>NC_066629.1:20302553-20620997 GCF_025201925.1 Gopherus flavomarginatus | reverse complement strand
GCAGAATACCATGAGTTCAAATGTATTAGCCCAGCGACAAAGGGTCATTGCCCCACTTTCAAAGCCATTAAAGAGTGAGGAAGAAAAATGCTTTTTTAACCAGAAAGTAAACACATAGAAGATGATCCTTGGAAACCTTGTGTGTGTAAATACCAAGTCCCCAGTTCAACTGTAGACCAAAGCACATGTTTAACTTTTAAGCACTTCAGTAGGCCCAAGTCAACAGGATGCTTCAAGTTAAGCACCTGCTTAAATTTTTTACTGAATTGGAGAACAAGGAAGGGGAGAGATTATTTAGGATGGCACAAGGAGCACCATGACTAGGAGCAAGGGGATGAAAGGGGCAAATGGAAACTGAATACTGAAAACTTCACAACAATGAGGATTGAATACTTTCCGATGGGATGTGGCAGACAGCAGATTCTAAAGATGTTTTTTGTAGATTTATAAGGCCAGAAGGAACCATTGTAATCTTCTGACCTCCTGTTAAAAACTAGACTGGATAAGGCACTAGGACTAGGTAATACAATGCAGAAAGCTGAGACTGCAGCAGTTGGAATGTGGAACTGGGTGATCTCACAAGGCTCTTCCCTCTTTAATGCCTATCGTTTATTTCTATATTCTCCTTTGCTCTCTCTTTTACTGGTGTAAGAAGGGTTAATTATCTAGTTGGGAGAAGGTAGTAGGCAGCAGGGGAGAGGCATATGCGAGTTCATTCCCTCAGCCTTCTCGCATGCCCCAGGATTCTCTAATGCCCTTCTCACATGCTTTCTCTTTCTCCTCCATCTCCCCAGACACTGCAAGTGATCTATCCCTACATCCCACAGAATGACGATGAGCTTGAGCTGGTTCCAGGGGATTTCATTTTTATGTCCCCGGTGGAGCAAACCAGCACCAGCGAGGGGTGGATTTATGGCACTTCCCTAGCGACCGGCTGTTCTGGGCTGTTGCCTGAGAATTACATCACGAAGGCAGACGAGTGTGGGACCTGGGTGTTTCATGGGTAAGCAATGCTCAGGTCGGTTTCTGGCCACAGGAAGCGACAGTAGAATTCAGCTAGTGCAAATAGTACAGTAGACAAGGTCTCTCTTTGTCACTGATGTTGGAAGGAACATACAGCCACAGAAACACTAACCTGAACAAAAGGAAAGGCAGGCTCTATTCCCTCTTCATGGGACCAGCAACTCAACATAACTACTCAGGGTGTTCCAACAATGTTATTCAAAGGGTTACCACCAACTATTACAGGGCCAGAGGTAGATGGCAGCCGTAAAGGCACATCCTTGCAATAAGAGGGGTGGGGAATTATCAGGTGTGCTGTCCCATAAAGAAGTTCTCAGTGGCAAGACCAGGAGAATGAGCCATAGTGTTCCTTGTAGCTCCCTTTGTAATGGAATGATACAGAGCGCGCATTCCATCTCTCTGGGGAGGTTAGCGCCATTGTGTGTGATGCCTGAGTATAAGGACCAAGGGTTGGGTTAGATTTCCCAAGGTATTTAGGCAGATAGCTGCTTAGTGGGATTAACTCCCATTGAAACCAATGCCTGTCTGCATCTGTCTGGAAAATCTGGCCCTTTGTGACGAGCCCTTGCATGGCAACACAAGATGAGGGAGGGGAGAAAAGGAAAGCATCTTCCTGCCACTATCCCCCTAGCAGGGCATTGCACCTGCAGAATCCAAGCCACAATCTGGCCTCCAACCTTTAAATTTTTGATGGGGGAAGTTGCAACATTTTTGGGAGGAAGTTGCAAACCAAGTGTAGGCATGCCTTATTTAAAACTTCAATGGACACACAAGACTTTTGGGGAAAGACGGGTAGGGTGGGAGAGTTAACAAGCCAGTGCTGGTCAGGGTGTTAGCACAAGAGAGCCAGTAACACGAAACTGATTAGGAACAAAAAAGGAAACTGACCAAAGAAATCTCCAAGTTGATTGAAATGCAAGAATCAAAACAACAGAAAGGTTCCTGATGCTTTTTGTTTGTTTTTTCACCCTTTCAGTTTTAGTCACATACGGTGCAGTTAGAAACAGATATACGCCCAATGGCTAGTTTCATTTTGCAGCTTTGAACCAACATATCAATGCAAATGACTACTACACCTTGCACACAGGACCTGAATTCCCCCAAACCCAAAGGCCACATTCTCTCAGGTGGGCACCAACATACAACTGCAAAACAGAAGGGCTCATATTTTGCAGGTGTCTGTCATGTTGCTCTAATCCGTACTTTACCAAGTTCTCCCCATGAGACAAGGGCTGCTGACACATGGTTTCCACATTTCAGTAAGATGGGGCAAACCTTTCTAGATCTCTGTGCAGGTATTTACATGGTATCCCCCCATCCCTCTAATATCACCATACCTCCCAAGTAGTTATGAAGTCATCTTCACAACACCCCCATGAGTGGAGGAAACATATCTGGTAATCAAGCCACAGAGCAGTGAGGTGATTTGACCAAGGTTAATCAGAAAGTCGGTGTCCGAGGTGAGAATGTCGCACACAGTCTAGTGCCCTAACAAGACCATTCTTTCTCCACTAATGACTGCAATGGGTTTATCATCTGCGTTTGCACACTGACACTATTCTCTAGCAAGCTGGCCTATTTTATTCTGAAATCTACATTTTTCCTCAAGGTTCCTGGAGGAGTTTTGAGCCTGGGCACCATACATTAAAAAAATAATATTATTATATTACAGTAACTAAAAGGGAAGCAAACAATTGGCAATTCCAGCAGTTCTTTGTCTCCAGGAAAGAGAAGAAAGGAAATGCTCCTTTCCTTGATTACCATAAAAGAATATAAATAACGAATCAAAGCAGGCAATATGGAGCATTTATCAAAAACATTCTTACTTACTCAGAAACAGACTGATTTTACATAACAGATTCCCACAGTGCATATTAGGTAATAAAGTGCCATTTAGAAGAAAGCAAACTTAGGACAAGTTAAGCTCAACTCCCAAACTGCAGCCTAATGCAATGTACAGCAGACCGGATTTTCATAATAATTGGAAAGGCTCTAAGCATTCAGATTATCTTTTCAGGCACACAGGCCCTGGGTTTCAGCATTGCCAATGAAAGTGAACATAGATAGAAATACTCATGGCAATACTTGGGAAAAAATGGCAACCCAGTTCACTGAGTTATGATCCATGCGTCAGGCATTCAGAGGCGCTCAGGTTCCAAGGGGTTTGAAACAGGTGGCATGTCGATGGAACTGGGGTTCACGCAAGAATACTGGGCAGTCCTGGAGCTGGATAAAAGTGATAATGGCAGTGAATATTTTCCTGCTGATCACAATAAACATACTTTGTGGTCATATAGCCTGTACTATCCCAAATGGATGCCGAAGTGCCTTCAACAAATTCCTTCTACACACCATCAGTGAAAAGTAGCCATTGCTAGGGTGTTAGCCAACATCCTGGTAGATAGCCAGCTGCACCACACAGCAATCAGGAGAGGACAAATTTTAACCTAGGACATCGAAGCAAGCCCCATGTCCTACAAAATAGGATCATTAGTGTCCAGGCATAACCTGACTTTTGAAGGTCTCCTCTGAAAGACCCTTCCCTCTTTTCCTCCCCTCCCTTACTCTGCCAATATAGTCAATGACAAAAGCTGGAAGAGACTGATTCAGCTCTGCAGGACTTGCATTTTATTAATTATTATTAATTAATGTATTTATATCATGGTAGTGCATCGGAGCCCTTGTCACAGACCAGGACCCCATTGTCCTAGGTGCTGTACAAGCACAGAACAAAAAGATGGTCCCCTGCCCCAAAGAGCTCACAATTTTCTATAGAGTCCACTGCAGAGTTCCGTAGAACACTAGGCCACCCCTTCTGCCTAAGGACAGCAGGCCTGGCTAGTTTGCCTAATAAAGTGCAATAGGATGTGCTTACAGCAGGCCAGCTGGGCTGTGTAATGGGAGGCTCCGTGGATGGAAGCTTCTCCATGCCCAAAGGCTGCAGAATGACAGTGGGATCACTTCTTAGCTGCCAGGGCAGCAATTCCTGAGGACCTCTCTGCCCCATGGTTGGGGACCCCTTCCCCCCTCCCACAGCCCTGTAAAATTGTGGCATGTCCACGGGCAGTGGGTATCGAAGGTCAGGGGAGGCTAAGCCTCCTTAAACCCAGGCTGCGGCCCGACCCACGTTCTTCCCTGGAGCCCCGCCCTCACTCCCCCTCTCTCCTGAAGCCGACAGGGGCTGAGCTCCAGCTGGTGGCCTGGAACTTGGGGCAGGGCCGATGCTCCCACACGAGTTTTACACCAAGGTCACACCAGCGACTTTGGGAGTGACGGCCAATTTTACACTAGCATAAAGGAGATGGTGAAGTAGTGGGGATGCTCACCCAGGATTCAAAAAACCCAGGCTCAATGCCTTGTTCCGCCGACATCCCATGTGACCCTGGGCAAACCACTTAGTCTTTATGTGTCTCACTTCCCTTATCTGTACAATGAAGATAATAGCACTTCCGCACCTCACAGGAGGCGAATGCATTCAAACTTAGGCGGTGGCAATGCTCAGATACAACAGGAGCCATATAAGAACCAAAGAAATAACGGAATCGGGCTCCTTTGGTTTTGCTTTAACATGTTTTGCTGGTGTGCCCCCCAGAGTAAGGAATGTAGAAGAAAGCTTGGAGTTAGCAATAAATGTAACTTAATGGCTGTTCTGTTACCCACACCACAGCATGTCTGAATCACACAGAGGAGGACAACATAGGAAATAAGGACCACATTCCTCATGTGCTGTGAATTGGTCTAGCTCAACAGACCTCAGTGAAGCTACCCTGATTTACACCAGCTCAGGGTCTGGCCATAAGTACTGCCATAACAAAGTGCTTCCCATCCTGACTTATTTAAAGACTTAGGTCCTTTCCTTGTAACAGTGCTATTGTGCTGTAACAACTTGGAACCAATTTAAGCCACACCCCAAAAGAATAACTGGTCCCAAGTCCTTTCTGGAGGAGAGCTGTCTGCAGGCTATTCCCTAAGCACCCGTTCGTCTCTGTGAATTACTGCACTGCCAACTCAGAGGCAGAAACTCCCTGCCCGCAGCAGCGTCTGGAGACTGGAAGGGAAGTGGGAAACCCAGCAGAGCTAGTTATAGGCAGCTTCCCACAGGAGCCACAAAACCAGACACTCAGCACTGTGGGTCTCTCTCATATGTGAACTTAAAGGGACAGGACTGTAGAAACCCGCCCATTGTCGATCTGTGGACTCAGACCAGCTCAAGGGGAGGCTGCTGAAGCTGGAGGCTTTGGTAGGTGCTTGAGCTGCTTGGCTGGAGAGGTTTATCTTGTTTGCAGAGGCAGAAGTACTCTCCTCACCCAGCCTCATACCAGTTGCTCTTGCAAATTGCTGCATTAGATAATACACGGCTGCCTATTTCTGCTCTCGCTTATAGGGCCAAAGCCACTCCTGACTTCCTTCAACAAGCCAGATTTGGCACAAGGTCCAGGAGGATAGAGAAGAAATCCTCAATTCCCAAGCCACACTCAGTCACCACTTGGGCTTCAGTAGCCCCTTGCACTCCTGCAGTCCCATTCTACAGCTTGCAGCGGCTGGTGGATAAACTGGCTGTTGCTCCCATCTCCTCTAAACTCCAGTGAGTGGGGACATTCAGGGAACATTCCCTTTCCCCTCCCACCTCCTCCAAAAGCCTGTAGGGGATTTACTTTCAGCAAAACTGGTAGACACCCCTTTGGCCAGCCTTTCCTCAGATCCTGCGCCGTCCTTCCATGGCTATATAGGAAAGGGCACACTTTGCCTCCATGGAAGACTCAACACTGCTGGCAGCAACGTTGTGGGGAAGGCAAGGAGAATAATTGCCTCACCCAGAACACATTGGATATTTTTATCTAGGGTCTTCCAAATAATGAGCTATATGTGGAAGATGACTAACGTGAATGGCCTCGAGTGGTTTCTATTTTCGAGTCACCAGCAGAGCAAGGGAGACAGTGGCAAAGTCAGATTTATGGCACTTCTCCAGCCACAAGATATTGGAGGTTGCAGAGAGGTTCGCTTCTGCCTCATCGCAATTCTGCCCCTTTCCTAGCATCCATGAATGGATGCAACTATGTTGCATGAACTTTAAGGAGGGATAGGTGGAGACACAGCGTCTAAGAAGCGATGGAGCAATTGCTCGGAGATAAAGGGAAAACAGGAGACTAGACAAGTCACTTTCCATCCACCTGGGTCAGCATCTTTCCACACTATCAAATGACTGAGGCAGTGGGATATAAATGCTGCTGCTGGCAATTGTCAAGGGTTGAGAAAGGACCAGGAATATGCCAGCTGCACACTGCTGCCCATTCCCATGGGGTCTTGGCTGTGCCTTTTGTCAGCACGGCCACTGTGGTGTTCAGCACAAAGGGCAAGAAGCTATGGCTTGACAGTCACTTTGAAGGGGATCAGAGTAGGCTCCAGTATGGAGATTTCCCGTACCCTACAGTTTAGGGGATATTCATGTCAGTTTCAGGGCAACTGCACTTGTATTCCCCCTCTGTGGTCCACTCAACACATGCCACCGAGGCTTCACCTCTCTTAGGCAGAGACTTGCGTCTCTCTCCCTCCTGACTAGGATGTTAAGGCTGCACAGTTCCTTACCTATATTGTGATATTCCCAGCAAGCCAGACTGCTTAAACAGGCCAGTGTCTGTGCTTTGCTTTCTCTCTCAAAGTTATGAACAGTATAATTGCCAGCAATTATAAGTCACAATACAATTCTTTCTAGGCAAGCAGATTAATTTTTAAGATGAAAGCATCACAAGGAAAACTTTTAAAAAACCAATATAAGAATCTACACACATGCTAAAAAGTTTTCCAGGGGTCATGCCTTCCCCAGCCTTGGGCTCTGGTAGGTGTCAGTCTTTCAAAACCCACAACTAGATTTTTCCCCTGTTTACTAGTTGATAACAGTCTCAGATTCTGAGAACCTCGACTGGGCAGTTCAGCCATTTCTTTATGTGATGGGGGCCTTTGATCTCCAACCTCCAGAAACAGCTCATTAGCGGACAATGACTCAGCTCCTCAGGGCATAGCTTCAAAAGGCTGCGTTTTTGCACAACTGGAGATAAGGAATTTTTGTTAACCTTTCCCTAGGTATTTCTGAGGAAATCCAATTCATACTTATTGTCCCCAAGGTCCATTCTTGTCTGGCACATTTTCAATATAGTCCTTTGAACTTTCCCAAGACTCACATCACATCCCCCTCTCCTGTCCAGAGAGTTTACATACAATCCCAGCCCACCATAATACAGAAACTTTGCATTTAATACAATTGACCCTGAAGATACTTAAACTTAATTCATAAGGTCTCTCACGGATATTGCAAGATTATTGCCTTATCTGTCACAATTCAGAGCCAAACTTTTGGTTCAGATTATCATCATTAAGATAGGGGTCAGTTGCAAAATTGGATCTGGCTTTCAACCTCATGCATGGTGTGACCTTCCTGAGCTTATCTGTATGCCGCTGCCTTGCATCTCTGTAAGTCTCAAAAAAAAAAAAATAAGAAAAGGCCTTCTGCTATGCTGCTTAGAAATTGAATATTATTCTTCCATCTTCCCTAATCTCTGTCTCATTATCTCTCCTCTCTTCAACTGTGAGCTCCTGAGAGCAGGGACAATTCCTTGTGTATTTTGAAAGTACCCAACACTTGGTGGGAGCTACTGTAAATTATAGTAATAATAATAATAATCCTTGCCTTCCTCCTGGCAAGTTCCAGAGTGTTCTGAGCTGGGATTTCTACTTCAAGTATCAGAGAAGTAGCTGTGTTAGTCTGTATCCGCAAAAAGAATAGGAGTACTTGTCTCCAAGGTGCCACAAGTAGTCCTATTCTTACTTCAAGTATGAAGAGTGTGTGAAGGAGAAGGCAGTCTCATGACAGTCTCAAGACTCCACCCCAGAACAGCTCCCTGGCTTCTGTTGCTCAGGTTGTGCAGAGGGGCCTTTCGGTGGGCTATGAGGATGCTGTGATTCTGGACAGAGAATGATTCTATTGTCTATAGATTCTTTCACCATGCTCACCATCTTAATATCTGGGCACCTTCCAGTCCCACATTGCAGCCCACGCTCCTCTTGTTAAGGGGTTTCTCGGGGGCACCCAAGTGTAGTGTCCTGCCTGTAACCCTATACCTTGCCCCATTGGTACATCCAAATATTTATTTTTCTCATAAGGTAAGGGCACATTAGCACCAAGGACATGATACTTTTTATTGCTTGCTGGCCGCAATGATATGATCTGCTGGCAGATCGCCTACTGGCAAACACAGGCAGCCTGTTTTCTTTCATTGATAGAGACTAGCAAAAAGCCCCTCGGAGCAAGTCAAGAGTCTTCTCCTGACATATTTAAAGCAATTAATCCAAGTGCAAAGAGAAGGTGGATATTTCCGTGTCAAAGCAAATGACGGCACACATTAGCCTACGAGTTATTCTTAACGACTAAGAAAATGCACAACGCAGCAAGATTCACTGCAATCAATAGAGGGTTGGTTGAATTTTTGTAATTGCCTGTTTTAATTTACTCCCGAGGATGTTGGCGTAAGCCCTTGAACATCTCTCTGCAATGGCTTTATTCTGAGTGTGCCTCATTTGATTAGCATATTTAATGAAAAAGAAAAAGGAAGTGATCTAGTCTCTAAGTTTGCACCATATCTTGTAAGTAGGGAGATAGACTCTCTTAAGGAGAGGGCAGAATTCATCCCTTTTCTCTCATGCCAGTTGTAAAACTGATGTAAACTCTATTGACTTAAATGCAGTCACTGACAATTTACGCTGGTATAATTCAGATGAGAATCATGTCTAAGATCTTGGCTACTGTTATTGTTTACATGTTATCCTTTTGCTTGCAAGTATCAAAATTGGATATTCCAGTGATATTCATTATATCCATCTGTAATGGCCCCTTAAAAGCAACCTGATGCACTGGCAAGTTAGTGTCTATATAATATGATTTCAGAATTGTCACTCTGCCTGCGTGCCACACTGAAGCCTAGAACATTGAGTCAGTGTAAAGCGATGGAAACAGCTACAAACGTGGCTGGGAGATCTTTCTGCTTAGAATATCACCATGTTTAATCATGACCAGGAGTCGTGATCTGTTACCATCCAAAGTTAAAGTTCTCAGCCACTTTGACTTTACGAATTATACCCGTGCAGCTACAGTAAGACACATATCCATGCCATGTCACGGCCTAGATCATTGTGATATCAGAAGTAACTCAACCAATTACCAATCTTAATCTACAGCTAATTTGCATGCAACAATTTCATTGGTTGTAAAAGGAAGACTGCACACATGGTAGATTACTTGGCCCAACTGCCACACCCACGTGACCACATGGGTTAACATGATACACTGCAGTAGCACCTAAGGGTCATGACCAGGTTGGGCCCCATTGTGCTAGGGATTCTGTAATCATATAGTAAACGACAGCTCATGCCCCAAAGTTTGGGGCTTAGGACCCATTTGAAAGACCTGTTGCGACCTGGTAAACAGCTTTAGTACAAAAAAATGCGAGTTACTAAATATTTCTTACCCACGATATATGTTACCCACATTAATGCCACAAGCATTAAATAAGTACAGCATGCCGATCCTGTGGTGGTGGCTACAGCTCCTGTCCCATGGGGTGGCTGGATATAGCTCCCCACTCTGGACATTGTGGTCTCTAGGGTTGCAGTGCCACTCGCTCAAGTTTGGCCTGGCCAGCCCCCTTTTATGAGAGAGGGTCGGCTGGGTCAAACCTGAGTGGAGCCCCAATCCCATGCACCAGGTCTCAACGCCCAGAGCAGGGAGCTGAGCCCAGCCAGATCCACGGGACTGGAGCCACAGGAGATGCTGCTGTTAGGGGAGTGTGACACGGGCTCTGCAACAGCTCCCCCACAGGGCCTCCAGCCACCCTTTGACAGAAACCAATTTCCTCACTGGACCTCCCTTGCAGCCCTTGGGAACATTCTGTTGACCCAGTTTGGGGCGGCGACCTATGGGTTAAGAAACCACGTCTCTAATGAACTGTAGATTTCTTTGGGGCTGTCCTTACTCTGCACATGTACAGCACCAAGCACATACTGGAATACAAATAATAATAAAACCACTTATTGCCCTGTCTCAGGCTCTGGGAACATCCTGGCACAACTCTGAGGACAAGAAGTCATAGGAATATTTTCTAAGCACGCGTCTCTTTATTTGTGGCAGATCTTACTCGATTCTGAGTACCAGTTCTTCCCCATCCCCTCTAACCTTCAATGACGGAGCTCTGGAAAGAAGACAGCAAGAAGATCAAGGCCCTGGGGACACAGGGCCACTCACGATCATCTGCCAGACAATGCACGTAAGGATTCATGACACTGTGAATAACACAGCTAAATACAACCAAATTGTTGTAATATTAACTAGTAATACAATCAGTATACTAGTTAATATTACTAGTTAATTAGTAATTAGTTACATTAATTAGTGATTTTTAATTAGGGCACCTAGAGCCTTGGGTAGACCTCTTTATATTATTTAAATTTAAATTAACATTCATAAATAGGGAATGTCCCCATCATACCAGCTTTACATCCCTTGCAACTGAGCAATTTCTGGTTCAATGCATATTAAGGACTAAGGCAGTGGTTCTCTCAACCTGTTTTATACTGTGACCCCATTTAACAGCAGCAAATAGTTTCAGGACTTTCCACTTTCCATGTAGCCCAGGGGTGGGCAAACTTTTTGGCCCAATGGCCACATCTGGGTGGGTAAATTGTATGCAGGGCCATGAATGTAGGGCTGGGGCAGGGGGTTGGGGTGCGTAGGAGGGGGTGCAATGTGCAGAAAGGGTCTCAGGGCAAGGGGTTGGGGTGCAGGAAGAGTGTAGGGTTCAGGATGGGGCACAGAGCAGGAGGCTGGGGTACAGAGTGCTGCAGGGGTCTCAGGGCAGGGGGTTGGGGTTCAGAAGGGGTGCATCATGGGGATCAAGGCAGGGGGCTAGCAGGCTCAGGGCAGGGGTTGGGGTGCAGGAGAGGTTTGGGCTCTGGCCCGGCGCCGCTTACTTCAAGTGGCTCCAGGGTGGCAGCAGTGTGCAGCAGGGCTAAGGCAGGCTCCTTGCCTGCCCTGGCCCTGCACCACTCCCAGAAGTGGCCAGCATGTCCGGCAGCAGCTCCTGGAGGTGGAGTGGGGCAGGTGGCTCCGCCGCACACTGCCCTCGCCTGCAGGTACCACCCTCGAAGCTTCCATTGGCCGCGGTTCCCCATTCCCAACCAATGCGAGCTGCAGGGGGTGGTGCCAGCTGGCGAAGGCAGCGCACGGAGTCTTCTGCAAGGACATGGTGCTGACCATTTCTGGGAGCAGTGCAGGGCCTGCCTTAGCCCGCTGTGCCATGGGGCTAGCAATCCCGCAGGCCAGATTGAAAGCCCTGACAGGCCAGATCTGGGTGCCCTCCCCCTGATCTAGCCACACACCAGGAATGCTGGTCACGTCCCTCAGACTTCTTTGCCACCCCGAGATTGGGAAATCAAATTAAAGCAGGGTGGTCCTGGAGGTGAATTGTATAGAAAACATGGCAAGGCAGGAGTCACAGCCTATTTCAAAATATAGGTGGGCTTGCCCACAAGGACTCAGTGACCTAAGGACTGGTAACAGACTAGGAAGTCATTTGCTACTAAGCTGTCTGTTGGAATCCAGCCTAGCGCTGGAAAGCCGTTAGCACATGGGTATGTCTACACTGCATTTAAAAACCAAGGCTGGCCTGTGCCAGCTGATATTGGGCTCAGGCTGAGGGACTGTTTAACTTTGGTATAGACATTCAGGCCTGGGCTGGAGCCCGGGCTCTCAGACCCTCTGAGATGGAAGGGTCCCAGAGTTCAGGCTGGAGCCCAATCCTGAATGTCTACACCACAATTACACAACCCCTTACCTGAGCCCGAGACAGCTGGCCCAGACCAGCTGCCAGTGTCTAACAGCAGTGTAGACATACCCTTAGTGCTCAGCAGAAGGGTCCCCACAGACAGTGTGCAGCATGCTGCAGCACTATAAATATATGTCCCAGCTTGCTGGCTTCCAAGACAAGCCCTTAGAATCAGATGGCTGTTTGCTGGTATATATTGAATGAGTTGCTTTCGGCCCTGCTCCCAGTGGACAGCTTTCCATGGCACAAAGCTGCCACCAGTGTTGACAGAAATGCAAAGAACTGAATGCAGGGGAGAGGGAGGCAGAAACTGAACTGTGGAGATGGTCAGGAAGGAGACACTTGGGGTAATGTGGGGGGAATCTTGCACTACCACTGCCTGTGCTATACGTGTTCTGTGGATGAAATGTCTCTCTCTCTCCAAAGATGTCAATGAAGCAGCATGTTTATTTTAAAATATTCAGAAGCATCCCTCACCCCTCCCAGTAGCTAAAGGGTCACCCTGTCAAGACCAGAGGGGCCTAAACGTTAGATTGACCAGCTTTGCAATTGGTTTGTAGTATCCGCACACAACATTGTGCCATCTTCCCATTCTGCCTGTCTGCTCTCTTTTTGCCAGAGTAATGAAACTTAAGAAGCTTTCACTGTGCTAGTGAAACTCGCTCCCCATACTTGGCACTGGAATCTAGTCTCACTTAGGGTACATCAGGCACTGTTAAAGTAAACCCAGGTGAACAGGTTCTGCATGGTTTTAATGACAAATCTCCAGCAGCTAGTTTCACACCAACAGCTCATTCTCTACATCTGATTTGACTGTGCTGTGCTGGGGAGCTCAGGTTACAATTCTCTGCTGGCTTTAAGGGGACATTACAGATCCCAAGCTCTGAAGATAACATCTGTCCTCAGAATACCTATGGAACAAGGATACATAAGGCCTTCTTCTTTCATGTACACCACATTTACACTAATATAACTCACCTCAACTGATCACTCTCGTTAAAGTGTGTATGGTAACACCCATTGTTTCATGTTCTCTGTGTATGTATATACACACACACAGAGAACATATATATATATCTTCTTACTGTATTTTCCACTACATGCATCTGATGAAGTGGGCTGTAGCCCACGAAAGCTTATGCGGAAATAAATGTGTTAGTCTCTAAAGGTGCCACAAGTACTTCTGTTCTTTTTGCGGCTACGAAGACTAACGTGGCTGCTACTCTGAAAACTGATATAAATGATTTACTTCAGTGAAGTGACCAATGCCCCTTGTTCATACTAGGATTAATTCAAGAGTCAGGTCCTTACTCTTAAATAAATTGGAACTAAGAAAAAGGCACTTGGATTCTGACCATGGCCAAACTTCCTGTCACTTTGCTTTCAGCCCCTGAGAGTAACCAGCCAGCCAGGGCTTCAAAAACGATGTCTTTTTGTCTGCCGGCATGGGGAGAGAATGGATGTTGTGTTTGGAAAGTACTGGTTGTCCCAGTGTTTTGATGCCAAAGGTGAGTCAGTTGCTGCAGGATCGATTAATCCCTAGCTTTTGGGGTAGAGTGGGGGTAACCACACAAGAAAAGTTTAAGTGGATTGTCTCCTGGGCAAACTCCGCTGGAACATAACTCATAGTGGAAGGCTGACTGAGATACTATTTTAACAGCACTCTGAAGTGGTTAGGGACTGTGTGAAATACTAACAGATCTGTTTCTTTTCTGCAGTCTTGAATTAGGCCTTTGATTAAGTAGCATTGTATCATAGTGGGGTTAGGCACACAGTGGAGCTAACCCATCCACATCCATATTAATCTGTGGCTGCAGCCACTGCAAACTACCAAGCTGGGGTGGAGATGTGGTGGATGAATACCATGCTTGACCACATTGGTCTGCCCTGCAGGTGGGGTGGGAAATCATCTGAATAAAAGACCTCATTGAAACAATAAAACCTCTCCATAATCATTCTTATTTGTAAGCTAAAGCCATTCCTACACCAGGGATTTGCCCTGATTCTAGCCATTGGCAATCCACCCGTGGGGGCCCAGTGCAAACTCTTAGGGCATGTCTACACTTACCTCTGGAGCGATCAATCTAGCAGGGGTCAATTTATCGCATCTAGTGAATGCGTGATAAATCGACCGCTGAGCGCTCTCCCATCAACTCTGGTACTCCACCGGAGCAAGAAGCATAGGCAAGTCGACAGGGGAGCGTCAGCAGTCGATCTACCACAGTGAAGACACCGCGGTAAGTAGCTCTAAGTATGTTGACTTCAGTTATGCTATTTTCATAGCTGAAGTTGTGTAACTTAGACTGATTTAGCTCCACCCAGCCACAACCAGTGTAGACCAGGCCTAAGTGCAGACAGACAAAGCCACTCTTTGCACTGGTAGCTCTTAATCCTAACTGAAACCAGGGTAAATGGCATGAGAGCACATCACGGCTTAGAACGGTTTGCCTTGTCTACGCTAGGATTTGCAGCAATGCCATTAGCTGGTGAGTGATGGCTAAAATTGAGGCAACTCCTCAATATAGACAAAGCCTTAGTATTCCTGATGGTAATTAGTTATCCACAGTAATTCCAGGAATAGTTAGTACTTGAGGTGGTTGGGATTTTTTCCAATTAATTTTTTCTTTCCATCAGAACATGTCGATTCATTGAAACCAATCCTGTTTGCGGGAAAGGGTCAGCTCTACCTTTTGAAAAAAGTTTGGAAAAAAACTTGAACATGTCAAAACCTCCCGTTCCTGACATTTTTGAAACAAAAAAAAAATCATCTCCATTTTTTGGTTTCAAATTACTTTTCATGTAGAAAATTTAACAAAATATAGTTTAAAATATTAAAATTTAAAAAGGTCCAAAATAAAATCCAACATTTTGGCCCAAACTGAAATTGTTCTCAGATTGCCACGGAAATCCTGAAAATGTTCATGAAATAGTTCTCCTGATTCGGAACAAGAAAAATTTTGAATTCTGAAAAGTGCTCCCACAATGTGAAAATCCTTTCCTGCTCAGTTCTGGTTAACATCTGTTGTGTGCAAGCTGTTGTGAATGAAGAACGGGGATGGCTCCAGGCACCAGCACACCAAGCGCGTGCCTGGGGCGGCCTGCCGGTCGCCGTGAGTCAGGCTGCCTTTGATGGCACGCCTGCAGGAGATCCGCCGGTCCCGTGGTTTCGGCGGCAATTCGGCGGCAGGCACGCTGAAGGCGCGGGACCAGCAGACCTCCCGCAGACATGCCGCCGATTCCCTGTTACCAGCAGACCTCCCACAGGCATGCTGCCAAAAGCTGCCTGACTGCCGTGCTTGGGGCAGCAAAATACATAGAGTCGCCCCTGATGAAGGGTTGTAATGGGCATGATACTGAATGCTTTTCTCAGTCATCCACTAATGCCAGTACCTGCTTCTAAACTTTCCCCTAACAGGAAGGTATATGCGAACAAACCTGAATATGCCTCACAGCTTACCTCAAAGAAGTGGTGGTTTCAGGGATTATGAAAAAGATGCACCAATCACCGTGTTTGGTTGCACACAAGCAAGACTTGTTGGTAAGCTCTCGTTGGCTGAGACAATAGTTTACGCAAGAAGCATTTATATCTCCTCCCACACACACCAGAAAAGAAAGAGCAAGTGCAGTATGGAAAAATTCAATCAGGTGCCAGAAGCTAAAAGAATTTAGACACGTCGAGAGCCTTCAGAAAGTTTCTTCAATTTAATTAGAAAAGAACTTCCTTTAAAGTCAGCCTGGCCCCATTCAGCTGCCACTGCGGCAGGAAGAACAATGCACAAAATCAAAGCAATTAGGCGTGCAGCTGTGTTGCACATAAAAGTGCCCTGTAAATTTGCCACACTGTGGAAGATTGTCGATAATGATGGTAGTAAAAGTATTACAGTTAACATGACAGTTGCTGTATGCAAAATATGTTCCTGACTTGATTTTGACAAGCTTAATTTTTTATCTGTAGTTTGCAGCACAAACATGGTTTTATCTCCCCAGTGGAGTTTCATATTTACACTATCAAGTATAGTTCAAGTCAAATCAGGCATCTCCCTCATTCTGTTCTTGGCCTGTTTCATAAGGGGAATATGTAGCCTTCTACCACTCTACTTTATAGAGTGAGAGTAAGTTATTTGCTGAGTTCAGAAACAACCCCTGAAAACGTTACAGATTTTGGTTTGTCCAACTTGAGACACCTTTAGGGATCTGATTTTCAGAGCATTTTCTGAACATCAGGCCTCTTTAAAGTGTCTCATGTTGGGAACCCAAGATTACTGCACACTTTGAAAAAAGTAGGCCTTTTAAATAAAACCGGATCAGGATGTAATAGCAGCATGGTAAGACTGCAGGGGCAGTTGTCCAGGAAGGTCAGTAAAACCTGGGCTCATAATACACACAACAGAAGGGCTAATTCGGAAGCAATGAGAACACTTCACTGGCATCATTCACTGGGGTCAGTATGTGTGAAATGTATACATGACCAACACTAACCTACATAAAAGAGCTCGTTAGCACTGTTACAGCATGCCTGCCATCTACAGGCGAAAGCTCTGTTCTGCACAAATGCTAACATGACCTTAAAGAATCCCAGAGCTATCATTTCAAACAGTCCTCTGACCTGGTTAGTAAAACAGCAGCTCTGAATCAAGTGGCGAAAGATTTTCATACGTGCATCACCTTCAGCTGTGCACTCCACTTTCCTCACAGGTTCAAAAACCAATTAAACATATGTACAGTTATAATTAAACATTTAACAAGATTAATAACCCTTGTATTCTCCCTCCCTTTGTCTGCCCTATTTAAATTATAAGCTTTTTATAGGGCAGGGACCGCCTCTTACTATGTGAATGTACATATACAGCACCTTGCACAATGCATTCCCAATCTCATTTGGGTCCCTGAGGTAATCATAATGTTGGGCCTGATTCTCTTACTTCCACTGGTTTTACACCAGCGTAACTAAAGTAGACCATGGAGTCATGGTAATTTACACCAGATGAGGCTCTCAACTACTGACTTAAGTGGAGTTATTCCTGATTTAGTTGAGTATAAATGAAATGAGACTCAAGCCTGTTATATTTTTCCCATGCACAAAGAGCAAATCTATGTTTTCAGTGTAAGATGGCAATCTAAAATAGAGAAATCTACTAGAACAAATAAGAATCAAGTCTCCAGGAGAGAGCACAGTATTGGTGTGTCTGTCCTGAAACAGGCTACAGCCATTCTGAGCACAAAATGGCTGCCGTCTCTCTGTACACTGACTGAGTTCTTAGAAACTGAAAAAGACAGTGCACAGAAAATGGTACCACAGTTTCACAGTTGTCTGTGCCACAAAGCATAGTATACTACTGAAATAAAATCTGATGGATAACTAGGTCTACAAAAAAATAACCAATCCAATCGGAGAACCCCATTAGCTTCCTGCTATGTTACAACTACCTTGAAGCATGCATGCTGCAATTACTGTGATGTCTACTACAATGTTTGCATCAGTGATGCTGAACTTTTGCTTGCAGGTGAAGCCTTGCTGGAAAGTAACACTGTTATTGAACATGTCTACTGTTCCCCGTCGCTGCGCTGCGTACAGACAGCACACAATATTCTCAAAGGTAAGAAGCAGACAAGGGAGAGAGTCTGGATTTTTCCTGTTTTCCGGGGAAGCCAGCAATGAAAAACCCATTTGTTTAATGGAAGGCCTCAAAAATAGCAATCCTCTTCCCTGCACTATCCAAGTTAAGTTACAAGGAACACGGATCGTCATGCTTTGGGGTATGAAGCCACTGCCAGCTGAGGCAGGAAATGGGTTTTCTTTCCTCTCCTCCATTGTATAGCATTGCACAATAGTCAGACACAATATGAGGTTTCTGCTGAAGTCAGGATACCAGCTAGATGGATCAATGGCCTGTTTTCATATAGCAGTTCCTCTCTCCGTGCACCCTGATCAGGGGCAGCTCTAGGCATTTTGCCGCCCCAAGCACGGCAGGTAGGCTGCCTTCGGGAAGCCACAGGACCAGCGGACTCTCCTCAGGCACACCTGCGGGAGGTCCGCCGAAGCCACGGGACCAGCAGACTCTCCAAAGGCACACCTGCAGGAGGTCCGCCGAAACCGTGGGACCAGCAGACCCTCCACAGGCAAGCCGCCGAAGGCAGCCTGCCTGCCGCCCCTGCAGTGCTGGCAGAGCATCCCCTGCGGCTTGCCGCCCCAAGCATGCGTTTGGCGTGCTGGGGCCTGGAGCCACCCCTGGCCCTGATTTACATTACATTCTCAGTCTAACAGAGTCCAATGCCCTAGAGCAGTGGTTCTCAACCAGAGGTACATGTACCCCGGGGGTACACAGAGACCTTCCCGGGGATACATCAACTCATCTAGATATTTGCCTAGTTTTACAACAGGCTACATAAAAAGCACTAGCAAAGTCAGTACTTGGTTTTACAGTTCTATATACTGAACGCTGAAATGTAAGTACAATATTTATATTAAAATTGATTCATTTTATAATGATATAGTAAAAATGAGAAAGTCAGCAAATTTTCAGTAACACTGCAATGTGACGCTTTTGTATTTTAGCTCTGATTTTGTAAGCAAGTAGTTTTTAAGTGAGGTGAAATTTGGGCGTATGCAGGACAAATCAGATGCTTGAAAGGGGGTACAGTAGTCGAGAAAGGTTGAGAGCCACTGCCCTAGATCATGTGTGAGCTACTGAGTACATAGCAGTGTATAGAGTATTACAGGGCATATTCCTGAGGGACAGGGGTCATGGGCAACATTCATGGGTATATGCTTTTCAACTAAGCAAAGTCCTGAGCAAATAATTGCCTTCCCTTGATTATACTCCTAGTAGGCATAGATTGTGCATGAGTGCTCTGGGTAAGTCTGAGACTGGGGGCATATTGCTTGGAGTGTGAACTCCTCAGGGCAGGTTCTGTCTCTTTGTTATATGTTTGAACAGATGCCTACCACGCCAGGGCCCTGGTCTCTAGGTACTACATACTATTGACACTGCCTTTGTAGTTTATATGTGAGCTGGGGGTGGAGGGGCTAATACCCATTTCCAGGTGCCCAAACGTATGATTTTTAAATCTTTTGTATGGTGTGCTATATGTATAAGTGTGGTGTTCAGTACATCCTTTTTAACTTCACCATCCCAATGCAAACACTCTGTGATGCAGGGAAATGTGAGCTCCCCCTGTTGGTTCTGCAGCTATTAACTAATGCTAATGTCTTTCACGGGTCAACATGCTGATGCCATCAAGAAAGATGCTGCTGCACAGACTGGGCTGGGAAGCAAAGGCTAACATGTTAGCTCCCTTGGCCAATGGTAGCGTAAGGTGTGCATGGAGCTGCCATCATCTTCTCTTCAGAATCATCAGCATGCTTATCAGCTCTGCACCCTTCGACCATTTGGAATGTACAATCTGAAGAGGGCTCCATACAAAATACAGAGTTATGTCTAGAAGAGGGGCACTTCTTTACTTCTGTTCACTTACGTGACACATGCACATACCTGCCATTCATATATATGGTAAACTAGCTACATGCAAACAAGCAAATACTGGAGTTGTGCACATCTGGCCCTGAGCTTCAACCCGTAGAAGAACTTGTTGATTTCTAATCAAAATACCACCAATAAAAAAAGAAAAACCCCAATCCTAAATCCCCTTGTCCCCAGTCCCATCCCTTGCTTCCAGGGATCCCCTCCACACACACACACCTTTTTTTTTTCTCTTTCAGGTTTGCAACAAGAAAATAACCTAAAGATTCGAGTAGAGCCGGGCTTATTTGAGTGGACAAAATGGGTCTCTGGTACCACATTACCTGCCTGGATACCTGCAGTGGATTTAGCTGCAGCCAATCTGTGTGTTGATACAACCTACAGGTAGCAGAACTTAGCATGTCACTCTCATAGAGTTTCCGTAGCAATGAATAATTTGAATTTAATGCATATGAGAGAAAGGAACAAAACACCAGGAACCCAAACCTAAGCTCTGGCTGAGCTGTTGGCTTCCTTTGTACTGTCCCTGGGGCTGCTGGGAGCTTATTGAGTTCCCAGCCTAAATTAGAGCAGGCTCAGGTCTGCTCTAATTTGCATTAGCTAGTAATGGTGCCCTAGAAGCCATGGCTCACCAGAGAATTTCTGCACTCTAGGTATGTTCTTGATAAACTGTGCCCCCTGAGCTAAGGTTCCCCCATTCCCATGGAATCCTTATATGCCCCATTAGTGCAGCTGAGCCATGCAAAGTGGGGCATTTCATGGGCCAGGGTGTAACCTTGCATTTTTTTTTAACCATGTTTCAAAGTTTTGGGATCTGGACTCTGGATCTGAACTCTGCAGTTCAGGCTTATCTCTGCTTCAAAAGGTAATAAAAGAGCTAGTTGAGCTGAGTCAGTTCTCTGTGGTGGACATTTATAGCCTGGGCTAACTAGTGACCTCAGTCACACCCAGCTACCCTACTGATGCATATTTTGGATATGGATTTGGGTTTCTGATTGCATGGTTGGGGCCCTTAATTATACACTTGGCAACATGCTGAGGAACATGTTAGCATCCACCAGTAATTTCAAGGCATCCTTGTCCTCTTTCCACTCCTAGTGCTGTCATCATCTTCCCGACTCAGATAGCCCAGCCCTATCCAGCCAGCTAGCATCAATCACTCACTCTTTCGTCCTAGCCATCTCTCCACGGGACTCTGGTCTCAAGACTCCTGCCTTTGTCCACCCCTATGATGCCTCCATTTTAGGGCCAGGCTCCTCCAGGAGCTAAACCAATTTACACTAGCCAAAGGTCTGGCCCTTAATGTTCAATTTTCCTCTGGTGTTTGTCCTTCCTTCCTGGATTACTATTTCATTGTGGCTGGGAAGGCAGCCAAAGTCCACAAGAATTGTAAGTTAATGGTTAATCAACACGAGAAGCTCCTGCTGTGGCCCTCCTCCTTTTTATTCATTCTCACATTTGACATTGCCAGGTAAAAAGTGCCCATATAAGTCTTCAGTTTCCCTTCCGAAAAGCTCATGTTCCCTAAAGTGAGCATTAAATGTCACTAGAACAAATGCAGAACACACTTTTTTTTTAAACTTTCAATATTATTGCAAATGAAACTCTTATTGGAGAAGGCTCCTTTCTCTCATGACCCTCTCCTGTAAGTAGCAGGAGACAAAGCTTTAAAGCCAACTCCAGTTTCCCTTTTTTAACTGTATGTGTACACAATATCGCTGAGTGGTTAATACTGCTTAATAGTAAGCACTGATCGTTGCGCCTTCCATCAGAGGATCTCAGACATTGACTGCTGAACCCTCGCAAATGCTCCTCTGAGTGAAGTATTCTCCATGAGAGGTGGAATGAGGGGTTTTGTCTCCCCACCTAGTGAAAACATTTCAGCAAGTTTTTTAAAAAATAATTGTTTTCATCAGAATTTTTGAGGTTTTCATCTAAAATCCTGAAAACAAACATCATTTCTACTTTTCAGCAACCAAAAGCTGAACATTTTCAGTTTCAAATTTTTCAGTTGCCAGACTGAAAATATTTTAGTATTGGAGTTTTCAGCAAAAACTCAGAAATTACTTGATGAAACCAGAAATGTTTTCATTAAAATTTTCATTTAATTGAAAAACCATTTCCCCCTCAAATAAACATTTTGATGGAAAGTTTCTGATCATTTCTAATCAGAGGAAACTGACACACCCTTTTTAAAAATTGGCACAACATGAGTTTTTCTTTCAGTCTTCTGGAACTTCCCCAGTGCTCCAAGACTTATTGAAAAATCAAAAATTGACGGTCCAGTGAGCTCCTCAACCAGGTCTTTTAAAACCTCTTTGGTGCCAACAGCTTCTGCTGTCAAATACTATTGCATTTAGCATCAAGTTCTCAGCAATTGCCAACCACAGCTCCATCTCACGCCAAGGGAGTTGCTGCTTGAAATGTAAGGATTCTGACTGATACACAGTGCCTGTCTCTGTTGTAAACAGCTGGAAGGCATACAGAGAGGCTAAATAAAACAGCTTGGTAGGAATAATCCCACATATCGCACAAGGATTTAAGGAATAGACAAGATGACTTCCTGGGTTTTCCCTGCTTCCAAATCTATGATTCATTTATGCTATGGGTATGTCTACACTACCCGCAGATCGGCGGGTAGCGATCAATCCAGCAGGGATCAATTTATCGCGTCTAGTGTAGAAGCGATAAATCGACCCTCGAGCGCTCTCCCGTGAACTCCTGTACTCCACCACCATGAGAGGCGCAGGCAGAGTTGATGGGTGAGTGGCAGCAGTCAATTCACCACAGTGAAGACACCACGGTAAGTCGATCTAAGTACGTCTACTTCAGCTACGTTTTTCATGTAGCTGAAGTTATGTAACTTAGATCGACCCCCCCCCCCAACCCCAGTGAAGCCTAAACAACTTCTGAAAAATTCCATACAGCAATAGATTCTAGGGAAAAGTCATGTGGTCCTGGTCAGCACTCAGTCACATTGGTGAAATGTCAGAATTATTGTGAATTCTCATCAATAGTAAACCATCTGTTTTAGAGAGAAAGGAAGGATCTTAAACACAAACTAAAAGGTCTCAGATAAAATCATTCCCACCTTATAAATAATGTAACACAGGAAATTCCAACATATGGGGGTTTCGTGACAACTTATTTTGCAGCTGCTTTTTGTAGTTTGTGATATCATCAGAAACTCTGAATCCATTTATTACACCAGAGTTACTCTATTTTAGGATGACCTAATAGAAATAAGCAACCAAAGAAAAACAAACAAACAAACAAAACAGCCTTTCAATCCTTTCATGCCTAATTATACCATATAGCTGCTTATATTTTGTCCTCCCTGCCTACAAATTACCTTTTCAGGTCTGTGGAAATATATAGTCATTGTGCATATTGCATCTAAACAGAGATACTTACACTGCACTTATTCCAGAAAGGGTATCATCACATTGTTAGCACTAAGCAAAGCAGCGGGACCACAGGAAAATAGCCAGTTCAGGAACCACAAAGCTTCTGGGAAGACTATAAAGTATGTTCTCCTAGCCAAAAAGGAAACCTGCTCTTGTGTGGTCTGATGGTTAAACTAGAGGACTGGGTGAACGCCTGAAGCCCTAGCCTCTTGCTGTCGGAGATGACTAATTCTCTCTGACACCAGTGGGAGTTTCCTCATATCCTGGGATGGAATTAGGAGACAGGGCTTTTCCTTGTGTCCCAGGGACAGGAATAGGGCCATCTGTTCCCCTACCCCCACCCCAAGCTCCCCCAGTGGCTTGCCTCCAATACCACTCCCACTGAATTCATTGGCCAAAATCACACTGGGCAAGTCACTTAACTACTTTGGCCTTGTTGCACTGAGCTGGTCTTAAACATTTCCCACCAGTGCAGTACCATACTTTTCTAAGGCAGCAGCAGCCCCTGGTGTTTTTACCACCACGTCATCTGATCCTGCTCTGAGCAGGTCTAGACAACGCTGTGATTAATAACACCAGTGCCTCATCTATACTAGAGTTCCCACCATTGCTACCACTAGCAGAGCTGTACTAGTGGGAAATTTGAAGAAATAACTCAGTGAAGACATAGTCTGTTTCATTTTACCCACCTCTAAAACAGGGGCAATATCACTCACAAACTTCACGTGGGTGCTGGGGAGTTTAATTAATTGCTTTGAGATTCTCTGATCAAAGGACCTATTGAAGTGCGAAGTGTTGTTATTATTACTATTACACGTGACTGAAAGTGTAACATGCTTGTATAAGTATGCTGCTTTCCGTCTCTAGTGACTGGTGTACATAGAAGGAAACCGTTTACTACTGGTGCCAGCTAATGGAATTACTCCTTTAGCTCAAGAGATGGAGATCTGTATTTGGGTCCCTAAAGTCCGAGGTTCAAAGCCCACTGATAACCTATGGAAGTGCTTCTTACACAAACAACAAGATCTAGGGGGTTGAGTTATTTAGAAGGATTAGAGAAACAACAGAGATTTCTTGTTTAACATACGGGCACTGGCGTGCATGTTTTCAACCAGTGTGTACAGGGTCTAAGTAACTTGCATTTAAAATCTCTCCTCTTGAAAACTTACTGTGTTCGTTTTTCTGTCCGTAGACCTCATATACCAGTCAGCAAGTTAGTGGTTTCAGAGTCTTACGACACATACATAAGTAGAAGCTATCAAGTAACGAAAGAAATCATAAGTGAATGCAAAGGCAAAGGTAAGTGGTTCTGCACCATGATACAAAGGGATCTAATGCCTCAATAGTGATCCAAAACCACAGATAGGCACTCTAGAACTGATTAACAATGGCTAGTCGCTGTCACTGTCTCTGTCAAAACCCCATGTCTGAATCCTCTCAGCCCACAGACATTGGGGATTCAAGACCTGGGTGAAACTGTAGTTCAGGCTCGTTTCTAGGTAAAATGTTCTGTCATCTGTTATTACCAGGTTTGTCCATAACCAGAACCAGTGGTAATGAGACCCTATTCTTTTAGGGGCCCTACAACCTATGCAAGCTGTGCACATTTCCCCTGTCTTCTCTGGCCACAGAACAACTCCACTCCAGGCCATTTCCTCCCTCCCATCTCCACTACCAGGACCAGAAGGAGAGTCTTTGTTTGGCCTAGTATGGATGCCTTAGGCTGGTCATCGCTACTGCACAGGCTTGTTTTGCACCTGAACAAAACCAAAAAAAATATTTTCAGATAAAATGTTCAAATCAATTATGGTGAATAGAAACTGAACATTAAAAGCGTTGAGATGGGATATTTCTAGAACCCCAGCTGTTTTACTTGTTTGTTTTTACTGATACTTCCGCAAGTTTTTTTTAGAAATAATTTCCCCCAAAAAGCAGGTAGAAGAATCCAGGGTGAAAACACTGGCCTCCAAAAAAGCTGACAATTTGTGCATGCCCAACTTGAGTCTCCTTAAAAGGGACCTGATTTTCAAAGGGTAGGTATTGAAGATCTTTCTGAAAATCAAGATCCTTTAAGATACCTCAGGTTGGACACTCACAAACTGAGACACTCAGAATCACTAATCACGTTTGAAAATCTTGGCCTTAACCTATCTGCCTGTTTCTCCATCTGTTAAATAAGAATATAAGAACGGCCATACTGGGTCAGACCAAAGGTCCATCTAGCCCAGTATCCTGTCTTCCAACAATGGTCAATGCCAAGCACTTCAGAGGGAATGAATACAACAGGTAATCATCAAGTGATCCATCCCATCACCCATTCCCAGCTTCTGGCAAACAGAGGCTAGGGACACCATCCCTGCCCATCCCAGCTAATAGACATTGATGGACCTATCCTCTAGTCTATGAACTTATCTAGTTCTTTTCTGAACCCTGTTATAGTCTTGGCCTTCACAACATCCTCTGGCAAGCAGTTTCACAGGTTGACTGTGCATTGTGTGAAAAAATGCTTCCTTTTATTTTAAACCTGCTGCCTATTAATTTCATTTGGTGACCCTTAGTTCTTGCATTATGAGGGTAATACACATCTCACATGGATATTTGAAGCATAATCAGTTAAGGTTTATAAAGTACTTTTAGAAGATGGAAAGAATTGGGTGTGATTCTTGGATTACTATAGCATTGTTTACTTTCACCTTGTTTGATTCAGCAAAGTTATTCTATCAAATAGAGCTGGTTGAGCATTTTTTGAAAATCTGGAATTTTGTGAGGAAAAACAGCAGCATGAAAATGTTTCTACCAGCTCTACTACTGAATAGAATTCCTGAAAAGATGCGTGAACACAAAACAATTTCTGTTCTTTTTCAGTCATTCTCATGAATTTCTTTGAGAATTTTACAACTAGCCATATGTTGAGTTAAAAAAAATCACTCTAAAATAAAATACACTCTGTCTAACACTTAAGAACTGAAAAACTAATGGTCAGCACTGACATGGCCAAATTTAAATTTAGGGAGGAGAAACAATAAAACCCCACTTAATGCTAAAGGCCTGATCCTAGAGGTGCTTTCAGTCAAACACAGTACTGTTAAAATAATCTTATTACTTAGTGTAGCAAGCACTATGCTCAGGATAAGGATTTGCAGATTTGAGCCCCAGATTATATTCAGATTTGTAGATTTTAAAGCCGTAAGGGACCATTATTGTGATCATCCTGTCTGACCTCCTACATAACACAAACGAGAGAATTTCACTCACTGATTCCTGCATCAAGTCTAACTACTTGTGATTAAACTGGCACATATCTTTTAGAAAGCCAGCCAGTTGCATCTGAGGGCTTGTCTACACTTAAAATGCTACATTGGCACAGCTGTGCCACTGTAGCAGTTCAGTGTACACACTACCTATGCCAATGGGAGGGATTCTCCACCTCCCCAAGAGGCAGTAGCTAGGTCAACAGAAGAATTCTTCCATCTACCTTGCACTTGTCTATCTGGGGACTTAGGTTGATTCAATTACACTTCTCAAGGGTATGGATTTTTCACACAACTTAGTTATGCCGACCTAATATAGACCAGACCTTCAAAACTTCAAGTCACAGAGAATCAACCATATCCCTTAGTAAACTGTTCCAATGATTAATTATCCTCATTTACAAAAAACCCCTGTGCCTTATTTCCAGTTGGAATTAGGAATACAGGCATTATATTCAAACCTGGGTGCCTAACATTAGCTCCCAAATCCATACCTATCCATGTAAATAAAAGTGGCATGGTTTTCAGAAGTGCTCACACTGAAATCAATGAGGGTGTTGGCACCTCTGTTAATCAGGGAGATTTTATTTAGGTCATTGAATAAACTTTAAGCTTTGTGAAGAACACAAGAATTTTGGTGAAAAGATTTTGCCTGCTTTGAAATTTTTGATTTTTCAAATGATACAAATATATTTGTTTCAATTTGCTTTGTGGGGGGGGAAAAAATCTCAGCAAAAGTTTTTTTCAATTAAAATAAAATGTTTCATTTCATTTGAAATTTTTCAAATGTTGGCCCTACTTCTGGCCAACATTTTCAAACTCAGGTTGCCTATTGGTTGCCCAAAAACCAACAAATGGCACAAGGAATTTTCAACCAGTTCTAGCCATAAGCACTTTGAAGATTAAAAAGTGCTAGAAGTATTACTCATAAGCAATATTTTCTCACATATATCAACTGTGTTGTTTTGTATAAAATTAACCTCATCTTTAAAAGGCTCAAACTGATAGGTTTTGCCTTGGACAGTTGTCACTGTATAGAGCTTTTTTCCCTAAATCCTAAACAATCAGTATTTATTCATTTTATTGCAGGAAATAACATTTTGATAGTGGCTCATGCATCCTCTCTGGAGGCCTGTACTTGTCAGCTCCAGGGCCTCTCGCCTCAGAATTCCAAGGACTTTGTACAGATGGTCAGAAAGGTAATTACCTCTGGGTAAAGCTCTTCAGATAAAAAAAAAATTAAAATCTTCTTACAAGCCAGAGGAGACTTTGTTCCTAGTGTCTGATAATTCAGTCCATTGTTTGAGCTTTGCAGGCTTCAGAAATCATGTGAGTAGAGAAGATTGGTTTAAGAGGCTTATCTTACAAGTCCGTTTCGCAACAGATAACAGGGGAGTGAGCATACAAAAGAGCTGCATTTTTCAACTGCACTTTTATGCTTTTGGGGTGGTGGCACCTTATGGTCCCCCTTCTTATGCACCTTGTTATAGTCAGGAAAGTGATTTGAAAAATGTCACTGTGGGCATCCAGATTTATTCCCTTTCCTTGACTTCATGTCAGAAGATAGTGTTGTCTATGTGCCAAGCCTGCAAACACAACCAGGCAGCTGGAAATCCATCTGCTCTCTTTCTTTTTCTCGTATCATCACCTTTTATTACACAAGCTGACCCTTGTGTTGATAAGTGAGCCAGAATAGAATTCAGGTCATTCTCCCATAGTGGTACTGACTCTTTATAGTGTTAAGCCAGCCAACAAGACCTGGACATAAACACATACAGAGCTATGTGCTGTACGTTATTTAGCAGAGATTGTAAAGTTGGAGTCTGGCCCTCAAATATTTTATATTCACAGTGAAATGCTTTAAAAAGCATGTCTGAATTAGAGATGAACAAATAACTGATTTTTCAGTCTGGTGAGTCAGATCAATTTGACATGGAAATTTATCAGTTTTTGTTGCTAAAATGAAAAACCAAAAATTTTTATTTTTATTTCTTTTCACATTAAGCAAAATATTTAGTTCAGCCTGAAACAAAATACCTTTTCGTTTTTGTTTTGAGAAATTTTTTTTACCCTTTTTTGTTGACTATTTGCTGCATTTTACCCAAATCCATGCATTTTTAGGGTGATCCACTGCTGAATTTTTGAGAGAATAAATTATTACCTCTGAAAACATTTACCCAGCTCTAGTCTGAGTGTTACTCCTGAATCCTGCTGTGTCTCAGATTAAAAGTATCTTCTGAATTTGAGGTGAAAAGTTCAAAAGAGCTCAAATAATTTAGGAACACAAGTCCCATTGACTTGGCTCTTTTGAAAACTTCACCTTTGCTCCAGATCTATTCCTTCTCATTGCCTTTCCGTATTTTAATATTTCCTGACAGATTCCATACTTGGGGTTCTGTTCCTGTGAAGAATTGGGAGAGACAGGTATTTGGCAACTAACAGACCCCCCCATCCTCCCGCTCACACATGGACCAACTGGAGGCTTTAACTGGCGAGAGACCTTACTACAAGAATAGGCAAAGCTAAACTTACAAACAAACAAAAAATGGCCTTTCTAAGCATTGGAGAATGTGTCTCATTTCTTGTGTTTAATGACAGTGGAAAAAATATTCATAACATTTTAGGTGAATCATTCACAAAAACATTCTAGCATATCACCAATAGAGTCACATTTGTGCAAAAAGTTCTTATATGTAAAACTAGGCGAATATAAGAAAGGGCTTAATTGATGGAAGAATATAACTATACATCCAGGCTTCTGCACTGCAGGAAATGTCTATGTTATCTAAGGTTACATAGCCTGGATATATTTTTCATCTTCAACTGAACTCAGACAATATCGCCTTCTGCACCATGTTAGTGACAACTAGGATTGTGTGAAAATTGTGAATTTTTGGTCTTTTTCATTTGCAAACTTTTGCAGAACAAATATTTGCTATTTTGTTCTGGACTATGTCGATATCTTCCCCATTACTCCCAAATTCTGCTAAATATCACTTTCGTGGTCCCCCGAAATAGAAACAGTTAATGTGTTCCATATGATATCCTGTCTCATCTCCAGGAGGAAGGGAGTTCTCTATTCCAATTATAGACTAGCATCGAACTATTCCTTTTCATTACTATATTAGATACCTACATATTACACAGGTGGGTACGTTGCAGATGCCTAAGGTAGACTGAAGCACATGACGTTGATCTGCATCAGAACATGATTTTGAACTTCAAAGCTGTCAGAGGTGAAGTTCTCACATGAAAAGTAGGATTATTTTTCAGTGAAGAACTGGAGCAGTTTTGCTAAATGGAAATGAAAAGAGCACTCCAAATTTGAAGGTTTTCTGGTTTTCTTGGCTGAAATTCACAGCTATGCAGAGGACCAGCTTAAAACCCTGTGTATCACTCAAATACTATTTAAGACCTTACAACATAGTTTTATATGATACATAGGCCTTTTGCTGATTTCTCTACACAGAGGTGAATTTCACCCTTTGTGAATATTTCTCACAGCCCTAGTGATGTTCTACAGTAATCAGCCTTCATCGAGGATGATGACGAGGTCGAAAGGATATGCTAATCATTTAGATTTAAGGTGGAGGTGTTGTTTTTGTGGGGGATTTTGGTTTTTGTTTGTTTTTCCCCTTTGTTTTTTTTATTTTTACATTTTAAGTGCCATCTATCACATACAGAAACCAGAGCTGAGAAAGAATACACTGTGATGAAAAAAGCAACACAGTGAACCCAAGGAGCTGTTACTTATGAGGTGATTTGTTTCATATTGAGCTAAAATCTCAATCCCATTAAAGTCATGAGGAATTGCTGTAGTAGATCAGACCCAATGGTCCTTTTAGTCCAGCATACTCTCTTTGACAGTGGCCAGTATCAGCTGCTTCAGAGAAAGATGCAAGAAAGCCTGCAATGAGCAGTTATAGGATAACCTGCCTCCAGGAAAGTGCCTTCCTGATCCACAACAGTAGGATGTTGGCATACGCCCTGAAGCATGAAGGTTCCAAAACTATTTTGTAAAAATATTTACTATTTTAGGCCCCAATTCAGGAAAACACTAAAGCACATGCTCATCTTGAAGAAAATGGGAGTTAAGCACTGTCCTGAATAGAGTTGTTTTTCTGGCCATAATACAAAATATTCTTGTGATCCATATAAATGTGCAGATTTGGGCGGGGGATGGGAGGAATAATCCTGTTAAATGTTAGGCCTGTCAATAGCAGAATTCCCATTGACTTCCGTGGGATTGGGATTTGACCACACAATCAGTATATCACAGTGACCTAAAATAAGAACCTAATCTTTCATATGTGATGCAGGTAAAAGGCCCACCAAATTCAATGGGAATTTCACCCATATGGCAACGGCAAGAGTAAAATTTAAGGGTTTTAAGTTCAGCATGGTCTAGAACAATTTTAACTAGTTTATGATGTGGACCTTGCCAATGAATATACAGCAGATTCTGTACAGAATTTAAATCAACAAACAGCTCAACTTGTGCAATATGACCATAACCATAGTCTATTATTTGTACATTTACAATATATGTAATACATAGTAGGACATCAATAAATGCATTATTATACCAGGGATGTATACTGAAAAGTCAGGGAGATAACTTATGCGATAACAGAAAGAAACTGCCTCAGTATCTAAACTGCATCAGTATCTGTGCAGTTATATTGCTGTCACTTTTTTATTTTAATTATAATTTAAACTATTTTTAGCGTGTACAGACATTCTGAAGAGTGTTTATTGCTTGTTTTCCTCCATGCTTACTTACCACAAACCTGCAAAGAAATTTATTTAATTGAATGAATAAACAGACAATCAAACCAAAAATAATTTGGGTTTCACTGTATATTTAAATTCCATTGATAACTTACTGTTTTGTGCTGCATGCTTTCAAGAGGTTGGGTAACATATGCAATATGATGAGAAGCTATCCAGATTTGACCATTGTTAAGCAGCGTTTCAGGAATTTGTTTAGACAGTAGCTGGTAATAGGTATGGAACAAAACCTGTATGCATAGACTGTTGAATTTTGTAGTAATTGATCTTTGCATAGAGTTAGTATTTTAACAAAAAGTGTTCTGTTTGAGAAGGGAAAAAATGGTTAAAACATTCTCTTCTTAAAAAAGTATATTTTTGGATGTTTGGGAAAGTATTTTGGCAATTGTTATCTGATCTCACATTTGAGTTTCAGGTGTCAGGAATCGCAGAAAAAAAATCTTGTTTTCTTCCAGTATTTCATTGTCTAATAAGGGTTTTGCATTAAGGAAACTGGTGCTGATAAGGTTCTTTGTTAAAAATGCATCTTACATTATTTAAATGCATTGCACTGGGAAAACCCTAGGTATTTTATTTAAATGCATCACACTGGGAAAACCCTAGATATTTTTTAATGTTTTTAATTAGAATGTTAAAAAAAAAGCTTCACTGCCTATATTTTGCTACGTTTCTGCTCATTAATGTGTATTTAATGGTAGTCTATTTTTACATCATTTTTCATTTTCTATTTGATTTGATCAAGTGTTTCAGTAGGGCTCAATGGATGCCTCCCTGATTTCTTGGACCCTGACTCCAGTATATCTTTGCCTTTACCTAAATGTTTTGCCTATACTTCCTCCCTTAAGTGGAACTGTTTGGGTTGCAACAGTCGTAGGCCCTGATCTTGCAAGCTAAGGTGACCAGATGTCCCGATATTAGCTTTGTCTTATATATGCAACTATACCACCTCCCCACCCTCAGAAAAAAACGTCACACTTGCTAGCTGATCACCCTACTGCAAGCTCACATATGCAGGCATGCCCCTTGCCCTATACAGAGCCCACTGAAGTATATTAAACCTTGCATAGAACACTTTAGTCTCTGCCAGACAGGATGTGCACAGTTCCCAGTGATTTCAGCACTTTGTCCATTGTGCATCGGATGTGTTGATGCAGACATCAGGTGCCACATTTTCATGAGTTTCCCTCACTATCAATGCACTGGTAGCTACAGTCGATTGCTTAAGTTCTGCAAGTAGTTATTGGGCTGGGTCCTCATCCAGTGTAAATGGATTTAACTCCACTGAAATCAATGGAGCTATGTCCATTTACATCAGTGAAAGATGTGGCCCATTATTTCTGGAATATGATGTTTTCCATTACATGGAATCTGAGCCAATCTAGAATAAATGGCCAACTGATGGCTAGAAAGCATTTCTTTCTTTTTTCCTGTAGAGTTACTTTCTTTCTTTATTATTATTATTATATTATAATATATATAATAATAATAATAATAATAGTAAAGTGATAATCTATTATAACCAAAGAGTGAGTTATTTTAAAATAGCTCTGAGAAGAAAAAAAAACACCACTTTGCAAAACAAAACCAAAACAAACAAACAAAAAAAGGAGAAATGATTCCACAGTGGTAGTATCCTAGTATATCATTTTTATCAACGGACCTAACTCCTACAGGTTTTAATAACAGAAGGACTTAGATGTTGAAATCTGTGTACTGCGTGCATCTATTTTTAAAGAAGCTTTGGGGATCTAGTTGGGCATAGCATTATTATTAACAGCCTTTCCACTAAACTAGCTGTTAGCATACTATAATGATATTTTTCATTTCAATTGCATAGAACTGTTAGGAGCTAAGGGCCTGATGCAAAACTCACTGAAGCCACTGGAAAGACTTCTAATGACTTCAGGGCTTGGGATCAGGTGACACAAGACATGCCCCTGCTAAGTGCTGTGTGCTCTCAACTGCCATTGAGTTCAGTGGAAGCTGAGGACACTTTACACATCTGGATTGGCCCTCTGGCCCTGATTCAGGAAAACATTTAAGCATGTGTTTAAATCCTATTGACTTCAATGGACATTAAGCAGGTCCTTAAGAACAGTCCTGAACAGGGATGCACCCCTGAATTGGGGACCAAATGAAGATGAATTCAGAGTAGTTCAGGTCTGTTTTATTGTGAAAAAAAAAAATCTCTTGTGCAGTGAATTGAGGCATTTGCTGTGAGACCTACCTGCATTACTACATGCGTATATCATTTAAAAACAGTGATGAATTGCTCCTTTGAATTTACACTAAATAATGAACATAAACATAGATGAACTGCAGTTCATTTCAGCATCCTGTAGAGCAGTGGCAAACTCTATACACACTACTGTGAACTTTGATAGCACCCAGAATTTGCATTTAAATTGCAGTCCTGTGGATGAAGAGGATAGGAGGAAAATCTCAGTAGCTCATGTGTGGGGTATGGGGAAAACTTAACATCTGCTTAAGTTAACATTCATTTTAACAAGAGAGATGTAGGATATTTGAGTCAGGCAGTTGCCAAATAATTTTCACATTTAAACACAGGACTGAAAATTGATTTGCAGTACTTCAATATTTAAAACATATAAGTCAGTAGGAAAATTACTGATTATAATGGAAAGTCTAGTGGTAACAAAAATTGAGCCTAAATGTAGAGGAAATCATTTCATTCTTAAATACATAGGAAATTATGCGAAAAGCAGGCACATTTAAAGTGAATAATCAAACTGTAAATGCAATTGACTGCATAGACTCTAATATCCCACTTAGTTGTCACTGCTGCCTCAAATACCTGAACACGTTTATTGATTGAATATTTATGAAATATACACGTAAGAGAATAAAAAATATATGACCAGATCCTTTTATTAACTTGTTTTGTTGCCACTAAGAAAGTACTTTCTGAAGTTTCTCTCTGTGGACAGTTTTAAAAACTTGATGTTATCAATGGGTGCATTTTTTTTTTTCATTTTTAAGCTGTGGTATTGTTACATTTACTATGTTTTCAGTGTGATCAGATTGTATTTATTTGAGAAAAACGTTTGACGTTTTAAAAAAATTGTATTGCCAAAAAAAATCGCTGTAATTACCTGTGACATCTGTATTTGTTTTATTTTATTTTTTTAATCTTCTATTTCAAGTGTTAACAACTGTTGAAACAACCATGCCATTTTAATTTGCTTGTTACATTAAATGGATTTCTCAAAAGTTAAACCAAGCGGCTCACAGATGATTTAATAAGGATGAAATGCATCCAGAGCAATTCCTTCCTATTTACAGTTTTCCTCTCAAATACATACGTAGTCCACCCAGCAAGGAGTGAGTCTGAAAGCCAGTATTCAGGTAAAGCATATGGGTGAAGTATACCCCTGTGGGGAGAGCAGAGGGCTTTGGTAGGATTTGCTGTTCCTCTGCCATAGGCCAACTTCACCCTGCATGAATAATTTAGATCAGCATTTCTCTGACTTTTCAGGTTGGCAATCTCTTTTTCTAAGACAAAAGCATTCCCAAGCCCTTTACATTTACTATAAAAGAGAGAGTAAAAAATGTATCAATGATAACAGTGATACGCCTAAATCAATGACACATACTCCCAGTTTGTTTTCAAAGGACTGAGAGAACTTTGAACGGAAAGGGCTTGATTTGCTTTAGATTGTAATAAATTTTTCAACCCCTCATGCCTCATCTGAATGCCTTTTGTGATCTCATCTTGACCTTACTTTCTTTGGTTGCCTTGCCATTCATTGATGAAACAGTGAGTATGACAGTTACGTGCTTACTTCAGGGAGGACGGGGAATTGATTGCTAGGGTTCTGTAGGGGTGAAATTCACCCCTGTGCAGAGAACGGGCACAAGGTTTACTTAAGTTCAGTTCTGATGGCCCACTGCACATAAATTAATCTCACCTTTGTGGGAGCTTTGCATCAGTATGGAGGGCTCCATCATTTGGAGCGCAGTCCAGCTTCCATTGATTTCAGTGGGATTTGGATCCCCTTTGCACCCACAGTTACTTCAGGAGGAGATCTGAGTGTGCAGGATTGGAATTACCAATTCTAAACTCAGGAGATCCCTTACTTCACAGGCTGCATCTCCTTTCTTTCTATGATTTTTCCCCCCCAACAATGTTAATTTTATCACCCACATCCAGTCACACCCTTGGTTGATAAATTGCATTAATAAAAGAAGCTGCTTTACCAGAAAATGGAATGCTTAGCCGTAACATTAATTAGCTGGTCCAGAAGTTTGAGCGATAAAAATGCATAATGTATTTACGATTAATTGGTTCATCCTGCGCATCCAAATGTGTTCCCTACGAATGTGTGCACTCTATTCTAATCCAACTGGCTGCCTCATTAACAATGCCCTTTTCAACTGAAAAACCCACCCAGAGACATTTACTTGGGCTCCTATCTCCCTGGATAACAGACATAGCTTGTTGGTTGAATTCACCAACAATAAAAGCAAACCCCACTTGGTACTCACACACGGCTCCTTCCACAGGAGCAGCTGACCTGGGGACAGAATGCACCTCAGCTTCCAAAGCACCCAAGAGATGTAGAGCAATATGCAGGATTAGGTTCTGGCTCCTCAAAGTTTTCCTTGGGCCACCCTGCTACACCTGAGACTTGACAAATACATCAGACCCTCACGCAGCATTTTGGGGGCACCTCATAGTTTTTAATATGTCTAGCCTCACTATGGCCCTGTGAGGCAGGGCAGTGCTATTATCCCCATTGGACACATAGGGACCTGAGGCTCAGATACACTGAGGGGCAGATTTTTTGAAGCTATTTAGGCACCTGAAGATTCAGAAAGGTGCCTGCTGCTATTTTCAGAAGCTCACCATTTTGAAAAAGCTTTAAATTGGAGAGCTTTTGAAAATCCCACTCGGCACCCACCTTCCCCTTCTGGCACTTACATAGAATTCAAAATCTGGACCTAAATCCCAACATCACACAGGGAACCTGAGGCAGAATAGGGAATTGAAACCAGCTCTCCTGAGCCCTCATCTCCAGACTATCCTTCCTCCACAAGTGCACCCCCTGTCTTTAAGTGGTTTCCATCATATACAGGTTTTATAGTTTCTCAGCACCCCCGCTATACACATTCGTCCAGCACCCCTGTCTCTCAGGACTCTATATTTCTTTTTGTCATTCTCTCACTCCCCTGCTATGCTCCTTTTCCCACAGAGCATAAGTGGAATGAAACCTCTATGACATTTGAGTCTAAGTGGGCATAGAGTCATAGCATCTAGCACCTGTCAACCACAATTTAATAATTTTAGAACACACATGGGGTCACGCAGCTTTCTCCCTAGTGGTCACGGCAGAGGAAACAACCCAGCGAGAAGGCAAGTGGGAGCAGCAGAAAAAGAAGAGGGAGGCAGTGACCTCAACGCTGATGAAGTCATGGTAACCCCACTCCCCACCCCGTTGAAAAGGAACCGACTGCAAGTCTGCGCTTCTAAAGCGAAGAGGAAGTTTGTGCAGCATAGCAGACCAAGACAGGCTATGTTTACATCCCACAACATGACTTTCACCACCGTGCTCTGTATCATGGCTTTGTTACCACTCCAAGGTAAGTGTCATTGTTTAACTGCCTGTCTTAAAAGCTCTTAAACGGAATTATTTTGTTTACAGGACTTCACTGCATCACATGCCAGAGGGCTTTTTATTATTAAGTGCATTGCACTATTGCCACCAAGCTTTGCAACAGGATCTTCTGTACCTAAGGGCCACTCAGTTCCAATTAACTGTTAAACCCCATGACAATCATTTGTCTTATAAGCCTTGGAAACACAGTGTAGATGACAGAGAGCCAGGAATTGCTGGATTCTCATCCTTGTTCTGATCCTAACTCACAAAATAGCCTTACATGACTTACATCTCTCTACCTCTGTTTGACCATCTGTAAAATAGGGCTAATGGCAGCTACCTTGCAGGTGTGCTGGAAGGTAATCTAGCCTTGTTAATGTTTAGAGAGTGCTTTGAAAACAGAGTTCGCGATATTATTATTCCTGCTACAGGATGTTGCCCTGTCCACATATGTTGCTAACCTGCACCTCATCACTCACACACATCAGCATGTGTGCAAGGATTACCTGTGGACATGGCAAATAATGACCAGATTTAAACAAACAAAGGCCCATGCAAGTCAATAATTCACACTGAAGGACCCTTACAGGTTCCATTCCTGATGCTTACATGATTTTTGCACTGCCTGCAGTATGAACTCAAAAGGATAGTCTCTCCCCACTACTTTACAAAGATTTAAGAGAAGAAATTGAAGTAAGGTCTCATTTCCTGAGACTTTGGTAACAGTGCAAAATATACTACTAGATGAGTGCATTGTGAATCTGAGTCCAGATTAAAGTAAATAGACAAAGTACACTTTACATTACATCATCCCTGGGATGGGGTATATCATTATTGCTTTGTTAACTAAGTGGACACCTTTACAACTGGTCAATTTAATCTTAAATTAAATGGATATGGTTATTTTGGTATTTGCAGTGTTCCATATACTTACTCTAGGGAAAACCCAGGGAATACAAGTATCAGAATACAGGAAATACAGCGAATCCTGAGATCACAATATTAAATTATCATCTAAGGCAATTGACCAGCTTTGGGGGCCAACCACTGTACTCTAATTTGCAAAAATCCTGTTGTGCATACAATAAGCTTCCCAGATATCAGTGTAAATTAGGAAGGTTCTTCTGTACAATCAAACCAGTCATAGGCAGTGCCCCATGTATTCTGCAGTTATTAAATTTGCCACAAAATTCATTCCTTGCTGCAGAATTGTGCTCCAGAATCTCACTGCTCATTTCTTTGTTAATGATATTTCTAGTCTGATGGTTGTAAAAATAATGTTGAAAACATGAACTGAGTTGTAAACCATTGCAGTGATTTCTGTATGAGTCTGCAGACAGTCTGAAACAATAGCTCAGAGATGTGAGCTGCTCCATTCATCCCAGTCCTGCTGCCTCTTGCTCTCCAGTTTTCCTCAGGAGGAAGGATGGATTGTACTACAGTGCACACTCTCTGCGTTATTCCATAGAAGTGGGAAACAGGGTGGTCATGGAGATCGAGCTTGTGGCCAGCTTGTAGCCAGGCAGCTGGCCTAGGAATATACACTGGGCTTCCCAAAGGTGTGGCTGCCAAGACCCAGGTGGCTGGGGGTATAAGCCATTGAAACTGGCTACCAGATTCACCCCTTGCCATCCTCAAAAGTAATCAACAAATTTTACATCAATAAATCCATGCAGTTCTGAGCCACAGCTGAGTGTGTTTGCATGAGGGTTGGAAGGGGGATGGGAATGAAGGGCATTTCATGGTGCCTGAATAAATTCACATTACCCCAGTATTGGGGGCTGCTGTGAAATTTGGTCCCAGTGTGCTTATAGATTTTACTTTAATAAGGTAACTTGATTCCCAACACCTCTATGGAGCATGGTGCAATTCTGATGGGGTAGGGCTATCAGAGACTCCCCAGCAGCCAGTGCATTAAGAACACCCACCAGAAGAGTTCTATAGGTGGAAGCAAATAAGATAACACTGCCTCAGGCAGCATTAACACAGGCTGAAATATTCATGGTTCAGCGAGTGGCAGAGGGTGACGGAACAACGTGCAGACACTACCATCACCTTCCCACCAGCCCCCTTTCTTCTGCCTGCAGATCCAAATCCCCATGGATGGGTTTCCATGGGGCTGGGTGAAGAGAGAACAATGCTGCAGAAAGGGCCTCTCGCCCCCTGCAGCCACACTCTCCGTTATGCCACTGGGTTTTCGGTCTTCCTCGCCCCATTCATGGAGGTAGAGGAGATATGATCTGGTTGCTGGTTACTCAAAGGAACACTCTGAGGAGATACTGTGCAGAATGTGAATGATCTGCGATGCCCAGTCATCTGAAAACCCAAATAATACCATTGTTCACTTCCATTTAGAGACAGGCCTCAGTCATTGTCTGTGGTTGAGGAGCACTTGGGACAACTCGAGGGAGGGAAGCTGGCCAAATCTCCACTCCTCCCTGCAATCCTAAACTGGCTGTGCTCTGGGCTGCTCCCACAGAGTAATTCAGCACAGCCTAGAGGCTTCTCTAATTTCCTCCAGGTACCAATGGCTCAGTGGGTCATTAGAGCAACTGGGGATCAATGGAGCACAGAAATAACCCTGATTTCATCCCCTACGCTGTCCATAGGGAGTGGAGCAAGATAAGTATCTCCCTATATTACCTCAAGTATTAGGCAGTATCAGATGATTATCTCCCTATATTATGATGACCCTTTTGTGACCAGCTACAATGGCTTTAGGACCGCTGTGCTGGAGGAACAGGGCAACACTGCCCCCGGACAGGGAGGGAAATTCGACCCATGAGTCATGGCTGGTGGATATCCCACTGTCTCAGATGGAAAGTCTGTGTGTGTTTAGTTCTGGGGTTTAGACTCTTTTTTGTAAACGTGCTTTCCTATTTAGAGTCTGGTTTCTCTCACTTCAAAGAGTGTGAGCTGACAGACACCCCCCCCCACGCCAATGTCAGTGACAGGAAATAGTAAAGATGCAGAAAGGCCCTGTGGAAAACCACAGACGAGGCTACCTCAGCTACACTAACAAGATGAACCTGGTAATGCACTTCTTTATAGATGGAAGTGCAGAGGGCTCACAAAAGGAATGTTTTCTTTTGCCACCAGGTCCGTGGCAACCACTTCTAAGCATCATGAAACCTGTGTCATGGAGTGTGGGGGAATCAGGGCCCTGCACCCCCTACTTCCTGCGACTCATCATGACTCTCAGCCAGCCAGTAAAACAGAAGGTTTATTAGACGACAGGAACACGGTCCCAAGCAGGGCTTGTAGGTACAACCAGAACCCCTCAGCCAGGTCCCTCTGGGGGGCAAGGATCTTAGATCCCAGACTGGGGGTTCCCTGCCTCTTCCCAGTCAGCCCAAAACTGAAAACAAAACAAAAAACCTCCAGCAGGCTCTATCCCCCTCGTTCTATGATTCTCTTCCCCGCTCTCTTTGTCCAGTTTCCCGTGCAAAGGTGTCGACCCGCCCCACCCCCCTTCCTGGCTCAGGTTACAGGCGCAGGTACCATCCCTCACCTAAAGTCATCCCCTGCTCTCCCATCCCCCATGCAGACAGTCCCAATAAAACTAAACGACATTCCCAGGTCAATCCACCCTGCTCCCTACTGCGTCACATCCTGAGAAACTAGCTTATTGTTATTTCCCTCATACAATGGATCCTTCTTTGTTTAAAAAACAATTTAATACTGGGAGATGGAGATGGTACCAAATGTAAACAAATATAAGGCTGAGCCACTTAAATAGAACATAGATTGCCAGTAAAGAAACGAGTATGGGAGAAACATCAACCGAATCAACTTCTTCCTCAACCATAATTTCTCACATCACTTTCATTGGGGTAATTTTGGTCTCTGTGCCCTGCAAAAGTGTTAAAATGGCTAACGGAAAGCACAACGTATTCATGGTTGTCACTATCTGCTTGTCTCCTACAAAGGCATCCATAAAGCGGCCCTGGTCATTATAGTTAGGAAGATAAATTCGGCAGCAAAAAAATCACATCTGTTGAATGACATGAACTGAATGATTTGCCAATGTGTCATTATGGTGCTGAATAATGAGTTGACCACTGAATCGGAAAGAATTAGAATTTACAAACTCATCTCAATTTATAGATTCTGTGGCCACAAGGGACCATTGTGATCATCTAGTCTGACCTCTTGCACACAGGTCAAAGACTTCCCTGAATTTATTACGGCTTCAAGTTCAGTTGCTGTGCTTGAACTGGAGCATCATCACAGGTCTCCCCTCACTTACACTGGTGAGAATCAGGAGTAACTCCACTGAAGTCAACGGAATTTCACTGGGGTAAAACAATGTAAGCACAAGAAGAATCAGCCCCACAGTTTCTTTTTATGATCAATGACTAATAGGGCTGTTAAGAGAGGACAGATAACTGATTTGTATTGAATGAGTCACTCCTTCATACAGAAGGACAACCTCTGAGCTTCCTGGTTCTGGCCAGGGTAGACAGCAAAATGCTCAAGTACCATTAGAGTTTGCAGCTTTATGGACCCTATAGATCAGACAGTGAGGGTCACATTGATACCAACAACTGAAGCCTTGGGTGTGTCTCCAGATCAATTTACAGTGAGCTACCCTGGGGACGAAGTTTGCCTTCCATGAGAGCTCCCAGCTATGCTGCTAACCATTTCCCTCTGCCACTCCCAGGGTGGGAGATGAGTAAGGACATGGAGGGGGACGTGGCTACAGACCTCCATGTCTATCACCTTCCCTACAGCGAGCCCAGTCGTGCTGTCACTGAACTCAATAAAAACCCTCCTGTTGACTTTAGGAGCAAAGAATCTAAGATTGCCATTTTTGGTTCTTTAAAAAAAATAAAATGCTTCCTATTTGTGCAACCAAGGCAGACTCATTGCCCCAAAGGTTCAGCGCTCCCACATTCTGGCAACCAACTTGCTGTAGGCAGCTACTTTAAAAAGAAAAACTGATTGAAAAATGAATTCCCTTAACTGCCTATTTACTTAGCTCTGACACAGTTGCTGCTGTTCGTAATTTCTCCAACGCATGTTTGTTTGGAGGAGACCAAAAATAATTTAAGGCCATAAAACATTTTCACAAAGTGCATTAAATATCTCAGCGTGATCAATTCTGGCTGGGAAGAGGAACATACTTTATTGCTCCACTGTAAAATGAGCTGGGAGAATGGAATTTCTTTTTAGTTACATATGTTAGGCCGGATCCTGACTTTAATGGAGTGCCGTACCAATTTACTGCAGCTGAAGATCTAGACCGGGGTGGCAAACTATGGCCTGCGAGCCACATCCGGCCCGTGGAACCGTCCTGCCCAGCTCCCAAGTTCCTGGCCCGGGAGGCTTCTCCCGGCCCCTCCCCCGCTGTTCCCCCTTGCCCACAGCCTCAGCTCACTCTGCTGCCAGCACAATGTTCTGGGCGGCAGGGTTGTGAGCTCCTGGGGCTGCACAGCTGCACAGCCCGGCCTGACACGGTGCTCTGTGCTGTGTGGTGGCATGGCTGGCTCCAGCCGAGCAGCGCGGCTGTAGCACCGCCAGCCACCGGTGCTCCAGCACCGCGGTAAGGGGGCAGGGAGCGGGGGGGTTGGATAGAGGGCAGGGGAGTTTGGGGTGGTGGTCAGGGGTCAGGAAGAGAACAGGGGGTTGAATGGGGGCAGGAGTCCTGGAGAGGCAGTCAGGAAGGGAGGGGGTTGGATGGGGTGGCGGGGGGCAGTCGGGGCAGGGGATCCAGGGGCAGTCAGGGGACAGGAAGAAGGGGTGGTTGGATGGGGCATGGGTCCCTGTGGGGGAGTCAAGAATGAGAGGAGGGGTTGCATGGGGCAGCGTGGGTCCGGGGGCAGTCAGGGAACAGGGAGTGGGTGTGTGTGGATGGGGCAGGAATCCCAGAGGAGCCATCAGAGAACGGGGGGTTTGGATGGGACAAGAGTCCCAGGGAGGTCAGATAGGAGGTGGGGGCTGGGCCATGACCCCCTCCCCTAAGTGGCCCACCATACAATTTACAAAACCCGATGCGGCCCTCAGGGCAAAAAGTTTGCCTGCCCCTGATCTAGACAGTTGAATAAAAAACAGTTGATTTTTAGAGATGCTGAGCACCCACAATTACTGTTAATTTCAGCTTGAGTTGTGAGAGCTCACCACTTCTGAAAATCAGGCACAATGACACATAACTGCAAGATAGCACTTTGACCTTTGAGTCATTTGTTCAAATCTGGCCCAGGCTGGTAACTAAAAACCACTGTGTGTTTAAATGCAAGGAGCACTTATTCACTGAATCCACCTATTTCTGGCTCTTCGATGGCTTGTGTGAAATAAATTGAGGGTCCAGATGTGGTGGGCAGGTGCGCAACATCACACCACCACCATCACAAGTGTTGGGAGTCTCAGCAGAGCTTCTATCCAACAGGTCATAGCGCTGAACCCTCTCCTCATCCATAGAGGGACTTCAGGCCATCTATGGGAAGGCTGTGGAAATGGCCGTGGGATTAAGGCTGCAGGCTAAGACTCTGAAGACTTGAGTTCGGTTCTGAGTTCTTCCACAGACATTGAGGCCAAGATCCTCAAAGGTATTTAGGAAATTGATTTCAGTGGAACTTAGGCACCTAAATACCTTTGAATCTGGACCCGAGTGTCTTTGTGCCTTAGCACCCAACCTTCAAAATGAAGATAATAGCACTTCCTTGCCTTACAGTGATGCTGAGAGGATAAATATATTAATAATTGTGAGGTGCGCAGATACCTATGGCAGATGAAGACCACAGAGGTACCAAAATTAGATAGAGTGGCAACTTCACAGTACAGGGAAGCATGAGATGCCATTATCTATCCTGTCCTTGTTCTGGGGATAGAGGAGTTCAGTCCTTAGGTCTGTGGAGCTAGCGCCTCTTGTTGGCATGAGATTCACTCTCGGGGCTTGTCTACTGGGGGAAATTTACGAGTATAGTGGACACTTATTCTAGAACAAGAGTGTCTACATGGGGAGTTATACTGGTATAAATGTACAATTATATCAGTAGAGTTATGCTGCTAAATTTCCCCTCGCAGACAAGCCTTTTTCAAAAACGAATGCTCTCAGTTTGCCTCACATCTCATTTCACAACTGTTTTTCTCTGGCAGGGGATTTTCAAGAGGTTCACACTGAAAGTGTCACTGTGGAGGAGGGGCAGGATTTAAGCCTACAGTGTGATTTTACCAGAGACCACGAATCTGCCTTGGAGTGGTCAAACCCTCGGGGGTTTGTTATTTTTCTAAAAAGCCACCGAGGTAAGTGTCAAAACCTGCACCCATGTTACTTTCCATTTGGTAGGAGAGGGGTCAGTCATCGGTGGTCTTTCCAATCTCCCACCTACTGTAAAAGATGACTCACATACAGGCCCACCATTTAGAGCTCTTGTACATTCAGTTGCTTTCCTACAGGAAGCTGATTAAATGGAAACCCCACCAGAGTGGCTTGTAAATGGGGCCTCAGGCAATAAACTGTATTTACAACTAACACCAGCTCAAAAACCCACCACAGACTGAAAGGACCTATGCACGTTGCAGATTGTGTCTGATTTAGCTGAGAAAGAAGGTTCAAAGTGTACCTTGCTTAGAATCCGCATTAGTTTTAACTTATTAAAAAAGCACCTGTTTTGATAAGAAGCCGGTGAGTGCTATACCACGGAGACAGCTAACTGATGCGAACACACCCATGTTTACTGCTCCCTTGTCCTCCACCCCACACCTGTCTGTCCCTCATGCCATCTTGTCACTCCTAGATTGTGAGCTCTGTGGGGCAGGGACTGTCTTTGTCTTACAGAGCATAGCATAGTGGACCCTGATCACTCTTAGGGCTGCTAGGTGCACTAAAAACAACAGGGATTTTTCAAAGGTTATCCGGCACCCAACTCCCGTTGAAATTCAGCATGAACTGAGTCCCCAACATCTAGTGGGTCCCTTTGAGAATTTCAGCTCTAATCATCATCAATATGATTGCTGAGTGGATAACTGCAAAATTTACTGAATAAATAATATGACAACTACATTTGCCAGATAATTTATTCAATAAATTTTGCAAACATTTCCAAATGGAATACATAATGAACTTTTTAAATATTGATATCATTATTATTATTATTATTATTTGCCCAGCTCCTAAATCACGTATATGCTTTTGAAAATTTTGTCCAATTCAATTTACCAATCTCAAAAAGGTATAATAGTAGGTTAGGATGGAAGATCGTACCAGGAGTCTATAAACCCAAATCTTTAGCTGGTGTCAATCTAAATGACTTTGCTGAAGTCAGTGAAACTACACCGATATTGTCAGGTCTGCTGGAAAAATTTGTGTAGCGGGGGTGCTGAGAGCCACTGAACCAAACTGTAAACCCTGGATATAATGGAAACCACTTAAGCCAGGGGGTGTGGCAGCCCCCCTAGTTCTAGCACCTGGGGATATTGCGCCATTTGAGGATTCGACCCACAGTCTATTCCTCTGCAAAGACATGTGATAATCTCCTTACGGGGTGTAGAATATTAAAGTGATATTAAACACAAGGATTAGTGTTTGTAAAGTACTTGATATGGCTGAAGCACCGTATTTTTGCTTTTTTTTCCATGTTAGTGGAGAAACAAAATTTTATGCCATATGTGGGCATTTGCGTTCTCAATCTTATCACCATAAGTCTCTGTTTGAAGAAGCAATGTGACACACAGCTTAACAAATCATTTTCTTATTCCATATGGCAAAAAACTAAATGAGTAACCATCTAGCTTACACACAACAGTGATTTGAAAATTATTTTTCTTTCATATTTAGTCCTTTCCAGAAACTAAAAGACCTGTGATCCCATCACTCGCCTAAATATTTTTAAAGCCTTAAAAAGCCTCAGCTAAAATAAAAAAAAAAAAGTTTCTGAGGTCCTTTAGTCTCCCCCAATGGATGGCCTATTTCCTCAATTTCAGTTCACTTTAAAGGCAGGCTTTTACTTTCTGTGCTGTGATTGCAGTGAGCAAAGGCGACACTAGGGGAAGAGGGGGCGCAAAAAGGGTCACATGCCTCTCCCCAGACAACTGAGGGTGGGGGCACATTCAGCAGGGAACTGCAGCGGCAAAAGGAGCAGAACATGGGACCACCACTCTCAGGAGCCAGAGCCCACACACCAGCAGCTCCTCCAGCACGGCTGTACCGGTACCGCCCCCAGCCCTGTCCTCTGATGGGGCTGTACAGACCACAGGAGACACAACTGCGTGGAAGGCCTGAAATTGGCACCCTGTGCAGCAGGAGGACAGAGACCTCCCACCCGTAACATGGGATGGAGAGGAGACAGGGACGGCATGGGGGCCCAGGCTGGGGGCAGAGAGGAGTCACATGGAGAGGATCACGTGTCCCCCTTTAGTTGGTGCCCCCTTTGTGTCCCCTCCATGAGTCACCAGCAGGAGAGCTGATCTGACCTGCTTGATGCAATCCCAAGATTCCCATGGGTCACACAGGGGCAAGAGTTTAGGAGTGTCTAGGAAGCCCAAAGAGATATTAATCTGCTGAGAGATCTGGATATTCTAGGAAGATGTCTCATTAGAGGGCAACTAATTAGGCAAAACTAGATTTAGAGGATTAATACTTCAAGCTTTATGGACATGGAGCATTACAAAGTTCAACCCCCTTTTGCAGATTGGGAAACAGGCCTATCACAGTGAGATGGTGCATAAAGTCACACCGTGAGTCTGTCTCTGAGAGGGGAATAGATTCCTGCTCTCTGGAGTCCTAACCCTGGTCCTACGTGCAATGGATCATGGTGCTGCCTCTTCGTAATCCTCCAAATATTTGCTGACATTTACCTGCCCCAGGACCCAAATTCCATTAGTATCCTGAGAGCCCCCACAAACCAATATCAATGCATTTAGTCTCACAACCCTCCCCTGGAAGGCAAGGAAGTCTAAGATGAGGCAGTGTGGTGTAGTGGATGGGGCACTAACCTGGTTCTATTCCCAGTTCTGCCTGCTGCATGGCCTTGGGCAAAGCACTTCAGCTCTCTGTGCCTCTATTTACCCTTCCATCCTTTGTCTGTCTTATTTCTTTAAACTTTAAACTCACTAAAGCAGAGATATCTCCTACTGTGTGCCTGTACAGCAACTAGTACAATAAGGCCCCAGTCTAGGTTGGGGGCCTCTAATTACTACTGCAATATGAATAATTAACATCAGCCATATTTGACAGATGGGAAACTGAGGCAAAGAGATTTGCACAAAGTCACACAGGAAGTCTGTGGCAGAGCCAGGGACTGAACTGTAGTTTCCTGAGTGCAAGAAGAATGTTTTACCCACAAGACCCACCTGCCTCTCAAACCAAACTTCTTTCTGAGCTTTGAAACACACAGGAAATGTTATGACCTCCCTTCCCCCCCATACGCACTATTTTAAATTTATTGACATATATCTCTATTTCCCAGATCCAACTAGGAATTATTAGCACTAGAATTGTTCATTAAACACTGAGAGCGAATGAACAAAAAAGAACATCATTCACACCTGATGAACAAAGCCAATCTCATCTGTTATCACTTTGGTTACCCATGTCGCTCGTATGTACCAATGCAATTACTATGCCATTCTTTTTTCACTTACAGGTTTAAAAGATCAGAGATACAAGCTTATCCACTATTCCACAAACAAATTATCTATCAGCCTCTCTAATGTCACAGTACAGGATGAAGGCACATACACATGCTTCTACTATGACATACCAGTCAAAACCAAGAAAGTGAATGTTACTGTCTTAGGTGAGTTCCATTAGAGAAGCTAAATTTCCATAGGTTTCTAATAAAATCCAAGCTCCTCCTACACTTTTATTTCTAAATGAAGGCTATCCCATTTTACTGTATTCTTTTGTAATATGTTTAAGAGGCCGTGTTGTAGTAACTAAGGCCCTAAAGTTATGAGCTATTACTATTCAAGAATTGCCCACGTATCAAGACCTTTTAGAAATGATAGAACAGAGGGCTAAGAGAATAAAAATCCAATGCCGAACAGCTAGATTTCTTCAACAGGCTGAGGAAATGCAGAATTGTGGGAGCCTTTCACAAGAGCGTACTGATGGCACTGCTAATAAGAGCTCCCCTCTTCCTTGTTTGTGAATGAGTTAAAAATTAAATGCATATCAAAAGTGAAAATATTATAAAATATGCCAAATAGAGTTGTCAAATAGGGAACTCAATGAAATCTAATTGTATTTTTCAAATGTGCATAAGAGGGAAATCAACTATAAGTGGTACAGTATTGGGCAAAATATTATCAACTTTAATGACAGGGTTTACCTCATGGGCAATGCTTTTAGGAAAGAAAGGGACTGTGGTCATATTGATTTGTTTTTACTTTAAGTGATAAACTGAGGAAGCCAGGCTAATGCTTGCAATTAAACATGCTTATGCTACCAAGTTAGTGAAATATGCTTGTGCTAAAAGAGGCAGTGAATAAAAGGAACTGAAATCAAATGCATCCGACAAAGTGGGTATTCACCCACGAAAGCTCATGCTCCAATACGTCTGTTAGTCTATAAGGTGCCACAGGACTCTTTACTGCTTTTACAGATCCAGACTAACACGGCTACCCCTCTGATATTTGCAATCAAATAGTATGTTTATAAGGACACTTGACCACAGGGCCGAATATCCAGAAATGTAACTATTTGATTCACAATGCAAAGACTCAGCTCAGCATACATACCAAGATGTCACCATTGTTGTTAAAAAGAACAAAACCAGAAGATTTATACAGGTCTGCTAGCCTGCTGAAGAACAACAGTTCTTGAAGGGACATTGTATTGTATAACTGACTGTTAAAATAATTTTGAAAAGCATCAAAGGCTATGGAGGGACTCTGTATACATTATATGAACCTTAAAGTGAACATTTCAGCAACTAGCTAAGTGTTAATAGAGAAGCTGCAACCTGAGTAAGCATAACTGCAAAGTAGGCCAAGGGATACAACACAAAGGGGCCCATGAAAAGCGGTATGGTTGCTAAATTGGTGGCTCAAGCAAACCAGCTGGTGCTCAAGGTATGTCCCAAAATGGATGCACCAACAGTTATGACCTAACTTATTTCAGATAAGCTGGAGTGAGAAAATGGGAGAAGGCTGAATGGTGAGAGAGGACAACTTTCATTTTGGCTGGATATTTAGAATCTTGAGAAGTATGGGTCACCATCTGATTGAGCCACACCCAGAACCTCCAAGAAGAGGAACAAAGTTGGACCACCCAGCAAAAATAGGATAAAACAGCCTGTCTCCTTCAGCACATCGCCTCCTGAAAGCCAAGGACACCTAGAAGGAGGAAGAACTGAGTTCCTGCGCTGGCCACCTGAGAGTCCTCTTAGTTGTCACCTGTCTCTTTCTATTTTCCAGCAACTCAGGTTACCCACTAGCACACCAGGAAAAGACTACAGTCATGTCCATCCTTTGCTCCGCCTATTTATACATGGTCAGCTCCTGCTGTGGAGATATCTGAGCTGAAAGCTAACAGCTAAGTAAAGATCTGTTGATAAGAAACACAGAGGCTTTATTCTGGGTCACAATGCAATCAATTTACCACTTCCTAAACCTGGACACCTAGTAGTAAAGAAGAGTACATGCTCCCATGTGCTTTAAAGATGTTCACGGAGTTGCAATGTGTTTCATTATTTTGTAATAGGTTCCAGTCAAGATTGTTATAACATAGATTTGAAACGAAACAAATTACTGTTACCTAAGATTGCAGACTGCTGCATATGTGTCTACCACAGTTAATGGTTTCATAATGCTTTTCAAGTTCTCAGTGTATACAGACATACAATGAGATCAAGTCTTCAAGCTTCTTGAACAGCACTCAGTCTCTACAGTTTGTCACAAATGCAGAGTTTATGTTAGTTAGGAGTGTTACCCAGATCCTGGGGCTAATATAATTTGTGGTGAAGTAGGTTAAAAGCATTGACTACTATAGATCCATTCATTGGAAGGAGACTTTGGTGAATTGATATGTAAGTAATTAACCAAATTACCTTGTAATCTATCTTTGTATTGTTTTTCCTCTGTTGTGTTCGCAACACTGGAGTTGATAACCCATTGGCATAAGTGAGGCCCTCTTCTGAGGGACTCAGTCAAAATCTAAACAAGGTCACATTCCCAAGATAGAGATTGAGTATAAGAGTTATTCTCTATTGTGGTTATGTAGTTTGAGTCTGAAAACGTAAAGAGTTATATGAACCCATTTTCTAGTTTGTTAGCCAAATCATAGTTCAATGCTATTTTTTGTTGCTTTTTATAAGAACATAAGGACGGCCATACTGGGTCAGACCAAAGGTCCATCTAGCCCAGTATCCTGTCTTCCGACAGTGGCCAATGCCAGGTGCCCCAGAGGGAATGAACAGACCAGGTAAACATCAAGTGATCCATCCCGTCACCCATTCCCAGTTTCTGGAAAACAGAGGCTGGGGACACCATCCTTGCCCATCCTGGCTAATAGCCACTGATGGACCTATTCTCCATGAACTTATCTAGTTCCTTTTGAACCCTGTTATAGTCTTGGCCTTCACAACATCCATGGCAAAGAGTTCCACAGACTGACTGTGTTGTGTGAAAAAAATACTTCCTTTTGTTTGTTTTAAACTTGCCTATTTATTTAATTGGGTGACCCCCTAGTTCTTGTGTTATGAGAAGGAGTAAATAACATTTCCTTATTTACTTTCTCTACACCAGTCATGATTTTATAGACCTCAATCATATCCCCAATTAGTCATGTCTTTTCCAAGCTGAAAAGTCCGTCTTATTAATCTCTCCTCATATGACAGCCGTTCCATACCCCTAATCATTTTTGTTGCCCTTTCCGCAACCTTTTCCAATTCCAATATACCTTTTCTGAGATGGGGCAACCACATCTGCACACAGTATTCAAGATGTGGATGCACCATGGATTTATACAGAGGCAATATGATATTTTATCTTATTATCTATCCCTTTCGTTATCCCTTTCCCAACATTCTGTTCATTTTTTGACTGCCACTGCACATTGAATGCTTTCAGAGAACTATCCACAATGACTTCAAGATCTTTTTCTTGAGTGATAACAGCTAATTTAGACTGTCATCATTTTATATGTATAGTGGGGATTACATTTTCCAATGTGCTTTACTTTGCATTTATCAACATTGAATTTCATCTGCCATTTTGTTGCCCAGTCACCCAGTTTTGATAATCCTTTTGCAGCTCTTCACAGTCTGCCTGGGACTTTACTATCTTGAGTAGTTTTGTATCATCTGCACATTTTGCCACCTCACTGTTTGCCCCTGTTTCCAGATCATTTATGAATATGTTGAATAGGGACTGGGCCCAGTACAGACCCATGGGGGACACCACTATTTACCTCTCTCCATTCTGAAAACTGACCATTTATTCCTACCCTTTGTTTCCTATCTTTTAACCAGTTACGGATCCATGAGAGGATCTTCCCTCTTATCCCATGACAGCTTACTTTGCTTAAGAGCCTTTGGATAGGGACCTTGTCAAAGGCTTTCTGAAAATCTAAGTACATTATATCCACTGGATCCCCAACATTCTTGTTGACCTCCTCAAATACTATACTAATGGTTTCTGTTAAGTTACTACAGCTCTATGCAATTAAATTCAACTCTTGAATCATTTTCTTTAGTGAAGCAGTTGAAAGTTTTTTAAAGGTAATAGATATGGCTAATCAATTAAGCAGTTGCTTAATTAATACATATTTTATACCCTATCTTTCTTACAGTGTATTGGAGAGATAGAAGGGGCAATAGCATGAAGTGATAACATCTGTGAAGGATATAAAATAGAGAAGGAGGAAGGCAGCCAGTGGAAAGAAGGATAAATTCCTTTTGGGCATTCACAGATAACTGCATTACTTGATTAGAAAAGATTAGTGCTTCTTAAGCTTTCTGGGCCCTTGTACTAGCTTGCCAGAATACCTTTGGGCTTCACAAAACACTGGGGCACTGGTTTCTCCTACTTAATGCTGTGATTGACTGCAAAGCTACACTGTGGAGCAGCCTTCCTTCCATCATAGGCTAGAGCTGCAGAAATGAACAGGGAGCTGTGAATGACAGTGGCCAACAGAGAAAGTCACCAGTAAGATAGGGGAAGGGAGCCTAGAGTATTAGTCTTAAAAGTCTGAAGTACAGTGAGTAAAAAAAGTATCCTAAATGCAGCTCAGTGTGGATGGTCGGCCAAATTCTCTGCCCTTGGGCAGTGCAGCATGGAATCTGGCCCTTGCTTCTTTGCTGGGGAGGTTCTAGTGTGGAGGTGATCCCAGTGACTACAGACACAGCATACCACCATCCCTGCTACACTTCATCCCCAGCACAGGGATAAGAAAATGTCTGGGGGAGAAAGAGGCCTAGTCACAATACACTGTGCTCTAGCAATGCTCAGCTGGGGAACACTCTCTTGGAAACTGTTGCCAGCTGGTGCAAGTAAGGACCGCCTCCATAGGCTGCTCTAACCAGAGATGGGGCCAGGGAAGGAATCAGGCAGACGTCCAGTTTTTAGGGTTAGGGGCTGCATCTTCATATGCAATTGTATAGTGTCAAGCAATATGGAGCCCTGATCCTGGCTGGGGCCTTGAGGTGCACCCTTAATTGAAAGAAATAGTATGGGGTGATGTACATGCAACCACTCATAAAACAGATTGCACAAGACTGTAAGAGCCTAATCTCATCATGTATCGCTTTGTTACAGCTGCTCCCTCCAAGCCACAGTTGGAAGTATCAGATATTAGAACCAATGGCAAAGAAGAAAAGATTGTACTGAGCTGCTTAACCAAGGGAAGTAAGCCCCCTCCTCAGATTACATGGCTGCTAAATAATGGGCTGGAAGTCTATGGTGAGTTTTAAATGGCCACTGAGTAGTGTTTGTTTGTTGGGAATATTCTTATCAGCCATTAATGTACTGTACAAATACCATTGAACCAGCACTGGTCCAGTTTGGAAATGTCTCAGCACCTGGGGACGGGAGGCCTGAGAACTGGATACAAGTGCTAAATTCTGGGGATACCTCTTTTTAAAGGGAGGGAGTTGACTCAGGACAGCTAACAGTGGCACAATTTTCACAGCACAGACGTAGTAGTTAATCTTCAAACTGTCTCTTTGACTAACTCCATTTTCTAGGTGGGGAAGCTGAGGAACAGATGTTGAGAGCCAGATTCTGAATCCCCTTTTCATACTGAATATAGCACTTACCCATGCCAGTAGTTCCATTGCTTATTGAAGGTTGCACTATCTGTCCTTGAGTGACTTGCTCAAGCCCAAACAGCAACCCCATAAAAGCCAACATTGGTTCCTGGCACTCAACCCACCAGCTGCCTCCCAATGTCAGTTAATGAAGATCCATCTTCCCTGGTAGAGCTCTGAGCACATGTATCTAAAGGGAGAGTAAGGAGCTAATTTGATTTTTACTTGTGTGGTTTAAACAACCATTCTAAATATAATACAATAACCACCTTGCTAGCAGGAGCAGCAACGCCCGCAAGAGGAAATGCAGGTCACTGTCAGTACATGGGGGCTAGCTATGAAAGAATAGGTGTTAATGGTTTCCTCTCTTACTTTACTTGCTATTTTGGATCATGAAGTGAAAATTGTATTTGTATTTTGGGTCATGAAGCAAAGCTTGCAAGTGTTCACCTCTAATCTTGGTAAAATGCTTTTTGAATTCCCTAATTTTAAAGGAAGTTTGGGGGATTAAGAGTTGTGCAGCCTATCTAGAAAGTAATAAAGATGTAGATTATATGGACAATGTCACACCATGCAACCCAGAGAGGTCTTTTATATCTTGCATAACTGCTGTATTATTTCAAAGTAATGTATCTTGCTGAGTTTGTTAATCTGATTATGCATTTGTGCATGCAATACTGGGGCCTGGAGTATTTAAAAACAGCAGCTTACCTATGTGCTCTCTTGGCAGTTCTTATCTTTATGTAATAAGGATGGGCCCCAAGCTGGAGCATTTTATACCTGATGCAATTTGCCCTTTGACCTTAAGTCCAATGGGCACCTGAGAAATGTAGTTGTGTAACTAAGGATTCATATTGTTCCAGGGTTTTTTGTTTGATACCTGAATAGAGTTTTATAAGGCAGGATTTGATATTAAAGAGTGATGATGAATTCTCTCATCTATTTGCAATACATGCAAATTAAATGGATTATAGTTTTGAAAGGAAAAAATGTAATTTTGTTGGGTGATAAGTTATCTCCTTCTTTAAATAAGGCTAGAACCAAGGAATTTCTCCAATTGAAAAGTATAAATATCACCAGAGTTAAGAGGGACGGCTAGTTCTAGGAAGAGATTCTAAGCTAAAAGTATTCATGATCACTTGTCTTATCAATTGACAGATGCTGTGAATAGATTTCAAGACATTAATGCCTACAATAGAAAATGCCATTTGAGATTGTGAAAAATTTGAAAAGAACTAATTTAGCACAGACATTTAGAATTTAGTCATTTATTCTTTTACATCATTAACTACATCCTTGTTTTTCCACATAGCATTGTTAATAAAGAAGTAACATCATCTAATAGACTGAGCAGTGAACTGGGGGTCAGGAATGCTTGTGTCCTCAATCTGGCTGTCCCATTCATTTACTAGATGACTTTAGACTTTAATCTCTTTGTGTCTCTTTCCCCTGCTATAAAATAAGGATGATGAAAGTGACATCACAGAGTTGATGGAAGGATTATTACAATGCTTTAAAAAGTAAAACTGCTGTATCAGGGATTGTTATATGTGCAAATATTGGCCATGCATAGTATATATTTATTTGTAGATTTAACAACTGCGATCTGTGTGAATATGGTAACAAAGCTATCTGGCAACTTCACTGCAGTGACAATCCTGCACTCAGATCTCCGTGTTGACTGCAGAACCAAAATTCAGATCCTTGTCCTGCTTCAAAGTTATAGGCCCTTATGTCTTGAGTTTAAAGCCCTTTAGCAGTGTATGGCTATGACCCAGCTGATTCCATTCAGGAGAGATCAGAGGTGCTCATGCAGTCATGCTACCCATAATGGTGTGGAACTTGCTTATACGCTTATTGTGAACTCTGCTAGAGTGAAGTAGAACAGAACTCCTACGTTTTTTTCAGTTCATGATAGTGTGTAGATTGGAACTAAGCAATTCTGACAAAAACATGACTTTGCTCTACGTGGGCTCTGCTGTGATCCATTTACACAATGGAAACACTTTTTTGCTCAGCATTCATGGGGTGCTTTAGCAGACCAAAAGTAAAGCAGATTTGTGACTGGAAGGTTTTTCATTAAATTGCTTTTGACGGTTAAGCACTTAAATGTTTTCTTCAAATGGCTACATAGGTGACATCAAACACCAATTTGAACACGATGGAAAGAAATGCAACACAACCAGCAGTCTCATGGTCCATGCATACAACAGAGATTCAACAGCCAGTTGTGTCATTCGTCATGAAACCCTACGAGGAGGGAAACTGACAGTATCTTTCCAGTTTGAAAATTTCAGTAAGAACAGCTTTTATTTAAGCATTGCTTGTTTGGTGGTGATTCCTTTCAACATTTGAGCTTGAAGAATAATACTGCTTTCTTGTATAGTGACTTTCATCAATAGATCTCAAAGCATTTTGCAGCAAACATCAGTATTATCATCCCCTTTCACTGGTAGGGAAACTGAGGCACAGAGTAACAAAGTCACCCAACAAACCAGTAATAAAGCTAGGAGTTGAACCTAAGTCTCTTGAGTCCTAAAACAGGGCCCCCATGGACTAGCCCACACTGAATTACTCTATTATTTCTCATATAGATATAGATGCATAACTGAAGGTGTGATCTACCATTCAGAGAACAAGGTCTCTTCAGTGTCTGGTTTTGGAAGACCATACTCTCCAGTGGTTAAAGAAGGGACTTGGAGCTGGATTCCTAGGTTCTCCTACCATCTCGGCCTCTTACTCACAGTGAACCTGATCCAAAGCCCGCTAAAGTCAGTGGGAGTCCTGGGTTCCTGCGTTACATTGGAACATTCACTTCTGCTCCTTAAATATCAGAGGGGTAGCTGTGTTAGTCTGTATCCACAAAAACAACAAGGAGTCCGGTGGCACCTTAAAGACTAACAGATTTATTTGGGCATAAGCTTTTGTGGGTACAAAACCTTATGCCCAAATAAATCTGTTAGTCTGTAAGGTGCCACCAGACTTCTGCTACTTGTACCTCTGTTTACCATCTGTAAAATGGGCCTAATACTTACCTACCTTCCATACATACTGTTGGATTCAGTTAATGCTTGTAAAGTGCTTGGAGAGCTTCAGATGCAAGAAACTAGGGAAATTCAAAGTATTATTATTATTAATTATTGTTTTCTAGTGACTACTACAGGCTCAGCTCCAAATGTGTTAGAAGTAAGCACGAGGACCTCTGAGCATCCTCAGCATTATATGGGTAGGTACAATACTAAAAAGCCACTGACTGAAAAACAATTTTTTTTCTTCATATCGTTTATCAAGGTTCTCTCTTTAATGCATTGGTTGTTCCATTAGAATCCCGAAAAGCTACCCTGAAATCTATAATACAGACATCACCTGTGAGCATATCTCTAGCAACAAGTATCCAACAGGAAGTTTTTTCTTCTCAGACAACTGGTGGTAGGTTCCATACTTTAAACTCTTTTCACTGTTGTAAATTAAATGATATAAATTGTAGAGTAGTGCTAAATTAAGGTAATCTGGGGTTTAGTGAGGAAAGGTTCAATATCATGGTCAAACTGCTTGGCCAATGTTATTTTTTGTGTATCCACATGATTACAAATAATTTTATATGATTTATTTCACAAAGTGCTTTTGCCCAGAATATGGGCTGCAAAAGAATACTCAGGGATAGTACAGAATACTACTTGCATTGTGTTCACAATTGGGTTCTTCTTTTCCAGTGATTGCTACAGAGTCCAATCCGAATGCTAACACCATCTTCTCTCAAAATCCTCTGCACTCTACTGGTAAGAATTTTAAATTCACTTTCTGTTTTTCATATTTTGGGGAGGGGGGTGGAATGGGTAGCTAGCCCCATATCAAAACCTAAAGCCAAATCTCTCTGGAGACTGGGAAATTTCACATCTGGATTCCATCTTTCTGGGTTGGGTTTATTTCTAAAATATGTTTTCCGATTTTCATGTCTTGTTTAGTGAATATTCCTTTAGGATCCAGCCAACCAAACTTTCCTGCCACTGTACCTGAGAGGCCATCTAGTACCAGCTTACCAGCAATACCTACCCAGCAGCGGGAACTACCAGCCAACACAACTAATTGTAAGTACATTTTTTTCTTAATGACATTAAAGCAATTTGTTAAACTATCACATGTAAAGCAGATGGAAATGCTGCTGAGAACAAATTTATATTCCAGCTGTTATGATTCTTGAAACACAAAACACAATAGTTGTTACACACAGGTGAGCACTTTAGAATTGCATCCATCATAGAGAAAGACTGCCCTCTCTACTTGTCTCTTTGTAGTGAAGACAAACATATGGAGACACATGGGGGCAGATCCTCAGGTGGTGTCAATTGTCATAGCTCCATCAATGCGTGCTATGATTGTATTAATACCTATCCCTATGGAGTCAAGTATCAGAGGGGTAGCCGTGTTAGTCTGGATCTGTAAAAGCAGCAAAGAATCCTGTGGCACCTTATAGACTCTGTTAGTCTATAAGGTGCCACAGGATTCTTTGTTGCTATCCCTATGGATGCACTAGGTGGCACTGTGCCACAGGCTGACAGAAAATAAGCCTGGTCAACACACTTTAAGGCTTAAGCTATAAAGTTATTCAAGTGATAACAGCAGGATTGTACCCAGATATAAAGAAGGCAGGAGGAACTTCATTACCACTATATGAATTGTTTGACAGTGACAGACTTTCCAACCTTTAAAAGGGTCTCTTTGGCTGTGTGTAGTTACTTTATGGAAGAAATTTGGAACTGGAAATTAGTCAACTTTTATTTTTATTTTTTACACCCGTGCAATTTGGCCCAGATCCTCAAAAGTATTCAGCTGCCTAACTCCCATTAATTTCATAGACGTTAGGCATCTAAACATCTTAGAGAATCCTGGCCTTTGAAAATCTTCCACTGTATGTGTAATGTCAGATCGACACAGCAAATAGAGCAATTCTGTTTTACAAACATGAGTTTAATTTATACTCTGAATGTACAGTTATCTTTGTGTATAAGAAAAAAAAATTTCTCTTTTCATTTCTACAGCGTCAGAAGTAACACGAACAGTAAATGAGTATATTTCTAGTACAGAAGCACCAGCAACAAGTAGTGAACCAGCCACTCAGAATGCGAACAGCACCATTGGTACGTGTTCTAATCAATGTCCTTGTAAGCTAAGCGGCCATGTGAGTTAGTGAACAGGGCTAGGAGGCAGGGACACCCCAGTCCTAATCTGGGATCTACCACTGACTTATTGCATTATCTTGGGCAAGTCATTTAAGGGCTCCACTGAGACTTTTCAAAGCTGCTTCAGGAATTTCCATGTCCAGTTCCCAGAAGGCATCCAAATGCCCTCATGATTTAGAAAACCTCAGCCTCTAATTCTGGTTCCCATATTGTAAAATGGGGATCATTAATGTTCACCTGCCTGTTGGCAGTGTTTGAGACTCAGCTACAGCAGGTATTGTACAATGCTTTGAAGGTGGAAAAGTCTAAATATTGTTATAATTAATATTAGCTAAAGAATGCAATGTCTTGTCTTCAGCAGGAGTTTACATGAGTCAGGAGTGAGGAAGAACTCAGACTCATAGACTTTAAGGTCAGAAAGGACCATTATGATTTTCTAGTCTGACCTCCTGCACAAAGCAGGCCACAGAATCTCACCCATCCACTCCTGTAACAAACCCCTGAAATATGTCTGAGTTATTGAAGTCTTCGACTTGTGGTTTAAAGACTTCAAAGTTCAAAGAATCCTCCAGCAAGTGACCTGTGCCCCACGCTGCAGAGGAAGGTGAAAAAAACCCCAGGACCTCTGCCAATCTGCCCTGGAGGAAAATTCCTTCCCGACCTCAAATATGGCGATCAGCTAAACCCTGAGCATGTGGGCAAGACTCACCGGCCAGAGTCTAGGGTGACCAGATGTCTTGATTTTATAGGGACAGTCTCACTATTTGGATCTTTTTCTTATTTAGGCACCTATGATCCCCCACCTCCATCCTGATTTTTCACACTTGCTGTCTAGTCACCCTAAACCAGACACTCAAGAAAGAATTATTTGTAGTAACTCAGATCCCACCCTATCTAGTGTCCCATCACAGGCCATTGGGCATATTTACCACTAATAGTCAAAGATCAATTAATTGCGAGAATTAGGCTATCCCATCATACCATCCCCTCCATAAACTTATCAAGCTTACTCTTGAAGCCAGATATGTCTTTTGCCTCCACTGCTCCCCTTGGAAGGCTATTCCAGAACTTCACTCCTATGATGATTAGAAACTTTCATCTAATTTCAAGTCTAAACTTCCTGATGGCCAGTTTATATCCATTTGTTTTGAGTAAGAACATCGAGGTTTGGCCCTAAGGCACTCCTGAAAAGTCCAGCCTTAAATTGCATTTATTAGAACTGTAGCTAAGAGTTTCCACAAAACACATTGTCGGAGTTCAGAAATACTGACTTAGTAAGGCAGACTTTTTGTTGAGTCTGTCCATAGTTTGGGTTTCTGATCAGATTACTGAAAGGGATAAAGAAGTCAAAATATTTTCTACTTTTATTTCTACAGAGCCAGAAAGAACTTTGAATGTCACAGAAGAAACATCTGTGACAGATGTACCAGCAATAAGCAATGAACAATCAATTCAAAACTCCAACATCACCACTGGTAAATTCCTTAATGATGGAATAACATGGTAATTTAATGAACTGAACATGGGGCTGGGAGCCAGGAACTCAAATTCTAAACTAATTTGTAACACTGGCCAACTCCCTTAACTTGCTGTTTTTCAGTTTCCTCAACTGTAAAACAGAAACAACACTTGCAGACCTATGAAGAGCTATTTTGAGGCTTAATTGCTTGATCCTTCTACACTTTGGCAAGGATAGAAACCCTAAGTTTTATAATTAATCCCACCTAAAGAATACAGAGCCAGATCTTCAATTCACGTAAATCAACATAGCTCCATTGAAATCACTGTTACTATCCCAATTTACACCAGCTGAGAATCTGGCCCATATATTTTCCTTGGAATCATTAAATGTTGAATTAATACAGCAAAATATAAATAATCTGGGTGACTGTGATTGAGCTAATCAGAGAAACACTTTTCATTTCTACAGGATCTGAAATGACATTAAATGTGACTGTTGCAGAAGAAACCTCTGTGACAGAAGAACCATCAATAAGCCATGAAGAAACAACTGTGAATTGTAAAGCCACCATCAGTAAGTTCTTGTTAATACTAAACATGAAATGGGCCTTCCTGAAGTCAGCCTGGTTCCCAGCAGCCAAGTGTCTACATCACCAAACCCACAATGAAGGACATTATAGGGTTGCCCTTGTCTCCATGGGCCCTATGAGATTCTTAACAAAAAACAATATTAGCATCTAGAGACATTGGGCTAAATTCTCTGCTGGTCCACTGCCTTCAGTGGAGTTTTTCCCATTTTTACACAAGCAGAAAATTTGTCCTGGCTCCTCCATGTCAATGATGGGGACGTTTACATTGCCGTTTCCTGTGTATTTCTTCTCTAATAGACCACTAAACTCAATGAAAAGACTACAGTGGATTTTGGCTCAGAGCCTGAAACCAGTCTCCAGTATTGTCAATTTCCCCCTTTTTGTGGCCAGTATGTTCTCAAACACAAACTTGAAGAACAATCTAATCATTAGGCTTAAAAATGATCTCACATGATCAACATTGTCTGCTCCTTTATTTCTGATGAACAGGCCTCGGCATTCCTAACCTATCATGTTGCAATCTCTATAATTGACAGTCCTCCTCTTATTAGCTAAACATCACAGATAGTAGCTACCTAACTATATTGAAAATATTTCTTTTATAGAAACAGATCTTAATTCTGAAGGCATCAGACAAAGGCAAACAAGTGTTTTGTTGCCAGTCCTGGTAGCGGTTCTCATTTTTGTGATGCTCATCATAGTCCTGCTCTTCATGAGGAAGCTACAAAAAGCACACGGAGCCTGGAAGAGAGGTGAGTGATCACACAATCTAAATCTCCAGTAATGTCTATGTTTAGGATGGGTGGGAGGGACGGAATAGTTGAGGGGACTAGTAACAGAATATGGGATCCTTGCATGTCTAGGTCATTGGTTAAAATCAAGCCTGTGTCAGTGGTGATTGAAAGTTATTACAAACAGCTGTTCAGGATCCAAGAGGAAATGATTGGTGGTCTCAGGCCAAATTTCAATGGACAAAAGTCTTTATCACAAAAGCCACCACCAATGATTGGCACTAATCAGCTCCTTTTTGGCAGTTCAACTACTGAATGGACATGAGGACTGAATTGCCCTCTTACCACTGATATTCTTCTAGTTCAGTATTTGGTCATGCGGGGATAATGGGGTGGGCAAATGTATGAAAAAAGCTGCAACTTCTTATTTGCATTTGTTTTCTGCACAGAAAATGACACTTCAGAGCAGACACTGGAGAGTTACAAATCCAGGTCCAATGAAGAAAATCCAGCCCCTGAAAAGAATGGACAAGGTAAGCTACCACCATGACCCCAGGCCATTGAAGAGCCCATTGAAGTCAGAGTTTTGCTACTGATTTCAATCCAACTAAGTTCAAGCCAACCTCATTGTTTAGGAAAGATTTGCAAACTGCAAATCTTAAGCTTCAATCATAAAGTTTAGTCAAACCTCCTTAATAGGCCCAATGCCCACTGCAGACACATGACCATTTTAACCATCTCTCGCATTCACCATAACTGGGAAACCCATTACAGATTACATTTATGCTTAAAGCTTTTGACTGTGATTTTTCAAAGCAGTCTAAAGGCTCATTGTACAAATCCCATTGGAATTCAGAGAGCAGGGTGCCTAACTCCCATATGTCTTTAAAAATTGCAGCCTTTATTTGGTTTTTATTAGATGTTTTTGGTAGTTACATGTTCACAAATATTAAAAAATGAGACATGCTCACTTCTAAACTCACCATTAGTTATTTGGGGGTGACGAGGTGTGAAAGATAAGGGAGGCAAGGAGATAAGACCTTGCCTTTTCCAAAACATTGCAGGCGATAAAATGCTGAAAAGCAGAGGCTACCCAAATTTCAAGACCCTAAGAACTTCCTTGGCAACTTGCCGTAAACCTAAGGGGCACAACTTCTCTAAGGATGTGATGGATACTCCATGACGTGCAGTCTTTAAGTCAAGACTGGTGTCTTTCTAAAGAGTATGCTACAGCTCAAACAGAAGTCATGGGCTCAGTGCAGAAATTATTGGGTAAGGTTCCTTGTCTCATGTTTTGCAGGAAATGATATTAGATGATTGTAATGCTCTTCCTGGCATTAAGATGCATGAATATTTACAGAAATGCATATCAAATATGCACACGTAATACTTGGTGGGACTTGTACCTTTGTTAGAGTAACGAATTGCTTGTTTGCTGATTTCATCAGCAAAAAACACCTGCACTTTATCAGCTTTGTCCTCACTCTGTAGTTAGAGGAAGAGTCAGCTGTGGGCTGCATTTTAAAACTCTGTGGGACACCTTGCTGTAAAGTGTATTCTTATTGTACCATTGGAATCCATATAAACACATGCAGCTTTATGGCTAAAAAGTCAGACTAGTCAAAAAAGGGAGGGCAAACACTTATTTTAAAAAATGAATTTTATTTCAAATGTCAATCTTACATTTGACAAATTTTCATCAGCTCTATAATTGGTAGAAAAATGAGGGAGGGAAAAAATCAAACATTTGTCAAAATCTTTTCCCCTTTTTTTTTCAAAATTCCAAGTATTTCAACCAGCATTAGTAGAAAAAAACAATTATTTTCTTGACCACAAGTTCAATCACTTTTAAAAATTGCTAGTGCTCCTGTCACTGTAATATCTATACACCATCTCTTTTGGATTTATCAGTAATGTTGTAGCAAGAATAAATTTCCATCAAAATAACCCCCTCAGTCTATTCAAAGACATCAACAAATGTGCATTTGTCTTCCAGTTGCCAATCAGAAGCCTACTATGCAATACGTAACTGAAGGATATGCAGGAACAATAAAGTCAAATTCAGAAGAAAGATATGTTTCAACATTTGAGAAACATCTGGCATATGGAAAAGAAACTGATGTATAGAAGGCAGGAAGCGTTGGCAACATTATACTATGTACAGAGTCAATATGGTGTGTTCTCATATTTATAGTGTGACTAATCTGATGGTATGTAAAACTGTCACTGTGACATAACATCACAGCAGGATTTCAAACAGAGGAAGAAATGCCTGATAAAATGGCTGGTCTCAACCTGGATTCTAGTCTGGGTCACCGTGTTGACATTAAAAAGAGAGGTAGCTGGAAGAGATGCTCATGGCAATTTATTAGCAATGCATGCATTGCTATTAGCTATTTAATCAGCAGATTTAATTCATGGGTTTCATAAATGGATCAGACATAGAACAGAGCAAGTCATTTCAGCAGTGAGGGTCCTGATAATGGAATGCAGAACCAGCTGTCATAATACGAGATACAAAATTACGGAGAGGTTCATGCAACAGTTCTGCAGCCTCCTGAGACGCATTGTCTAATGATGGCATGGGGAGGCAGGAATGTCTGAGAAAGCACTTTAAGCTAATATTTTTGAACTTGGGTGCCCAAAGTTATTTGATTTAAACCAATATTTATTTAATGAAATAAAAACCTTGTGATTTTAGAGGTGCAGAGCAACCTGCAGTTATTGTTGACTTCAAACACTTCTGAGTGAAGTCTCAAATTTATTTAAGCATATTGCTCTTCTAGAAAAACATCCAAGAGCTATTAATAATTTGACAAAAGATTGGTCAGTATGCAAATTAATTAAAGTCAAGTATAAAACTTAAAAGTGTTTCCTAAAACACTTCCCTGCCTCACAAGACAGTTGTGAGAATTAACTAGTTGTTTTGTAAAGTGCTTGACCATGACACCTACTGCTACTAGCCCTGTCTCCACAGTCATTTGCCTTTTGAAGTCTTCCATAAATGTTACTAAGGGCATGATCTGCAGACAATGGGGTGACACAGGCATGGCTGAGGGTACAATTTGGCCTTCAGATCTATATTAGTGGCAGAGCTGTCAGGACCCAGGATGAGTTTGTAGGGCTGTTTGAAAAAAACAATTTTCACTTGCAGACTGAGCGAATCTGATATGAAAACCAATGAGACACAATGACTACAGAACCCCACGCTGTCACGCTTAGTAACTTCTTAGCACAGAATCACACTTAGTGAGAATTGCAGATCTGAATTAAGTCCAGGCTATGAAATTAGGATTTAAGGTAATTTTTAAAAGAATATTGCACTCAGTTTACTCATGTCAGATGGTAGCACTTCTCATCACAGGCAATGAGAGGAAAACAGACTTTTGACTAGCCGTAGATGTCACTGCCATTACTGTTAGTGGTAATATGGTTTTGGTGCTGGAAGATGACTTCATGTTTGACACAAAACCTGTGTGGACTCCACTGTAAAACACTTCTAGTTTCCAGCAAGTTTTAATATTGGTTTAACAATAAGACCTGAATTGTTTAATATTTAAACAAAACCATGAAAGAGCATACACAACTGATTGTTTCTAAATTTGGTTTGTAAAATGCTCTGTAATGGTGAAGCCAGGTGTTTGGGGAAAAAAGTTTCATAACTAATAATAAAATTTCAAATCCTGATCTTCCAGTTCCATTGGCACACAGTACTCCTTTAACTTCAAGGACAGTTCTATGTGTGGAAAAGACTGAAAGATCAGACATTGTTGGTACTGAGGCCTTTGGAACAGCAATCTATTTTAAGTATTCTTAGTTCCTTTACATGTTTAAAATTTCAAGTGAATGCACTTTATCTGGTTTGTCATTACTGTAAAAATGTTTATTTAAAGTAGAGTAGCACTTTAGGCATTTAGACACCACAGTTCTGATGGAGACCATATGAGAGCCTAAATAGATACAGTCTGCACATTCCATGTTTTTGTCAAGGAAGATTAAGGATATTTTTAATTCAAGTTTTGTTTCTGGCTGCAGTGGTTGGTGTATCAGTTTTGTACTACTTCTTCTGGCTTGTAGCAGACATGCTTACAGCATGCTTTGTAGTACTGCTCAAAATTCTGCCATTTTATTAGTTCATGGTTTTCATTGGTGAACCTTTTGGTTGCCTTTCTTAAGATCAGTTGGATGTTCAAAGTGACTTTTTTTTAATAAACCAAACTTAAGTGTTAATGTACAAACTTAATGTCTGTCTTCTTTTTAAAGAACAGTTTGGTATTGCCTCAGTACATACATACCAATAAAACAGGTACGGTGATAAGCATACAGAAAAAGGGGAAAAAAGTACTCACTCAGTAATAATAGGGGGAACACTCCCCTATCACATCCTACAACCAATAAACCAAGACAAATCCATCAAGAAACATTGATTTTGCACTATCCTCAGATGAAAAGTATTTGATTTCTTCACCTCTGGATCATCTTCAACATACTGAACAAATAAGTGCCAAGTAGCTATGTAACTGGCATACAAGTTATTTTTAGCATTCAGCAGTTTTAAAATGGCTCATACATCTCACACTTTAATAATCCAATTGTTTAAGGACGCAGGCTCTAGACTACTCCATTATGTTGCAATAACCAATCAAGTAGTCAGCAATGGATGTATTAATAAATGATGATATTTGGGCTTGTGTGAACTTAATAAAAGTAGGGGAACAATTAACATATAATTTTTAAGCACCAACACTGTACAAGACAAAGAAAGGCATGGCCTCTGCCTCAGAGCTTGCAATTTTAGGAAACACTCATACACATACTTAACTTTACTTACGTGAGAACCGTTTAACTCAATACAACTATTTACATAACTAAAGTTAAGCATGTGAGTGACCTAAAAAAGCAACAGATGACCCCAGAGAATGGTGCTACTTCAGAGCCATTGTTGTTATCTTTGATATAAAGGGTGGGTTATGTAGTAACATGACATATAACAAAACTAAATCTAGATCATTCATCCAAAAGCTTGACTCTAAATCACTGACAGCACCAACACCTTAGGTGTCCACAATACCATTAGGTCCATGCAGCGAAAGTAAATTGTAACATGCATATAGTACCACATCATTCTAATTACATGCACTACTAAGCATCAGCAGATTTGAACTAATGGGCCCACTAATCTAACCCAACAACATAATCTCCTATTACAGATCACATCTGAAGTAATGGTAATTTACCATATTCTTGATGGGGTTTTGATCTTGTTGAAATGTAATTCTATTTTTACAATACTTTACCATCTACGAGATGAGCCTTTTCTACTGTTTCCTGTATTCCATTCATGTGCAAATTTGCCATCATTAATGATTAGGCCTGTTGCTGTGTTGTGGGGCTAGGGGGTGGTGGGTTGCTACATTTGAAAATAATAAGCCTATACTCTGTAAAACCCAAGGCTCCAGAAGCATATCTAGCCTGTTATGCTTTTAAATCCTGCTAAATATTTCACACACAAAGAATACTAACTTTAACCATTAGTTTTAATCAGGTTCTATGAATCTGATTCTGGTCTTGCAGCACTTGTAAGTCAGGAGTAACTAAACTTAAACCTGGTGTGAGAACGACTTTAGACCTGATGGTCTCCTATTCATTTGAAGAACATGGCAACCTGAGGACCCCCAACAAGAAAAATGGTCATGTTGATCCTAATATTTGAGGTCTATTTCACCCCAGGTCAATGAATGATACCTAGCTCCTGTGTAGCACTTTGCATGACAAGATCTCAATGTGCTCTACCAATGTCCCCATTGGACAGAGGTAGGTTTGATAAGAGAATGACACGGATTGGGTGGCAGGAGCAGGGGACAAGGGCGGAGAGGGTGCTGCAGGGCTTGAAGGGGTTTACATTTTAATAGGGTAACCAGATATCCTGATTTTTTAGGGACAGTCCCGATTTTTGGGATAGGTTCCTCTTACCCCACACCCCCATCCCGATTTTTCACACTTGTTGTCTGGTCACCCTACATTTTATATGGGCTTCTCCCCTTTCTTCTCTTCCCCAAACCCCATCAACTCTTCTCCCCTTCCCTGTCCCCCCATCTCCCTCTGTCCTGCACTACAGTCCCCACCCCATCCTCAGCACCGGGCACCTGGAGAGCTCTCCCAGGCTGGAACGTACCACTCAGACAGGCGGGGGACGCTTTAGGAAGGAGTGTCCCATTCTCCTGCCCCCCATCCCGTCTCTCCCGAAGCCGGTTGGTCGGTGCAATGGTAGGCGGGGTTTTGCGTATGTGTACCGCCGCCATGGTGACATTACGCTAGCAGCGCAGCCGGCGGTGCGGAGAGCCGGTTCGGGAATAGCTCCTTGCGCATACGTCGCTGGTGGGGAGGCTGCTTTGCAGGGTCAGGTGAAGAGGGGGGCGACGAGGGGCACAGAGGATGGGGGGTGGGGAGAGAACTGGAGGGGGCAGGAAGGGTTTGGGGGGATTGGTTGAAAGCACTGGGAGAGGGGACGGGGTGGGATGAGGGGCAGAGAAGATGGGGGAGAGGATTTGGGAGTGGGAGAGAGGATGGGGGGTGAAGTGAGGACTGGAGAGGGATGGAAGGGAGGGGCAGAGAGGATTTGGGGGGTGGGGGAGAGGAGGGGGGGTGAAGTGAGGGGCAGAGAGGTTTTGGGAGGTGGGGGAGAGGACGAGGGGGTGAAGTGAGAGGACCAAGAGGATTTGGTGGGTGGCGGAAGTGGGCTGTGAGAGGGGAGAGAGGATGGGCACAGGATAAGAGGAGCAGATTCCTGGGAGGAGGGAGTAGCAGGGTAGCACATATCTTCGGTTCAGTTTCTAGTTCTTTTCAGATTTGCTCATCACAGTATGTATTAACAAGTAATGAAAGGGTGGCGAGTGCTATTTTATGATACAACACCACTGTCCAGGAGGGGGATTTAGGAAGGATTACAGACCCTCCTTAGAGGGGTTGCAAAACACCATCCAGAGGGCTGCAACTGTTCATACATTTCCCCACCATCACCACAACCATTGCATTCCCTTTCCCAGCCTGCCAGGAGTTTACATAACCTCTCTCCAGGTGTCTCCATGCAAAATGTCCCTGCACTCCACCCCAAATGACAAGATTCCTATAAGAATGGGTATTTCCTTAACTGTAAGGGATACTTTAGCTTGAGGCCTAAATAACAACACAACTCCTTGACCTTAAAATCTAAAATGCAGGTAGAAATTATGTCTAATGGAGGATTTTTTTTTAAATCAGTTTAGTTTATTTAATATGAACTAAAAAAAGCCACTCTTAAACCAAAATAACAATGTCCGCATAGGGTTTGCACCTGTTTAAGTAAAATCAGTTTAATTCACATCTTAAGTTAAATGATTGGTTTTTTGTTTTTTTGGACTTACCACCTCCTCTATGAATAGCTCTAGTATCTGCTTTTTCTGATACTAGTAGATTTTCTATACAGTGGCAGTAGATTGAAATTGACTTGATTTTTGAAAGTTTCACTGCTGCCCACAATGTTCTGAACAGAAGCAGTAAAACTGACCAGATTTGTAAATTTCACTTTGCTTCTACTTTGAGAAAATAGGTACAGCAATATAACAATGGAAATGGCTGTCTGAAATCTGTGGTTTAAAAGTGCTAATTATTAAAGTGCTGTCTCTTTTGAATATGCAATATACTTTACAAAGGTAAACCACTGTCATCCTCATTTCACAGATGAAGTAACTGAGGGCACAAATAGGTGAAATAATTTGCCCAGCAACACCCTGATTCAGTGGCAGAGCTAGCAGCAAAATCCAGGTCTCCCAATACATGCCCTATCCACTGGACCATCCTTGCTTTCATTAGTTTGCATTTGTAAGGTTGTCTTCACAACCGTAAGAGCTAGAAACTTTAAAAATGAATGCTTAATTTCTGTAGAAATTGATGGGTTAAATCCTGCAGCTCATCAAAGAAAGTTTCTTGCTCATCACTGAGTGGGCGAATGGATATTTCAAGCTCTGCTTTATTTTAAAACTGAAGCATAGCTATCATTTTAAAAATCTGTACACACTAGTTGATCCATTACTCCTTAGCCCACAGTGTACGCATGATCTCCCAACATAGATTGCTATTACATATAGTATGATCCACGCCAGAGAAAGGACAGTTATAGATATCCATCAGTGTGTTAATAAAAGGCCTGATGAAGAGCAACAATTTTATGCCATAAGAAATGTTGCCTCTGGAAAACTAAAAATTGATGCAGTGACGTACCTGACACATGGCTTCCTATACTCATACATTAAAAATAAACTTATGTTATATAAATAATCATTTTTAATACAAACAGACTTTCTTCCTGTTGCGTCAAGCACTCCCCTACTGCTGTAACCTATTACAAAAGAAAATGGCACTAAAATGTCAATAAATATTTCCTATTTTCAAATGCTGACGCTGTGTTTTAACTCAGCCATTTGATCCCTTATGTGTATAAAGTGATTGCACATGGCTTGTCTGTTAACATATAAATATATTTTTAAAATTGTCAATATATTTTTAAGTAATTATTCTTTGTCCTGGGCTTATATCTAGAGGGATATAGCTATAGATATCCAACAGGGTGTAAATAAGATCACTAATGTAGAACATATGATAGAACACCATCCCTTGGAATCTTGGAACTAAAATCTGTTGCCTTAACTTTATTTCCCTGATAATATGTATAAACAGATTTATTATTTTCAGGTTAAGTGAATTGTCACTGCCATTTTTTATCATGATTAAAGACCCTATTTTGCCATGCTTACTCATGCTGAGTAGTAATTTACTACACAATTAGGCCTTAATCATGTGAGCACTTGACTCATGCTGAACTTTACTACTAGTAGTAGTCCCGGAATTTTAAATAGGACTATTAACAATAGTAAAGTTGACCAGATGTGTAAGCATTGGCATTATCAGGGCCTTAGTGTCATTGATTTCCTATTTAACAAAATACTACTAAGTGTGAGTGGCAGACACACTCCCTGAAGCATTTGTGAATACTGGAGTGCATCAGCTTTGCAGGATCAAATTCTGAGTGTGCCCACAATGCTACTGACTGTGTAAATAATTTGATAGCATTCATCTAAATATTTAACAAACATAATTGTTATTGACTTTCAGTGAACAAATTGTTTACATTTAGTCTCATATTTCCTAAATACAGGTCTGGTCTACACTGCAGCACAAAATACGGAATGAATTCTTCACATCTGAATCATATTTTTCCACTCTTTCCTTTCTACACATTTGCAACATGAATAATAGCTTATCTCAAAGAGTATTAATCCAGCCACATGATCATCATGCTAATTTAAAAGGACCATCTTTAAGTGATGGCATCTGGCATCCAAGTCTGCATGACTCTCAGGAGTCTGATTCTGAAAGCCTTACTCAAGAGATACAATATCAGTTAGAACTTCAAAAACGGATTTATGAAAATGAAGTACTGATAGGCCAGTCTTCTGATGAGCTGGAGAATGACAGTTTAGACGAAGATAGTCTGGAGGAGAAAAGTCTGAATGAATCAGAAGGAGCAAATTATGACAAAGTACAGTTTTCAAATGGAAAAGATCATGGAAAACATAATGAAAGGTAAGGAATATATTTGTAGTATATAGCTACGATAGGCTTGACTGTTCTTGTGCTAAGCCAATTAAATTGGCACAAAATCTGCATGTAGACGAGGCCTTACTGTGAATGTGAATTCAGGGCGATGTGTTTTTAAATGTATTTGTGCTGTACAGCTTTGTTTCTTTAGAAGAGAAGGGAGAGCAACCATTCTTTGTTCACTGAGGGCTAGATTGTAGTTTGCACTGACTGTACTCCCATATAGGGAAGTAAGGGGAAGTCAGAACCTGCCTTACGCCCCTATATAAGCTACCTAGACATTGGTTCTGGGAGTGCAAAAGTAGGTGGGTGCTTCATACCCACTTACTTGCCCTCGAAGTAGATGGGCAGGAGTGTGGGGAAATGAGCAAAGCATTGCCTCTGCTCATCCACGGTGCCAGTCAGTACAGCTGTGCTGACGTAGAGGAGTGATATAATTTTCTGCTGCTATAGGCCCAGTAAAAGAGACATCCATTCTTTTCTATGAGCTTTATCCAAAGCCCACTTAAGCCCGTGGAAGGAGTCCCACCAACTTGAATGGCCTTTGGCTCAAGCCTTAAAGCACTTACTATAATGGACTGGGTACTTGTTCAAAATGGATAGTTGGTGACTGTTGTCCTTTTCTATGCACTTGATAGGATGAGGCATCATTCTAAATAATTTAAGAAATGCATGTTTCACTTTTACGTTCAGATAGTGATTTTTATCACTTCAGTTTGCTGCACTTATATTAGAAAACTTTTGTTTAAAACAGTGAAGAATCCTGTGGCACCTTATAGACTAACAGACGTTTAGGAGCATGAGCTTTTGTGGGTGAATACCCACTTCGTCAGATGCATGTAGTGGAAATTTCCAGTGGCAGGTATATATAAGCAAGCAAGCTAGAGATAATGAGGTTAGTTCAATCAGGGAGGATGAGGCCCTGTTCCAGCAACTGAAGTGTGAAAACCAAGGGAGGAGAAACTGGTTTTGTAGTTGGCAAGCCATTCACAGTCTCTGTTTAATCTGGAGCTGATGGTGTTTCTCTTTGAAAGAGAAACTGCTGAGCTTCAGTTCATCTGCAATTTTGACACCATCAGCAACAGGATTAAACAGAGACTGTGAATGGCTTGCCAACTACAAATCCAGTTTCTCCTCCCTTGGTTTTCACACTTCAACTGCTGGAACAGGGCCTCATCCTCCCTGATTGAACTAACCTCGTTATCTCTAGCTTGCCTGCATATATATACCTGCCCCTGGAAATTTCCACTACATGCATCTGACGAAGTGGGTATTCACCCACGAAAGCTCATGCTCCTAAACGTCTGTTAGTCTATAAGGCGCCACAGGATTCTTTGCTGCTTTTACAGATCCAGACTAACATGGCTACCCCTCTGATATGTGTTTAAAACAATATTGAAAAACTGGAGTGTTGAATAGATGCATTTTTATCCAGTAACTATATAAATGCAAAATTAAAAATTCCAGCAGACTGTCATCCTCACACATTCTTACAAAAGTGTTAACTTTATACATAAAATAAAATTGAATATGCTGTCACATGCATAAAAGGTTTAATGCTGTATAAATTGGGAATAATTGTTGTGTTTAAGAGAATTAAATTAAACCTGAAGCAATAATAATGTGCCATTTCAATTTAACTGTCTACTTAAAATAAAGTGGCAAAGAAATGAAGGCTAAATGATTAATAGCATGCTTTTATTCACCTCCTCAACAGGCAAAATGGCCAGTTACTGAACATTTTATTGCGAGTGCAAAGGATGTTAATTGTGCTAGAACCATGCTCTAATTTTAGTAATTTTTTGACTGAATACTATGCTGAATATGAGGCTCTTCATTAAATGGAAATTTGATTTTATTTTGTTTGAAGTTATCACAGTAAGTACTCAAATACAGTCCATTAACTGGAGCAAATATCATAGTATATGCATATGAAACCTCCTCTCTACATCCATTACTAACCTAGGAATTTGAAGAGAAAACCCTGCATCTGTTGTCTGCTCATCAACAGAAGGGTTGAATACAGAGTTCATCTAACCTTTATATCAAATGGGGGGGGAGGAATAAGAGGTGTGTGTTTTGTCTACAGATGATTAGAGATGAAGGAGCTCTTCACGCTCGTTTTGTTCCAGTGTGGTGACCTGGACTACATAATACAATCAAGCCGCTGTGCACACATTTCAACACAATAGGGCTCTTTGGAATCATATTTTGTTATTTGAGTGATTGTTTTTAGCAGATTACATATTTCTGTGCTTACGTTGCTTCAAAATAGGCATTTATTCTTGCATATGATATACATTTATGAATAATAATGATGTTTCAAGACTGCTGTTGTTACTTCATTGGTATAAATTGTCAGGAATTGAAACACTAATCTCAAGTACAGAGTATGTCAGGTCACCGACACTTCTGTGAAACTAAAAGCATCAATATAGAACTAGATTCTGTTTGTTATTTAGATCACATTTGTACATTTGTAATTAGTTTAGAAAGTGTTAATAAATGTTGAGTAGATGCTTTAAAATTTAATTGTTACAGATTTTATAGAGTTCAGCAGGCCAATAGCTCGCTTATAACCATGGCTTGAAAGCAGGGCCCCAGGGTTTTTGCCACCCTAAGCGGCGTGGGGGGGAAAAGCCTCGATCGCTTCGCCAAGAGGGACCGAGGGACCCACCGCCAAAGAGCCGGACCTGCCGCTCCTTCCCTTTGGTCACCCCAAGCACCTGCTTGCTGCGCTGGTGCCTGGAGCCGGCCCTGCTTGAAAGCCAGTAAGAGTTGGGTGCCTGACTTCTTAAGACACTGTGGAAAAACCCACTTTGTGGACAACGGTCTCTAAAATGTAATTCATATATGCCAGTTAAGATACTGCTGATCAACACTTTAGATTACTCCTCTCTCTCTCTTAAAATTTCTTTTCTGGTCTGGGCTTTTTCACATGGGTGCATGACATTGTAGTTGAGATGAAAGAGGAACAGAACTATCTGTATTCTACACAGACGACTTTTGGGAAAGCTCTATTAAAATAGCAAGGTACATATCTTGGCATTGCATGGTAATGAATGGAGATAATACCATAAAATCTATAGGCTGTTCCCTCTTAGGTATCCAGTACTCATGAGGGACCAACGTTAATTGGAATAGCACTTTTCCTCAGAGAGCAGAGACCCTGGGGAGTGACTGGAATTTTCTATGGAAGATAAACAGGAATTATAATTATAATTTATGCCCTTTTAAATGAAATGTTACTGGCCAATTGAAAAAAGTAGCTGTTGCATTTTTATAACTGCACTTTCTGGGAGTTCCTCCCCCTCCCTCTCCCCACTGTTAGTGCCATGATGAATTTATGTAAGGAAAATATTGTATTCCTTGGTCAGATCTGATAGTTTTATGCCTAATTAGCATTTAATGCTAATTAAAATTAAAGATGAAGAAAGTGCTCTTTGTGGATCTTTGGCTCAAGTTCAGTGTAACTCTTGGGGCCCTAATCCTAAAAATGGTCTCATGCACGAAAAACTTTACACACGAATGGTCTCATTAAACTCAGTAGAACTGCTCACACGTGTCAGGGTATTCATGCGTGTGGGCAAAGGCTGGAATATTAAATTGGTTAGATATAACTTATTCAAAGTGCTGAATGGTTTTTCTTTTTTAAAAAAATCAATATTTCTTTTCTGGTTTTCATAGCAAACAGCAACCTACAGACAGATACTGTAACCTAAGATACAATCCCAACTGGAAGAGCAATAACGAGGGAACAAAATTTTCTGAAGTGAATAGAAGACACCACGTTGCAGAGAAAATCTCACAGGGCTCATCTTACCTCTCTTCCAAGGACGTCTTGGAGGAAAATAATCATCTGGTAGAAAGACAAAATGTATCTTCTGCATTTGATACAGAATTATTAAGCCTTGATGGTCAACCTGTTGGGATAAGCAGTGTACCTTTTAGATTGCATACAAAAGGAGAGCTATCAGCAGATGATTGTCAATACAAAGACAATTCCAGTACATACAGTGATGTTTTTTCTCCTCGATCTGTACAAGTTCAGCAACAGAGAGCAAAAAAAGACTTTGTGGAAAAAAATAAACTTACTTTGGGATTAGCCACACCAAAACAGGATTCTTATCTTCATCTGCACAGTAGAAAGCGAGAGGAAGTTCATCAAGGGCAGGTGGGTAATGCATTTTATTTAGAACATCTCGCGGGTTATGAACTAAGTGGATGGGCCACTGATTAAAGGGGAACACCTACTAAATATCTTGGTTTTGCAGAGTGATTCCTGGATTTCCTGTCAATCACATGTTTCTCCATAGCACAAGTGATGAAAGAAACCATTTGGGCTGTGTATCTTCCCAGCCCTTGATAGGATGATAATGTTCTGAGGTGTTCATATTCCCAGTTGTAGCTTTTCAATGGCCCCAGTTGTGCTATGGTTTCTAGAAAGCTGGCTATGTCTCCTGCTGTCAGTGCAGAAGCCAAGCCTTACTCTTAGCATTCAGTTGAACTGTAGGTAGGAATACTGCTCTGCTATCATACAGGTTCAGTGAGAGGAAGGCCAGGAAAGAGATTCCTCATGCCATTTTCTCCAAGCTCATCTATGCAACAGAGGCCAGGACTTGAATTTTAGAGACATCACAATGGAGGACTCAAATTCATGCCCTGATTTGGGAAAAAAACTTTTTTGTGCCAATGCTAATTGATTGCATTAGGTATATTAGCTTAAAAGCCTGGTTACTGGGCTCAGGATTGTGTGTCTTGGGAGCAAGGGCTGTCAGCTGAGAATGCCCTGCGATCAGTCTTGAAAAGCAAGTTCTGGGGACCAGTGACCACATTGCCCTAGACCTAGAGGATCACAATAGCTCTGACAGAACAGAAGGGGAAGGGTGGTCTCTTGGGTAACCAGCCCAGAGCTATTTGTAAGATTTCAACATTTTGCATGAAGCTATCTGAATAAACTCCCCCTGCCCTTTTAACTCATAACTGATCTTGATAAAATTTTCCTTCTTACTTGATTTGATTCTTCATCACATCTTATTAATTGATTCATTTTGTTCTGCACTGGAGTTGTTTGGCTTAGTTTACATGATTTTGTTAATTATGTGCTCTACTAATAGTGTACACACTTATCTCCTTACGGGTGGTAAACAGCAGTGTTGCAGCATGAAAGAAAAATTACTTCTAATGGTAGAACACAGTAGTTTTGAGAAAAATCAAAAAAACTGATCCTATTAACAATATAAAAAAGCTTGTATTTGCAACTTTCCGATTGCTCTGATCACAACAAACAAAAACTACAATTTATATTGTGTGCAGCTTGAAAAAAATCAGAGAAAAGGATATAGATAGGGTGCAGTGTGGGTGGATGCATTTACACATTTACTCAGTGACATTTAGGCCCACATGTTTCCAAGAGTATCTGCTAACCCTGGAGGGGCCAGATTTTGTGTGTCCAAACAGACCCCTCAAGCTTGATTTTTCAGGTTTTCTCAGCATTTACAATTCTATTTTAAATCAGTTGAAGCTACTGGCACTACAATCCCTTGGAGATTAAGGGCCTAGTTTTCTCGAGTTCTGTTCTCAAAATTGAACCAACCAACATTAGGGGATGCTTTTGAAAATGTTTGTTAAATGTACTGGACTATAATGCAATACAGCACTATCCATCTGTTACATAGTTTGAAGATTACCAAGACAAGGTGGGTGAGGTAATATCTTTTATTGGACCGACTTCTGTTGGTGAGAAACAAGCCTGAAAGCTACACAGAGCCAGTAAAAGATATTACCTCACCCACCTTCTCTCTCTAATGTCCTGGATCAGACAGAGCTACAACTCCGAATAATGTGAAAATAGAAGTTACAACATAAAAAGTTACACTGTTGAGTTATACCACAGATTTCTGTGTAATTGACAAAGCTGGCTAGTGAGACCTTTCATTGTAAATTATGTACCATTCTACAAGGCTAGTGAACAGCTGATGCAAACACTAGAGGGCACCTGCTGTATGTATTACAACAGCAGAACAGTGGACAATCTCTTTGCTAGAAGAGATATTAACAGCACTTGTTTTTCCATCTATAATTCAGTTGATGGCAAAAATTATTAATTTAGATTAAGGCTAATTAAAGTTTATGCTGATCTGTTATCTACCATTTTGAAATTCCGAAGATATATTTGTAGGCTATGCCTAGCATTACATATTATTAGTAAGTAGTATTGGTATTGTGGTAGCACCTGGAGGTACTAATCAGGGATTGGGACTTAATTGTGCTAGAGGCTGAATATTGGTGCAGGGACTGTATCTTGTTATATCAAAGAGCTTACAATCTAGAGTCTTGATCCTGCAATAATGTATGTGTGTGTGCACACACACGAGCCAGGTGCCTATGCAGACTCCCTTCGACTTCAGTGGGGCTCCATGCTTGAGTGCAGAATTGGAGCCCCTAAATAACGGATTAGAGATAACAACAAGACAAGCACAAAGTAAATGAGACCACTACGATTAGGCTAATGAGCAGTCAGCGTTCTTTTATTTATTGTCATGTTAAGCATTTTCTTTAGGAGATACATGGACTAGAAAGGTAGAGGTAATTAAAAATATCCACTTTCGGAACAAGACATTGTGGGCCAGGCTCTGTCCACAGTTAAAACAGTGATACAGTGGAATTACTCTGGATTAACATGGCAGTGACAGAGCAGAATCTGGCATTTTGTGTGTATTAACATATCACTGTGTACCCTAAAATGCAGGGGAAAAAAAACAAACAGAAGAGAGAAAAAACCTATTCTGAAAAACACGTCCACCTGAAAAATGAAAGGTCCAAAAATGTCAAAGTAATTAATCCCAGATGGATTTAGTTTTTGAGGCCATGGCAGTTTAAGGAATTTGTTGATTGTATAACAGCAATGCCCAAAATGTGCCTGGTGCTTTCCAGACAGCCTTTGCCCTGGTGCAGGCACATCCTAAACATTGCTTGTGTGGTTATTATGGGGATGTGAGATCCCTTCAGGTTGACCAGTAGGTTGAAAAGTACAGGATGAGAATGTATTGATGTATCTGAACTGAGTAGCTGAGCTGAGGTAATAATTAAAAAATTCTTGTTTAACTGAATGACTGGAGTTTGTGTCAAGTTGCTTTTTTTTGTTTTTTTTTTAAGTCTAGAGTTAAAAGTTTAGATAATCAGATATCAACTCAGGTACATTTGTGGCTTTGAGATCAAGGAGATGATGCAGAGATACTTATTTTCATTAGTTTAGATTTCAGAATAGGTGGAAAGAGAATTGGCTGTTATGAATTACAGTGATTTCTAGCCAAGTAGGGAGGGCCATATCACTTTCCAGTGGATCCGCAGTGGCTAAATAAATGAACAAGTCTAACATTCTCTAAAGGAGGGGCATCCAGCCATCCTTGCTGTACCATGGAGCCTTTGAAAGGTTGAAAAAAGTGTGAAGGAAATCCCTGAAAAGGGAAAAAACACTGATTAGATCGGGGTCGGCAAGCTTTCAGAAGTGGTGTGTCAAGTCTTCATTTATTCACTCTAATTTAAGGTTTTGCGTGCCAATAATACATTTTAACATTTTTAGAGGGCCACTTTTTATGTCTTTAATATATAACTAAACTATTGTTGTATGTAAAGTAGATAAGGTTTTCAAAATGTTTAAGAAGCTTCATTTAAAATTAAATTAAATTCAGAGGCCCCTGACCGGTGGCAAGGACCCAGGACGTGCCACTGAAAATCAGTTTGTGAGCCACTTTTGGCATGCGTGCCATAGGTTGCCTACCCCTGGATTAGATTGTTAGTGTGAGTTAAGATGTATTTTTCAACAGAAGAAACAAAACCTTGATTATGTCTTCACTTATGCCTGTTTCACAACAGTGTAACTACATTGACTACACTGGAGTTACTCATTATTTACTGTGGTGTACATTGGGCCCAAAGCCACAGAAGATAAGGCCCTTAATATAAGTATCAATGTTGTCAGCAGGCTAGGGAATCAGCGAACAATCAAAGGTGCCTCTCTAAAACATAATTCATCTTAAAAGTTCTTCAAACTGAATTGGACAGTCAAGGCAGGTAAGTTAATCAGTTAACTGAGGTGACCAAATGAGAATAGTTAAGAAATGAATAATAGACATTATAGAATGATGAGGAGTATACAAAAAATAGCATCTCAGATATCTGTGTCAGCATCCAGAACACATGCTCTGGATGTTGTCTCTATAAACGGGATCATTTTCCACTTTTCAGCAAGTTAGAATGGTCATAATTGTTAGCAACACAGCTAACAGCAAAGTATAGTGAATATAAAATGTTGCATTAAAATATAGAGCGCTTTTCATGTAATTGCACAAATCAACTCTGTACAAACTTACTATGTTTGATACCAAAGGATCCTTATTCCAAGTTACTGTAAGATTCACAGGCCATTCGATCTGTGGGCTATATCTACACCCAAATATACTACAAATGTGTGCTTATGGGCTGATATGTATGTTCATTAATTCACATAGCATTTTATAAAGCATCAACTTTTTTGTGGCACTGCCTGATTCTTTAAGAACCTGATGATGAGTTTCTTTGAGAGAGAGAGAGTAGCTGCCCAGTCTAGCTCAGCTGTACTCAATATGAGTTGCTTTCCTCCCTACAAACCTCTTACTTCAAAGCGAGGAACATAATGTACAATTTTTTAATGGCTCTAGACCAAGGCACTCAGACTCTCTGTGCACTGCGCCTTACCTCAGTGTAAACACCTAATCAAGATTGCCTGCGCTTCAACAATAGCAGCCAAATGCAATTCGAGAAGCACAAGCCTTTGAAGTCCTCACTGCAAAGGCCGGTTTTCTAGTCTGGGATAATGACATGCCATGATTGCTGTCTTTGTTGTATCTTTTCAGTAGAGAAGCAATTATGGGTCTCAATTTAACAGAATAGACATTACACAGCTTATGATGCTCAAAATGCAATTTCATTTGATCATTTTCTCAATTTGATTGGTATTAATAGAATAGTTCACAAAAAAATGCTGGCAGAGGTTATGTCCTGTTCCTCTTTCAAAGAGATAATGTAGAAGTATGCTTTACCTGCCCAGTAAACTATCAGTGCAGTGAGTCAGTGGGTTCCACCAAAAACATCTTACCAATGAAACAGCTGTGTTTCTCTGTCTGCGGTGGAGAAGAAAACGTATGGAGAGTCTTCTTAATTTGTTCATTTCTTTCTTGTAAGACGAGCTGGTAGACCCTTTCATTACCATTTGCAGCAATATACCTCACCTGAAATATCAGCAATCAGAGCTCCGCCCCACTAGTGTTAATTCGTTTCTGTTCATACCAGCTGACACAGTTACCTGCCTAGACCTGGCTACAGCATATTACCTGTGTCAGCTGATCTCATACTATTCTCTGTGGATTATTGGTGGGATACAAAGCACTTGCTGTTAGTCCAGAGAGAGGCTGGCCTGATGGCAATAAGTCAGTATTCAGTTCTTAAGAAACTGTAGCTTGACTCATGCAGCTTCCTCAGGTGTTGAGTGTCTGCTGTGCATTCCTCTGTGATCTGTGGGAGCTGCACAGTCTTTCCAAAGAGCATATATGTGAGTGGTTTAGATATAAGCCCAGAGCATTAAACTAGGCATTTCACTTGTACACAGCACCCTGGTATAACAGTCAAGTATTTTACCTGAGAACAACACCCATATGAATGCTTCCTAATTTCAAGTAACTTGCCCTATATACCAAGTCTGTGGATATCTAGTACTCATTTGGATCATTGGCCTTAGGCAGCTCCAGTGTAATCCAGATTGCCTACTCCAGATGGGACCCTGAACAAGTTTGGTGTAGTTGTCCCTTAACTGTGCTGTTTGGATTGCCATGCTGTTATAAGCACCCCAGCCACTACTGCTATATGGGCTCTTCTTCCAGCTAGGATGCTGATGGAAAAAGAGACAGTCATTAATGATCTGAGCTCAAGTTTGCATAGTTAGTAGTTCCACTGGTCACGGGCATCTTCTCCTTGTGGCCTTTCCCAAATTAGCCACACCCACTTGTCAGTGGTGCTTAGTTATCCTTACTGCAGGCAATGGCTTAGTAGAGCAGCTAGGTGTATTGTCACAACAATGGTTGGGCTGGCTAGTTGCTCATTTCTTTGGGTCCTGTACTGTCATATTTAGTTATGGATGATGGAAAAAGGATGCAGTGTAAAAGCAAACCAGGACAATATCCAGCAGTAAAGAGGCAAAAAGAACTATAATAGGAGATAAACAAGATAATTTTTTTAATATGGTATGTTTTGTTCTGCTGCCTGGATTGCTCCCTGCTCACACTCTGTGCATTTCCAATATGATACTGCAATGGCATCTATCCCAGTGTTAGCCAGAGCATCTGTTTTGCTTTTATAGGAGACAGTAGCTAGAGCTGGTTGAAAAATTTTCATTGACTCAGTTTTCCAGTCAGAAAAGGCTTAACTGTTGAAATCTCTCATTTCCTTTTTATGGCACCCTTAACAGCACCATGATGAGTGTGCTTTGCCCTGCTCTATGTACTTCGCCTGCTCTACAAGTTTTGTATCACATATTTGGCTGAACCTGTTACCTGACTTGTAGTTCTGCAGTATTTATGGGGGCTGCTCCATGTCTCTCACACTTAATACTTGCTTCAGCTGTCGATCTTTCTCTGATTCCTGCTGTTTTGTGTGCAGACAGGCAGGTCTGTGTAGCTTCTTGTTCTCCACCCATTGCTTGCTTTGACAATCGGAATGCATTCTTTGAAAATGTTGCCTCAATTTTGGGTGCTGAGCCCTTCTGAAAATTCTGGCCATAGCATTTGTGCTGGCTGATGTGGCCATATTGATGGTGGCCTTAAAAGCTATAGTAGACTATGGTCACCGCTGAATAACTCCTCAGGTCTGATTTTCCACATGCACCCACTATGCCCACTGGTATGGGGGATGCTGTGTTCTGTGCTTTTGTTCATGAAGACAATGATTTGCATATAAGTAGTTTGCTGCCTACCGCTGGCTGATTACTGTTACTGCTTGGTATAAGCGGTGGAAGATTTATTTATGCTCTGTGGCTGCACCCATTTCTTTTCTACTAACATACCATAAATACTCATTCATTAGCCTGTTCCTTTATAAGCCAACCCCCCAAGATTCTTAGGTAAAAATAGCAAAAACTCTATGACCCATTCATAAGCCAACCCTATATTTCAGGGGTTGGCAAACTCTGGCTCCTGGCCCATCAGAGTAAGCCGCTGGCGGGTTGGGATGTTTTGTTTACTTGGAGTGTCTGCAGGCATGGAGCTCCTCAGCTGGAGCCATTGGCTGGGAATGGTGAACCGCGGCCACAGGGAGCTGAGGGGCTCCATGCCTGCAGACGCTCCAAGTAAACAAAACCTCAAGGTATTAGATATTCAATTCAATGATTCCATGGAGTGTAAAATCATTAAGTTTTGGTGTAGACTCATTTATAAGCTGATCCCTGCTCTTCAATGCATCACTTTTTTACCAAAAATATTCAGCTTATGAATGAGTATATACAGTTGTTTTGATTTATAGTGCTTTCTGTACTGGATGAATAACTACATTGGTCTAGACTTTACTATGGTGTATGTCCTCTCGTGACTGTTTTAATGCAGTGCTCATTGTCTGCATGGCAGTGATGGATGCGTAGTTTGCTTTCTTCTGCGTGTATTATAGGTATCTACCTTACATATATTGGACAGCTTGGTCATCTATTAGCTTTTGCTATGAGTAGGAGTCCCTACTGTATGCAACTTTCCTTCTCTCTGTTCTCTTTGAAAGTGCTCAGAATGTCATCCACAGCCTTTCCTATTAATGGACACACTACCATGATCTCTATTAATACTGACTTGTTTGTGAACTCCTTTTGCCTGTGTTCCTGTTTGGCCCCATCTTTATCCTGCCATGAATAATGTAATGGTGCATTTTACTGTTTACGTTTACTGGCATGTGGATTGTTGCTTGTTCAACCTTTCCCCCCACATCCACAGATCTTTTATGCTGTTCTTGGTCCCACTGAACTACCGCTGTGTATAAAGTCTGGTGGCTCTTAATATGTTTTTCTTCTTTAGGTTTCAGATGTTAAAACTGCTGATGAGAGGCCTATTCAGAATGCCATTGACTTTCAAAGCATGGCCATGGATCCTGAAGACAAATGGCTCCAGAGGTCACACCAATTAAAGGTTCGTTTTTGGGTGGAATATGAATCTGGTTTTGGGAATCTATAATGCAAATAATCTTGTTCTTGATGTTTTTTCACCTCTAAATTTAATGTATGGCAGATTTGTTAATTTTTTCCCTTTCTTAATATTACTATTTCACAATTCTTTCAATGGTTTTCATCTGAGACTCTCTGAGCACTTACATGCATTGCTGTTAATCATTTACAGTGCACCTGCAGTGTGCTAAACTGCACATAAGTTATGCCTCCGACCTTTGTAAATGCATTCATCATTTTACAGATGGACAAACCAAAGTATAGAGAGAAATTAAGTTTTTCGCCCAAGGCCACATAACATGTTAGGAATCCTAGCTCCCAGTGCTATGCTCTAATAGACCATATTTTTGCAAGAGAAGTAGATAACTATAATTATATATATAAAGCTCTACCTCTCTAATACAAATGTCAAAGTAATTAGTTGCTAAAGTAAAATAGGCTATAGAGATAAATATCTTCTTGTTCTACAAATCTTGTGCACTAAAATCCATCACATACATTAAGCATGGAAGAAATGGACTAGATGACCTCTTGAGGTCCCTTCCAGGCCTACATTTCTATGATTAAGTAGCGTATAGTATCTGCTTTCATAACTATTTATCCTACTCTGTAAATCCCATGACTACCTACTAACTGTCCAACTAGATAGGTAGCTAGCGGATTTATAGAGCAGGAAAGATAGTTATGAAAGCAGAAAAATTATGCTGCTTGATCCATATGATGGATTAAATCCACAATATACCTCCAAGTCTCAAGGAGTCCTGGATTTAAAAGGTCAAGTCTCTTTAGGATTATGTGATGCTACTGGCCTATAAAACGAATACATCCAGTGCTCACTGTTTTTGGTGGGTTACCAGGGCTTCTTAATTTCATTGTTGCATTCCAAGTTCTTTGGGGAGGGAGGATGCTGATCTCTATCAGGGGGATGTTTTAAGACAGAAAATGCTTACAGGTGGAGGGGGATGCACCTGAGGGTCTGTCAAGTTAGGTAGTTACCTAAAATTGATAAATCTAGTAGATGACTGACTGCCTTTCACACTAATGCAGTGAAATAATTACCTCTTGGAATAAGGCCAGAGTAGACCAGGTTTCATCACCGACAAAGCTATAAGCACTTTAGCAGTACCTGAGAAAGTAGAATCCAGCTAGAACAGATGTGAAAACTATTTATGGTAGCATCAATAATTAATTTAGTTTGCTGCTCAGACTATAGTCGAGAAGGAGAATGTAAGGACCAAGAGATTCATTTTGTTCCTTTGCCCTTACAATAAAGAGCAATGCAGCTGTAATGTGGACGATTGTAAGTAAGTGGAGTACAGTATTTGAAAGATATGTAATTAGGCATAAATAAGGAATGGAATCATCAGTTCAGGGTAAAAATAAACAGATTATGCTTTGAATAAGACCAAAAATAGTCTCAAACAGATATAAAGGCCAACAGCACCTGATTCTCTGCATCAGCAGAAAATTCTCCTAAAGTCCTGGCTGGGATGATTTAGTTGGTGTTGGTCCTGCTTTGAGCAGGGGGTTGGACTAGATGACCTCCTGAGGTCCCTTCCAACCCTGATATTCTGATTCTAAAGCGAATAAACATGCAGTAAAAAGAAACAAGAGTTAAGAAGTCCTAAAACAGAGTAGAAGGGGGAAGAAATCTGTCCCTAGTTAAGGGTTGGCATAGATCACTTCCCTGTTGGAATAAGAGGGGAACCAAGGACTCGAGTCACAATTCACTCCTTGGTCAGCTCCTGAGCCATCACAGTTATGTCCTATTTCTTGTCAGGGCAGACTGTATTGTTACAGTTTAGGGTCTAAAAATAATAACCAGAGTATAAGATAAGTGTTAATGTTCATTGATAACCTTAGCTGAGAATTCCCATTTGTATTTGATTGAGTTCTGTAACAATCTTGTTCCTTCCTAGTTGTTTTTACAAGTAGGGAAAAAAATTGTGATCTTGATTTAATTAATGAAGGTCTCTATTTGGCAATTTAGGAGAAGTGTAACAATGACTTTCTCAAAGGGTGCTGGAGGCAAAGCAGTAGGGATCAGCACCTGAAGGATCTTCCTATGCAGCAATTTCTGCCCTGGAACAGACCACTTGCTATATAGGTGGGACAGAACCGAGTCTGCAACAGTCTTATGGTACCGTGCTAAAGCCCTGCCGCCTGATTCTCCACTCCACTGCGCCAGTTTTACGCCAGGTTTCATAGATTTTTAAGGCCAGAAAGAACCATTAGATTATCTAGACAGTCCAACAACCTGTTTTTGACCGATGCATGTAGTCCAGAAAGAGATCCAGTCTCAAACTGAGAATTAAGAGAGAGAGAATCCACTACTTCCCTTGATAGTTTGTTCCAATGGTTATTCATGTTCACAGTTAAATTGTGCCCTATTTCTTGCTTGAATTTGTCGGGCTTTAACTTTTATGCCTTTCTCCCCTATATTGAACCTGCAGCCAAACTTCTTACTGACCTTATAAAAACCGAGATGTTCCAGGAACATGTTCATGTTTTGTTAGATGCTGTGTGAAGTTCTGGCTTGAGGCAAGAGCAAGGAAATGCCATGGGAAAAGGGGAGGGGAGAGTCTGGAGTTTTCCATGATTTGAAATCTTCCAGTTGAGACTGGACACCTTTTTGAAAGATCTGGTCCAGTTCAGCCAGTAGCCATTGAGTTGGATGCAGGAGCTACTGGGTGAGACTTCCCAGCCTGAGTGATGCAGGAGATCCCAGCAGTCCCCCCGGGATATTTTTCCATAGGAAAGATGGGCTTTTCTCCATTCGTTGCATGTTCCAGGCTGCAGCATTCCCCAGTGAGGAGCTTCTGTCACTTTGGAGAGAGGTTCCCAAGCATTTCCTTGGCAGCTGGCACATGTCACCAGACAGAGACCCTGCACCAGCTCTGCTCAGCCAGCTGTTTATATCTGCTTCTTGGTGCTGAAACCAGTCTGTGAGGAAGCATTAAGTGCTAGACTATTGGACTGTCTGCCAAGATAGTGCCACTTCAAGTCGACCAAGTTAGGCTCGTATAAAACTGATGTAACTGAGTGAAAAGTCAGGCTCTCCTGGTCTTTACAGGGTCATTGCCACCTGTTTTTACAGACTTTTTGTATGTTTAAAAGAGCTATAACATGGGTATGTCCCGTCTATACAGGTAAGATCAAACATTGTGACAAGATATCCTGATATAGCAGAAATTGCTCTGCAGCTGGCTCATAGTATGTGGCCAACTGGGTCTATGTGACTATGAAGGGAGAAGTGTAAACATAGGGGGAAAACAAGATAAATATACATATTCTTCTTGCAAGCTTTTCTTCTCCTTTTTGTTTTTGTGTTTTCCTTCTCCTCAAACACTTTCCCTCACATGCAGGTGGCTATGAATCACAGGCTAAGCCCAGAATGTTTTTTTTGACTCCTAAGGGATTTGAATACCTAGTTCCCATAAATTTAATGAGAATTTGAGATTCAAATTGCCTAGCCTCCTTTCAGAAAAATCTCTGCCCTACTTTCTGTATTAAGTTTATGCTGAAGTAGCTCAAACAGATTTGTTTGAATTTCCTGCTGTTCATTTAAGGCAAGAAGCTGTGCTCCTTAAGAGAGCAAACAGCAGTTTATGCTATTATTCATGGTCAAAGATGTTCTGTAGATTTCAAATTTCTTAGTAAGGGAAGAATTTTACAATGCTACTTGATCCATCTAAGTGGGAAAACAATGGCGTAGTCACAGTTTGTCCTTGGTTCATGCTGAGACCCTGGGACCCTTCCATAGGTGGCGCCGTCAGTAAAAGCACTAATCATTATGGAAGAGGTCTAGCTAACGAATTATCATCTTGGCAGCAGGAGTCAGGATTCCCCAGGGCTAAAGCTTTCACCAAAACATTCAGCTCTAGATGTGGACTTAATACCTACCATTAAGCAGTTACTCTGAGTGCATATGCTGTGTAGTGATTGCAAGTGTTGGTAACAAAAGAACCCTAGTGAGACTGGAGGATGAAATGGAGGATTTCAGTTCTGATGAAGATTAAATGGACTGAGAATGACTTTGTATATTACCTTTAAGGAAACCTATATCTTACCTCAAAAGGAACAACACCTGGTGCCTTAACTGGGAAGATGATAAATCTTAAATAAACCCCAGATTTCAAGTATGTTGCTTTGGGTAGTGAGAGAAGTCTCACTGAATTTAAATTCCTGAATTGTTTGTTTGTTTGCTGGGATACATGTTCCAGGATTTACAAGCACATGAATACTTGGTTTAACAATTGAAACACTTTAAACCGTGCACATTGACTTATTTCTTTGTCCACTGCAAACAAGCCTAAAAAATGCACCCTTCGAAAAGGTTGTGTGTAATCTAGACTGTGACTAGTGCTGTGAATATTAGCAGTAAGTAAAGGGTTGAATAACTGGAACTGAGACTACTACATGCAGACAATAACTCCAGGCAAGTCTCTTACTATATATATTGCTTTAACTTGCAATTCCAAAGACATTTAAGGACATATTTACACTAAATAAGTCACACTGGAAAAATACTTATTTCATCAATCTGGAGAGCTTTTGACCAATAATATGTCAGAGTAAAGCTCTGCCACTAGCTCCTTTTACAGTATTTTAATTTTTACTGTGTGGGAGAGGGAAATAATTGACTGCCTGTATTTTTATTTATTTCTACTAAAAAACAGACATTGACATATAATTAAAATCATAAACAGCAATAGCAAATCAGACGTTAACGCCTTCTGTCCACCTCCCATTTCCAAATCTAGCAACCAAACAACCAGTACACAGAGCCAAATTCTCTGCTGTTGTAAATTGGCACTCCTCTATTGAGGTCAATGAAAGTGTGCCAATTTACACCAGAAGAAAATCTGACTCCAAAATTGCTCAATTATACACTGGACCAGATCCACAGTTGGTATAAATTGAAGTAGCTCCAGTGAAGTTTACAGGTCTTCCACAGTTTACAGTAGCTGAGAATCTGGTCTACTATACATACCAGTGTAGTAAAGTAAAGTAAAAACAAGACAGCACTTCAGCATATGGTTAACCTTAAGTACATGCTCAAGTCCCACTGACTTCTGTGGAATTTAAGCATATGCTTAAGTGCTGTTCTGAATTGGGGCCTAAGGTTTGTGCATGTAGAGAAGTCCCTGAATGAAAGGTGGTGGTGCAGCAAAAGTATGTGTAAGTTTAGTATGTTTGTCTCTTCAAGATATCATTTAATATGCATGCAAAATGATCATCTGAGAGTTTCACAATACTCTTTTTAGGATCACCAAAATAAACGGCCCCAGGCAGACAGAACAAAATTAAATCGAGTGCTAAGAGAGAGATCTTTACCAGCAAATGATGTCCAGCATCCACCAGGAAGACTAGCAGAACCAAGACCTCAGTATCACACACATCGCAATGTATCAGAATTTGAGAACTTTCATATGGATTCGAACTCTTCTGAGGTGCTAGAACTTGAAAAAGATGACAATAGTTCACTGCATAGTTGGTTACAAACAAATCCCTTCGTTAATCCAATTACTCCTTTCATTAAGGCTAGTTCAGCAGCAGATTGGGAGACACACTCAAATACTTTACAAAATAATTCAGATCTGGTAAACCGGAATCAGAAGCAAATCTCCATGAACTTGGCTTCATCTAGGCACCATCTTGAACTAACAACGCATAAAAACACTACTGGGTTGAATTTATCTCCAGCATATATTAATGAAGAAAACAAGAAATATCAGCACAACTCCAGAAACAGACCTCCATATCATCAGCAACATTTACGGAATAGTTATGTTTTGGAGCCTCTTCCACCTGATGGGCACGCCATGGGTCACATGCTCCTAAACCAGAAGAGCATCATATCTACTTACAATGCTAATTTCCAAGAATCAGTAAAAGACCAAGTTTCAACTCAGAATCATAGAAAGCAATTTTATATAGACAAAAGCCGTCACAACAACTGTGCTACCAACAGCTTGTGGTAAGGACCCATGTTTCAAAATGTTATTAGCATAATGGTACGTAAGGCCAAGGAAGTCATATTAGAGAAGGCCAAGGAATTGTTCAGAAAAAATCTGATATGTTCCACCACAGTAATTAATTCAAAACTTATAGTTTGTTCATTAGTGTTTGATTTAATAAACAGTTTAACACTATTTTTAAGCTTTGATCTTAGTGTGTTTGTACATGCAAGGACTACAAGATCAAGTTTAAGAATGGTAACTGAAAAACTGATATTAAAAGAGCAAAACAAAAAAACATTTAGTTGCATCATCCATAAACTGAGTCTAGAGGAGCCTGTTTGTACTCAACTTGTTTATACCAAAACCCAGTTTATGGCAAGGTGGAGTGAAAATCCCAAATTGCTTCAGTGCACTGCCGCTCATCTTTCAACACTTGCCTCTACTGGTATTCTTCTTTAAAATCTTCCCCAATTGCAGGCCCACCAGAAGTGGTCCTAGTGTATATAAGGTACAAGCAGCTGGTCGCATTTTTACCAATCCTGCACTTGCTCTGTTTATCAAATTCCCATCAAAGTTAAAGGTTTTGTGTGCCGAAGTTCTTAGAAGAATAAAATCTGAGACTGCTAGCATGAAAAAGGCATGAGAGGTTAAAACTATTTATATAGAGCTTGTGTGGATTGATGGTAATAAATGAAAAATCTACTTTCAGTGAACGCAAAGGGCCTGATTTTCACCTACTTAAAAGGTCTGCTCCAAATCCCACTGAAATCAATGGATATCTTTTCATTGGCTTCAGTGAGCTTTGGATCAGGCCCAGACTTTGCCCCAATTGACTTCATGAAGTTATTCCTGGTATGTGTGAATGAGATCAGAATCAGTCACAAGTGGTCATGTTCACTTCTGATGTTCTGAAAGCTTGCGTGCATAATTCAAAGAGTTGAAAATGTACCCGGCATACAATATCTAATGGTTTTCAAAATATGTTTGAATAGCAATGACAATTTCAGTTTACAGATTGCTTATTGGGCCTTTGCATTGAGGTCTAAGTAAACACAATTTCCTTCTTTCGTTTTGTTTTGTTTTAAAATTGAGGCCATCCCAGTTCAAGCCGCTAGCAGGCCCTTCTCCAGCCACACAACTTATACAGACAATGGAACAACATCATCAAAGAATCTCTCATCTGGAAGACACTCACCTTGCCGAAAGGCAGTTCTCTGGCTTGTTTCCACCTGTAATCCCAAGGGTAGAAAGTGACTCAGAGATTAATACAGAAAGAAGTGAAGGAAGCCGAGTAAAAATTAGTCGCAGCAACTCAGAAGGGTACCTGCTGCAAATGGAAAAGCAAAAACAGCTGAAGGAAAAAGGGACTAGGAAGGTAAGAAAATATGGGTGAGTTAGAAACCAATTTTATATTGCTGTTTCCTCCTCTGATTAAATTAGTACTTTGTGCTTATTATCCATAGATCTCAAAGCACTTTAAAAGGGGTATTATTCCCATTTTACAGAAAGGGAATTAATACTCCAAGAGGTTAAGTGACATGCCCAGCATCAAGCAACTCAGTGGCAGAAGCAGATATGGAAAAAGAAAATAACTAGTAGCTGACCTGACGTACTCACTCCCACACTTTATATTCCAAGGAGTTGAAGCAATTCACCACTGCATCTTTCCATTCCACTTTTCAGAGACGGTCACCTGCTAGAACACGTGGGGCACTGTTGATCCTTTAAGTTATTCCTGTGGTAAAAAGGTTGAGAAAGAAGCCATTTGTATAGGACAGCAGGTAGTCAGGCCTCAAGTCTGAATAAGTTGTTATCCTTGTCATGCCCATTTGCCAGTCAGATCAAATCTCTTGGTTTCCAAGGGAATTCAAACTGAACAACATTAAAAGTTACAGGATTTGTGAAGCTAATGTTATAAACATTATTCCAGGTCTTCTGACAATCCCATCCTGATCACTTATTAAAACTGAGCTCTTTGTCTCTTCTGTGTGTCCAAATTTCATACTGTAACCATTTAACGCTGATGTAATGGAACAGTATAAAGATATCCTTGTACACCCATGACAAATTAAATGTTTAAGAAGTTAGCTGGTCTGCACTGAGAAATGCAGCTAAGCTGGAATAATTATTCATGTGCTTCATCTAGGAGGCTGTTTGTGTATTGCTGCTTGACTGCCTCTAAGAAGGGTTAGCTGGATTAAGATAGTAACCACAGGGCAGATTTCCTTCCTTTTCCATTCCCTGTGTTCAAGCCATTGTTTTTTGTCCTTTTTCCCCCCCAATAACTTTCTCACAATTAAACGTCTGAAGAATTTTGTGGAGAATTGGATTGTTTATGTCTCGCAGTACAACCCAGCTTCTCACATTAAACAGAAATCCATACAAACACACCAAGGTCAAATTTAATTCACACATGTTTTGGCTTTGAAAATATATTGGAAATTACTACAGCTGCTTGAGAAAAACCTGGATTAATTCCATACAGCTAAATGGTTAACTGCTTGTATTAGCTTTAGTTTAAAAAACAATTATATAATTGTTCCATTAAAAAAAGAGTTCAGATACTTGGCTCAAAACAAAAGTCTAATATTTCTAATAGAATATATATTTCATTTGTTTGCCAGTTGGGTCTGACTTAAAACATCGTCTGAAGAAAGTACTTTTTTGCTGGTAGAAATTCTTTTGGCATTTCTGTAGCCACTCCATTATTAGAATTACTACAGTAGAAGGCCAGAAAGAAAATAAAGCAAACCAGAGTCTGGATTATTAAGCATTTTCACTGGCACACTTTTAAAATTTTGCCCAGCTATGGAAGTTAATTGAGTCTCTTTGGAACAGATGTAACGAGATCCAGGAATGCCCAGCCCTCCCCAGACAAGCCAGAAAAGCACCTTATCCTGGAGCTAACATAATGGATGGTTAGAAATGGATTAAGATTAAATTCTGTTTCCCCACACAAACAACTAAAAAAAGGGTTTTGCACGGGGGATCAGCACAGAGCAGAAGAGAAGTGAAAGTGCTCCCAAGCAGGAGGGTGGGTGCTGTGCCCTTGTGTGGGCTCAGTTGAGGCCATTGCAACAAAAACATAGTATGTGATTCCACTAGCAATGACTTTCCTTTTTGCCTGCTCCAGCCAATTCAATGGTAAAGGTTTTGTTCCATACTAGTACTGTTAATTTTTAACCTCTTCAGGTGAATGATTGCTTCCAACTAAAAAGGGTGAAGGGGTGCTGCTCACAACACTGTCACGTGGCCAAATGAGGTTCCATATAGCAGCAGTATTGGGAAAAAGTAAACTTTGCAATCCCTAGTTATTAGGAACTGGGTTCAAAGTCAACCTAATTAGAAGGTTCTCATGTTACTTATGGCATTTCTGAGAATGGAAGTATAAGAGCACTCAAAGATGCAAGAAGAATTTGACTAGCCTCATGGGAAAACAGTGTCTAATTGTCATGCACCACCAGGTTAATATTGTAAAGGAGAGTCATTTTAGAAACTATTCCATATTGTTTTCATAAGATAAAGGGAATCTCTGACAACAGAGCACTTTGTTGATTGGATTTATGAGCTGTGGGATTTTTTCCAACAAGTTTATTAATTTAAAGCTACCTGGCCAGATTCTTCTCAGTTACGTCAGTGTAAATTAGGGGCAACACTGATGACTTGAGTGTAAATCAGGAATAATTTAACTTGTGTAACTGAGATCAGAATTACACTTAGTCTACCCAAACCATCTTCTAGAGCCTATACCTTCGTCCCCAGGTCTTCCTCCCCTTCTGGGTGAAATCCTGACTCCACTGACTCTGGCCATTGATTTCAGTGAGTCCAGGATTCCATCTTGTGCCTTCTCTCCCCCCACCGTCACTGAATTTGCTATCCCAGGCACAAGGGCTTTAGTTAGTTACCAGGAGAAGGATACATATGAAATTCTCTTTTATTACCGAAAACAGGGTGTTTTCTGTAGTTTTGCTACAGGGCTTTGTTCAAAAGTTCTGTTAATGTAATAACTGCCAAATGCATTGTCATTTCAAGCTGTTTAACAGAATTCAGCTCATGAAGTGCAAGACTGGCAAATTACAAGGTGGCGGGGGTTTGCCTGTTAGTCATTCAAATGCCTACATAATATGGGAAATTTTAAAGGAATATTATCACAGGAAATAAATTACATTCATTCAACCTTAAGTTTGCTCACTTTACTCATAAAGCAAGTGCCAAAGTTAAGGTTGAGCATGCAACCCAAATTCTGCCCATTTTGTGCATATCCATTACACACCATCTTTAATTATGTGATCATATGTTGTAGTACAAGCGGAAATTATTCATGCACCTTAAATACACAAGCATTCATGTGAATGCTTTACATTTCAATAAACTGTCTTTATTTTCAAACTGTTTTCTGTACTCCCTGGCAAAAACTTTCAAAAAGGCAAACCCATTTTTCTCCTGTTCTGTGATTATACCTGGGAATGTAGTTTATAATAGGACATACCTGCTGAGGGTAAAGACACCTTTAAGACTTTTGCATTACTGAGGGAGACTTTTGCCCTCTATGCCAACAGTTAAAGGAAGATGTATTTGATTCTGTCTTAGCCTTCTAGGCCAAGAAACTACATGAACCTGGATGTGAAGCTTGGAGGCCTTGGACCTGACTATGAAGCAGTCAGAGAGAAAGTAAGTGTCACAAATAGCATTTTGTCTGCCTTTTTTGTCTCAGAGTTATGCCAAGTAACCTGATGTAGAATGCACTGGAGATGAAAGCACAGTTGACAAAGTAATTTAAAAACTGCCTAGTAGGTTATACCCTTAACTCAAGCTAAATATTAAATTCCAAAGAGGACCGTCCTTCTGAGTGTTAGGAAAGCAATTAGTACATAGATGGGCATTACCATCAAATAAATGATAAAGATAATGTTCTGGTCAGGCATCTGTTAACCACGCCATTCATGAGTCCAACTAAGACAGTAAAACAAAACAAAACACTCAGATCTCTTGTACCAGTTAGGTTAAGAAGTAGTCCGTTTTTTTTTCCATGTGCATCTCTCTTGCCAGGTGCCCTCTCTGATCCATATAAACAATATTGATGCAGGTCCATGGCCACCTAGCACATCTTGCCTGTCATTAGGCTGCACCCCATCGCTCTTTGGAATTTTTTATAGAACACTCAAACTTCCAGCCATCTGTGCTAAAAGAGACTCTCCTTAGCAATACAGGGTTTGTTACACAGCTGAACAATTCTGCTCATCCGTTAGCACTCATTCACACTAGCCAGTTCATTGCAAAACTATGTCTAAATATGTGCTAGATTTCAAGACTTGGTTTTCACCAAACCCACAGGTAATTTTTATAGATTCATAAGTCAGAAGGGACCACTGTCATCATCTAGTCAGATATCATGCATAATATAGGATAGGATTTCCCTGAATTAATTATTCATTCAAGTGGTTGAACGAGAATATCTCAGTTAGAAAACCCATCACAACCACTGATAAGTCGTTCTAGTGGCTAATTACTCTCATTTAAATATATATACCTTATTTCTAGTCTCAATTTGTCTAGCTTTCAACCATTGGATCAACTTTCAGTCATTAGAGCTTGTTATATCTTTGTCTGCTAGATTACAGAACCCTTTACTATCAAACTAAGGCATGTTTTCCAATCCTTTAATTATTCTTGTGGCTCTTCTCTGAACTCTCTCCAATTTTTCATCAGCCTTCTTGAATGGTGGACACCAGACCTGGACACTATATTCCAGTAGCTGTTACACCAGTGCCAAATACAGAAGTCATATAATCTCCATATTCCTACTCAATATTCCTCTGTTTCTAAATCCAAGAGTCACATGAGCCCTTTATAGCCACAGCGTAGCGCTGGGAGCTGATCATCAGTTGATGGGCCACCGTGAACCCCAAGTCTTTTTTTCAGAGTCCCAGCTTCCCAAGATAGAGACCTCCATCCTGTAAATATGGCCTACATTTTTTGTATCTAGATATGACCTTTCATTCAGCTATATTAATACATGTATTGATTGCACCTAGCTTGGCAAGAGAGCCAGATTATTCTGTAACAGCAACCCATCCTCTTCATTATTTACCACTCCCCCAATCTTTGTGTTTTCTGAAAACTTTATCAGTAATGACTTTATTTTCTTCCTAGTCATTACAAAAATATTAAATAGCATAGAATGAAGAACAAATCTCGAGGGACCCCATCAAAAATCATCAAATTGATGATTCTCCATTTACAATTAGATTGAGACCTAACCCCACTTCAATAGGTGCCACTGATTTTGTATCATTCTAGTTTCTTAATCAAAATGTCATGTGGTACCAAGACATCTACATTTATTATAACACCACTATATTGTAGTAGCACATCCTCACCTCGTGGGCGCCCCTTTGTCTCTGGTAGCAGAGTTGCATGGAGTCCTTGTCTGTCTCCTCTACCTTGGCTGTCCTTTGGACCTGCAGCAGCCTCTCTCAGTCTGTCTTCTCCTGACTCTCCCTCTGGGTGTTCTGTGGCTTGGCCTTCCAACCAAGTCACAAAAAATGTAAACCCCTGCCAGGGCAGCAAGAGCAAGTCCAAATAAAAGTCCACACAAATCTTCAAACTAACAGCCCTTCTGCCCCTCTCGGACTTCACTTGTTAACTCTACCTCAGGGCTACCCCACCAGGAGCCTCAACTGCTAGTGTAGTTTGCTCCTCTGCTATTTCCTGTTTATTAAACCCTATCCCAGGCCTTCTCTCCACCAGAGAGACCTGTCTTCTAGGCAGTCTCTCTTGACATGAGTTCCCTCAGTCTGCTTGTTAGGCCTAGCTCTGCCTCCTCTGGCCAGGAGGCAATTAGTCAATCGCCCCTCCCAGGTGCAGAGCATGACTAATTGGGGTTCTTTCCCTGGCCTTGCAGATGATGGAGATTATGCCCCATCACATACTTTTATCAACCCAGCTTGTAATCTCATAAAAAAAAGAAAACAAGTCAATTTGAGAAGATCTATTTTCCATAAACCTGTGCTGAGTAACATTAATTATATTATCCATCTAAACCAGGGATCTCAAACTCAAATGACCATGAGGGCCACATGAGGACTAGTACATTGGTCCAAGGGCTGCATCACACTCTCTCTCTCTCTCTCTCTCTCTCTCTCTCTCACACACACACACACACACACACACACACACACACACGTACGTGCCCCCGGCCCTGCCCCCACTCCGCCCCTTTCATGAGGCCCTGCCTCTTCCCACCGCTTCCCTTCTATTCCAGCCCCTTCCCCAAATCCCCGCCCCGCCTCTTCTCTGCCTCCTCCCCTGAGCCTGCGGCTTCCCGCTCCTCCCTCCTGGAAAGAACAGCTGTTTGGCTGCGGGAAGCACTTGGAAGTAGGCAGAGGAGAGGGGATGTGGTGCACTGGGAGGGATTGGGAGCGGCAGGTGAGGGGAGCTTGGCGGCCACAGGAAATAACTTGGGGTGGGGGCACAGGAAGCTTGCCGGGCCGCGTGTTTGAGACCCCTGATCTAAACTCTTTATTACAGTCCCATATCAGCCATTCCATTACATTGTGGAGGATCTATGTCCGACTGACAGCCTACCATTACCAAGGACATCTAATTTACCTTTTTTTAAAATATTGCCACAACAAAAGTGTTCTTCCAGTGCTCTGGATCTTCTCCAGTGTGCTAAGACTTGTTCACTACCAACATTAATAGTCCAAACTTCCTTTGATATCATGGATATCTGTCCAGAAAACTCATGCATGCACATAAAAACAAAGAAGTGTATAATAGAAGGAGAGACAATTATATCTTTGATCGATTCATCCCTCTAGTTTTGTAGCTCCCAGAAGCAGGTATCCATTAAAGGAATTTTCAGCAGGTGAGTATACAACTGAAGGCAAGTCCAAACTGCTTTGTTCTTCCTGTGGTAGTTGAAATGTACAGGAATGACTTTAACATGATTGAGCTGCACTGTCATTCACAGTCCAGAAGACAGTCTTATTGAACCTTGGAAGAGAAAATGAACGTAAATACAGTAAAGTAAGTGCAACAGGGAAGTAGCTGAATGCACATTACTCACTATTAAGCAAACCTCTGATCTTACTGTGCCAAAGAGGAGATGATTGTCAGAGAAAGAGTCTGAATGAAAAATATCATTTGACCTCTTCACTGCCGGTGACTTTACTAGTTACATTAAGCAGATATACATCTCAAGTGCTGCAGAACATATCCTGCGTGCTCTTGCACCTCACTGATAAGACAACAACTATTTATATTTATATAGCGTCCTTCACAGAAATATCGCAGAGCATTGCGTAGCTAAAATGATAAAATCAGCAGCCCTTTGACAGTTTAAAAGCTACAGTGATTTCTTCAGCCTTGCAGTAAATGAGATAGATTGGTCATCTCAAATCTATATCAATAGAGAGAGATGCATTGCTACAAAATGGCCTTCGTCCATACAGCAGAGGGTTCTGTCTCTTTTTAACACTTTGGCAACATTTGTATAGCTTGTCATGCCAATAAAGTGTTATTAAATTACAATGGGGGGGAAAATGAATGTTGACACCAGCTCCTAACTGGGGCAAACTAAAATACCTTGCTGAGCCTGAGAGTAACAAATGATTGGAAACAGAGACAGAAAATGAGTTAAATAAATGGACTACAGTTATTCAAGGCTTTAAATGCAGTAGAAGGACTTTAAAAATCAATGCAAAACTGCACAGGTAGCTAGTGCAACCATTTTAGAATGGAAGTAATATGCTGAAACAGGTATGTGGTAATAAAGAGGCAAACTGCTCCATTTTCAAGTAGCTGCATCCTCGATATTACAAAGGAGGAGCTCTTGAAAATAAAGAATTACAGTTCTCTAACCTTGAAAAACTAGATTTTTAAGAAGATCTTGCTGAGCAATGATTAGTGGCATTTTAAACAGCCTCACGGGCGTAAATGGGAAAGTCCAGCAGTAAAGCGGTTAATAAACTGGTCCCTCAAAACTTTAAATAATCATTAAATATTTCACTTGCCAGACTGAAAAGTTAAATAAGCAAAAGGAATATGCAAAGCAAGTTAAGGAATACAACATGAAGAACGTTGCTACTGCGCAGAAATCACCAGCAAAACCTCCGATCAAGTCATCATTATCAAGACATAAGGTCAGACTGGAAAGCATCTCATTAGATGGGGCTAGAACTCTCATTAAAGTGAGAGGAAGAGGGCTTGAGAGACTGGACTCTGCATGTGTCCATGAGCCTCCAAGAACCATGGAAAGTGAATTCCTAGAAAAATTTTGGGTTGGGTGCCAAAAAAGGTCTCCCACTGCCATTTTTATAGTCTTTTAAAACAATCCCAGACACTTCTAATACAGAGAGTTCCTCAAGGTCAGTTACCTATTAATTATTTTTGTACAATCCTCATTGTATTCCTTCTCTTGTCAAGAAATTTATCAGCCTTCAGACTAACCGGAATGAAATTGGAAAGGGACTCCACTTACATTAGTCTAAGCTTTGATTTTAAAGTCTTCAGAGTATCTCAACATCTTATCATTTTAGACCTTTTGTAATGTACATTTTGGGGAAGGGAGGGGGGGTCTATTATAGAATAAATCTCTGCTTTCTGAAACCTGCCACATTTAGGCTATGAGGAACTCACTGCCACAAGGTATCACTGAGCACAAGAGCGCAACAGGAATAAAAAAAACAGAATTGATATTTATAAAGGCTTGTGAGAATATACAAAATTATAATAGTAAATACTATTTTTGTTATAAAAAGTTTTGGAAGGGATATAAACCTGCATGCTTCAAGGCATAAGGCAACCTCTGACTCAGGGATCAGCAACCTTTGTCATGCAGTCCGTCAGGGAAAGCCACTGGTGGGCCAGGATGGTTTGTTTACCTGCAGCATCCACAGGTTTGGCCGATCGCAGCTCCCACTGGCTGCAGTTTACTGTCCTAGGCCAATGGCGGCTGCAGGAAGTGGCACGGGCCAAGGGATGTGCTGGCCGCTGTGGAGTTTCTTGCACCCGCCTCTAAAGCATCTGGTACTGGTCACTTCAAGATATGGAATTATTCCATCATTAATCTGATCTAATATGAAAATTCTTATGTTCTCCTGCCATTGTAAAAGTATTGTTCTGATTTTGTTGTTAATTTCAAACTTCTTTCAATCTTTATATTATTAGGCTCTGGAATATGCTAAGAAGATTCCTAAACCAAAACCTTTCTCAGCAAAACAATCAGATGAAGAACCAAAAGAGGAAAGAACTCCAGCACATACTTTAAAAGGACAGAATTTACCTCAGATTTCCTCACTGAAAACTCTGCAAAACAGGCATGAAATAGAGAAGCAAGTTGTGGATGCTTTCAAAACCCTTCACATTTTATAATAAGTTTGAAATTATTAGGGAGCTGTAGAGGGTAGACAGTATCTGAACTGTTTACATGGTGCATTAAATTATGTATGTTTCCCAGATACAGAATTTCAGGACTCTGCTACTTAAATAAGAGCCTCTACCATCAAAAAAAAATTGATTTCAAAAGGTGAAATATTTTCAGATCAACTGCCCGTATTTTAGTCTAATTTTACTATAGCCAAATTATTATTTTTTAAAACATAATCTTTATTTTAGAATTGTGCTTCTTTTTATTCTATTGTTTCCTTCCTTGGAATATCCTGATTAAGTTGCTGCCTCTTTCTGAGCAGTTATCCAGAAAGAGTGTCCAGTGGATTTCGGTGCCTACAAGGTTCAGTAGGAGTTTTGTGAATTGCAGCAGAACCTAAACATGGGACTTTGATGCCTAAACACATTTGCAAATCTAGATCTGTATGTCCTATTAGTCTTTCCCAAAATGCTCGTTCTTTTTATGCTGTGAAATCAACCTACAGCTACTTACTAAAACATTTTTTATATTTTACATAATGAACTTTTAAAAGTATTTCTATCAAACCTAAAAACCATCTGAGTAACTCTGTGGATGTGTCTATCATTATTTCTCTTAATATAACTTGAACTGAAATGAAAACAAGACCATTTCCATGATGCTCACTGAGCCATTGACCAAAGAGACATGAATTAATGATAAAATATTTTAGCTGTGGCCCACGTTTCCATGACTGGGAGTAGACAGGTGTCAGAGATATTAGCAGCAGTATATGATTAAAGAGCACCTTGTGTGTATATGGTGCTTTCCAAACATATAAGCCCTAGACCCTGCTCCAAAGCAGCTGACTGCTGGTTTTAGACAGATAAGTACAATACAATGGTAAAATAAGAGAGACCAAAGATGGCAGAGGAAGATCTGCAGAGGAGGCTTCATTTACAGAGAAGGTAGACAGGTTTCAGAGTGGTAGCCGTGTTAGTCTGTATCAGCAAAAACAATGAGGAATCCTTGTGGCATCTTAGAGACTAACACATTTATTTGGGCATAAGCTTTTGTGGGCTAAAGCCCACTTCATCAGATGCCTGGAGAGGAAAATACAGTAGGAAGATATCTATAGCAGTACCTGAAAAGATGGGGGTTGCCTTACCCAGTGCGGGGGGTCGAGACAAATCAGTTAAAGTGGGCTATTATCAACAGGATGAAAAATCACTTTTGTAGTGGTAATCAGGAGGGCTCATTTCAAACAGTTCAGAAGGCAGAGAGAGCAGTGGGGCTTGCTACATCAGCAGTGGGATCCAAAGCCTCCTGAAATCAATGGAAATACTCTCTCTGCCTTAAATGGGCCGGGGGGTGGGAAGCCATTCCAAATATAGCGGCATCACGAATAAAGCCATAAAGCTGAGAGTGGGAGAAGGTGACAAAGGAAGCAACTGAGAGGATTTGTAGGAGCACAGAGTGAGTAGCAGGAAAGAGAGTTGGGATGTAGAGCAAGGCAAAAAATGTGAGGACTTTTGAAGGTGAAGACAGAGAGCTTGAACTGGATGCGATAAAAGAAAAGAAGCCAGATTCAGCATTGTCCCATGGTCAGGGCACTGGACTAGGGTTGGTCACTTGATTTCTGTTTACGGTTCTGCCCTGGACATGCTGTGTGACCTTGAACAAGTCACTTCACCTCTCTGTACATGGGTACTGCCCCTGCTACCCCCACTCAGATCCCCTGGATATATATTCAGATGGCTAGCGCAAGCTGCTGCCTGTTCCCAGCTATCTCGCTATTTTTAGCACACTAGCTCAAGCAGAGCTAGACTGTGCATATCTATTTGAGCTGGGAAGCACAGTCCCAGCTGCAGTGTAGATCTGCCCTAAATATATGTAAAGTGCCAAGCACAGTGGGGTCTGATTTCTTTGGAGCCCTTATATGCTACATAAGAAAATAAACTAATTAAGAGATGTAAGGAGGGAAAGACGTGGTCAGAATGATGGAAAAGGAAAATGTAATCAAGTCTTGTAAGGAAAAAAGACAGAATTCTGACCCAGTCCCAGCAGTTAAGCCAGAGCTGATTCTTTCATGTTTTATATAATGTAGTAATCTCTAATTTTTCACCCAACAATTTTACAGGTTTGGGACCTTAACAAGTTTTTAATTTAAATACTTGTGCCGGATTTAATTTAAAAGTAAACCGGTACATCTTAAATTAAAAAGGGAGGAAAAGACAACCACCTCATTGTATTACCTTAATATCCGCAACATTTTCTTTCTTTAAAACAAACAAAGAGGAAGCTGTTGGCAGATTGTCCAGGAACGAAGCCAAACTAAAACGCTCCCAATAATGAAGAAAGTAAAACATGAACCAAACACAGGCCATCAATAGTGATACAATAGTTAATTATGCAATTGTTTCTTCCTTATTGGTTCATGATTCATTGTCACAACATCACAGCAAGCCCACGAGTTTAGAGCCTCATCTAGGGCAGGAAAATGCAGACAAGTAATGGCTCTTCATCTAGACAATCTGTTATTAGCTAGGAGTAGTCTGAAGATACACTGAGAAACTGAGCAGAACACTGAGGCTAATCAAGAATTACACTTTTGATAGGAAACAGCCTTTAACAGATTAAGTGTAAGATAATAAACAGGTGTGATTCTTATGATGGTTCTGCTTCTTTAACTGCGTAAACGAAGAATTAAATCCACAGATGAAACATGATAAGGAAACGCACAGAAAAGGAGTATTGGAGAACACATACTAAACATCTTTTTGAAAGTAGGCAATTTCTGCAGGTTCTTGTTGACTCTTGGGTTTGTTTTCATCATACATTGTCTGCATAATAGATATAGAATCCTGGTCCTGGCTCCATAGTTATGATTGCATCCAGGTTCCATCATAAGCCCCACCCCCAATATATTTAACTGTGAATATTTGGCCTGAAAATTGCCTGATTTACTCTCGGGGCAAAGGAGAATTTTCCTGACCAGTTTCCGAAGAAAAAACAAAAATTCAAAAATAACCTGGATTTGAAATTTTGACCAGTATCTTAAATTCCTTTGGCTCCTACTAGCCCCAAAATGCCTAGTTACTACTCCTTCAAACTTTCTGTGCAGTTAAATCGCCTTGAAAACAAATGTGTGGGTTCACTTTAAAAGAAAACAAGTTGCCGTTAAGGCAAGTCATTAACAATAGCTGGATCTAATCAAAATGATTATACTGTATGTGTTGGAGCCAAGGTCCATAGAATCCTCTGGCCTAAGCAAAGTTTGGTCTTGTTGAAGGTATGCAGTTAAAGGATTAATTGGGGAATACAGCCCAGAGAGTGAATGTGAAAGGCCTAAGTCTCTGTGGATGTACTGAGTTTTCTGTAAAAGGTAAATATGGAAATGAGTTCTGAGAAATATTTTTAGTCTTCTAATGGGTTAATTCAGGACTTTTGAATAGTTAGATGCAAACTCCTGCTAAGAGTTGAAGGTAATGTCACAAGTTAGCAGGAAGACCATTTTGCTTAATAAAGGCAGGCCATTGAAAGACTTCAGTTGACTTCTGTGGGCTTTGAATCCCACTCTAAATTATTGAAATCACTCCATGCTGTCAAACACTGGGAAACAAATAGCTCCTAGAATTGATAAGGAGCTAAGCATCAGTGCCATATGTCATTGGAAAGGTTGCTTCCCCTAGATTTGAAATGAAACCTTGATTACTTGGGCCTCGATTCAGCAAAGCACTTAAGCATGTGCTTAAAAGCTTTGCTGAATGATTACCTTAAAACAGGGAGACTTACAATCATTTTGGTCTATTTACCATAAATAATATGGAATCACTGGAAACGTGCATGAGAAAATTCTCTACGTAGAGGTCTGGTTCAGGTTATGTGCAAAACATTTTGCACTTAAAAGTACAGCAGCAGGCAACTGTTTTGCAGCTTTCAGTGGATCGAGGACAAAAATTGTCCCTTCTTGGATTTTGGATTTGCTCCCTCTTACCTCTTGGCCCTTCAGCTCTGTTTATCCTCAGAAGTCACATTACACAGACAGTTCCATACCATGCCAGTTAGAATTGCTGTCCTAATTATATTTTTTAAATAAAAGGGTAACACTTGGAAGCATTTCTGGGGAAGGCCATAAACTTGTTGCCTCTGCTTAAAAGTGATAATCCCTCTTTAATACAAACCTGAAGCATCTATTTTTAATTGAACTTTTAGATGAATATCAAAGAGCTATTTATGCGTATCTAATATTTTAATTAGCGTATATTCTCAATTTAACCCATTAAATCCCCTTTGATGATCTCCATGTTTAGTGCTTAGCCCCAGATGCTAGAGATAATGAATACTGGACCTTTTGATTTAATGAGAACTTCTGCCTTTCTAGCCTGTCTTCCTTTGTATCCTGTTTTTCCCCTCTGCGCTATAGAATTCAGTTAATTGAAGGAGTCTCTCACCAGCACATATTAAGGAGTCGAAATTAGCATCCCTTTTCTGATTAGAAAATGCAAGCAGACATTTTCCCTTTGATCTCAGGATTGAGTTGAAGTAGGCAACAGCCCCCTGAAAATGAGCTGATGGCCTTATTATTAGGCTAAAATGCAGATGCGTCCATGTGTTGCAAAATGCTTAATGTCTTAATTGATCACCTTCTTCACTGTTTGTCATCCTGGTACCTTTAATAGATCATGTAAATTCGGGGGGGTGCGTGTTTTGGTTTCTTTTTTAAATAGTGACCTTTTAAGAAACATTAAAGGGCACCCACCAATTTCCCTGCACCCTCAATACTAAAATTTTATCAATAAGCCCTGTAATTAATAGGATGCTTCCCCACGGCAAAACAATAAATAGTCGCATGAACATGATCATCTTGCAGACCGTTTGCAAAGGATTGTATTTTCCCCAAGGTGAAATTTGAAAAGAGGTAATTTTCAGTATGGGCGCAAAGGAAGTCTTTTGATCTGCTTTAATAGTCATGCAAATTCTTTTTGCACCGAACAGATAAAAAGGGACTGCACAAGTAAGTGATGAGCATCCATCTGCTCAAAAGCAAAGGCCAAAACTTAATGTAATTCAAATGAGAAAAAGACGAAGAATTGAATAAGAAATTGGCTTGAAGTTTGCATTAAGCATTTGGGACCACATTAATGTTGACTTAGGCCCTTACTTTCATAATGAAATCAATGGGACTATATGGCTATGCATAGAGTAAAGTGTTTCTCACATGAGTATGGGTGGTAGAATCAGGCCTTCAAACAATTAACCACGATGCATCCGAGATTGTGCCTCCTCTGGCTCTGTAGAGTAGTGGCGGGAAATGTTAGAGCAGCATACCTCCTCTGCAACTTCCTCCAGGCTACCTTCATCAGAGTACATTGTCAAGCTGGATCCCTTCCCTCCATGAGCCAGAGCTGTTGTGTGTGGCTACAGTCACCTCATAGACTCATAGACTCATAGGTCAGAAGGGACCAATATGATCATCTAGTCTGACCTCCTGCACAAGGCAGGCCACAGAACCCTACCCATCCACTTTTATACAACCCCTAATCCAGGACTGAGTTATTGAAATCCTCAAAACTGGTTTGAAGACCTCAAACTGCAGAGAATCCACCAGCAAGCGACCCATGCCCCACGCTGCAGAGGAAGGCGAAAAACCTCCAGGGCCCCTGCCAATCCACCCTGTAGGAAAATTCCTTCCCAACCCCAAATATGGCGATCAGCTAAACCCTGAGCATGTGGGCAAGACTCACCAGCCAGCACCCAAGAAGGAATTCTCTGCAGTAACTCAGTTCCCATCCCATCCAACATCTTCCGCAGACAATTGAGCAGACTTATCTGGTGATAATCCAAGATCAATTGCCCAAATTAAACTATCCTATCATAACATCCCCTCCATATATTTATCAAGCTTAGTCTTGAAGCCAGATAAGTCTTTTGCCCCCACTACTTCCCTCGGAAGGCTGTTCCAAAACTTCACTCCCCTAATGGTTAGAAACCTTCGTCTAATTTCAAGTCTAAACTTCCTAATATCCAGTTTGTACCCATTCGTCCTCGTGCCTACATTAGAACTAAACTTAAATAATTCCTCTCCCTCTCTAACGTTAACGCCCCTGATATATTTATATAGAACAAGCATATCCCCCCGCAGCCTTCTTTTGGCCAGGCTAAACAAGCCAAGCTCTTTGAGTCTCCTTTCATAAGGCAGGTTTTCCATTCCTCGGATCATCCTAGTAGCCCGTCTCTGGACCTGTTCCGGTTTGAATTCATCCTTCTTGAACATGGGACACCAGAACTGCACACAATATTGCAGATGGGGTCTCACCAGTGCCTTATATAACGGTACTAACACCTCCTTATCCCTGCTGGAAATACCTTGCCTAATGCATCCTAAAATCGCATTTGCTTTTTTAACAGCCGTATCACATTGGTGGCTCATAGTCATCCTGCTATCGACCAATACCCCAAGGTCCTTCTCCTCCTCCGTCGCTTCCAACTGATGCGTCCCCAACATATATCTAAAATTCTTATTATTAATCCCTAAGTGCATGACTTTGCACTTTTCACTATTGTATTTCATCCTATTACACTTACTCCAGTTTACAAGGTGGTCCAGATCTTCCTGAATAGTATCCCTGTCCTCCGTGTTAGCAATACCCCACAACTTTGTGTCATCCGCAAACTTTATTAGCACATTCCCGCTCTTTGTGCCAAGGTCAGTAATAAAAAGGTTAAATAAGATTGGTCCCAAAACCGATCCTTGAGGGACTCCACTAGTAACCTCCTTCCAGCCTGACAGTTCACCCTTCAATACGACCCGCTGGAGTCTCCCCTTTAACCAGTTCCTTATCCACCTTACAACTTTCATATTCATCCCCATCTTTTCCAATTTAACTAACAGTTCCCCATGCAGAACCGTGTCAAACGCCTTACTGAAATCGAGGTAAATTAGATCTACCGCATTTCCTTTATCTAAGTAATCCGTCACCTTCTCAAAGAAGGAGATCAGATTGGTTTGGCACGATCTACCTTTAGTAAATCCATGTTGCAATTCGTCCCAATTACCATTGACCTCTATGTCCTTGACTAATTTCTCCCTTAAAATTTTTTCCAAGACCTTACATACTACAGACGTCAAGCTTACAGGCCTATAATTACCCGGATCACTTTTATTCCCTTTCTTAAAAATAGGGACTACGTTAGCAATCCTCCAGTCGTACGGCACAACCCCCGAGTTTATCGACTGCTTAAAAATTATCGCTAACGGGTTCGCAATTTCACGCACCAGTTCCTTTAATATCCTCGGATGGAGATTGTCCGGGCCCTCTGATTTTGTCCCATCAAGCTGTTCAAGTTTGGCCTCTACCTCAGTTCCGGTAATATCCGCCTCCATATCCACATTCCCACTTATCATCCCTCCGTCATCGCTAAACTCCTCACTAGTCTTATTAAAAACTGAGGCAAAGTACTTATTTAGATATTGGGCCATGCCTAGGTTGTCCTTTACCTCCATTCCATCCTCAGTGTATAGCGGCCCCACTTCTTCTTTCTAATGGTGGTAAAGTCAGCAACATGCACTGAAACAACTTGTGGCGAGCTAGGACGCTTAGCCAGGTGGTAGGTGTCACCTTGCTGAGGTGGGGATACCTCAATGATATTTACATTAAGGATATCTAAAGAATTTCTCTCCCCCCCTGCAAAAAAAGTAACATACTAAATCTATTTTTATTTCTTGAAGATATAATTGGTTTTGTGCAAATATTATATGGATGTAAATATCTGGAGTTCTCTTATATGTAATTATTCTTCCTACTGTGTCTTTTCTTGGTTTCCTTCAGACCTCTCAAAAACTCTCTTTTTTGGGTCATCCTCCCTCTCCCCAGATGGGTTTGATTTTTATAGTCAAAAAATATTGTGCTGTGAAGCTGAAAACGTGCCTGAAAAATTAATGTCATTAGCATGTGGATTTTTCACCACTGGAGATCGTGTATTTAAGCAAAGAGACGATAAGTTCTGTTTTCCAAAAAATCCCATCTAACAGCCAAATTCATCGCTGGCATGCTCACTGGAGTAGTCAGATTGCCAGCGAACTCAGTGGAATTACAGTACGTAAACCCATGACTGGGGCTCCTAGGCTGTATGCAAATACAAATAATAAATAATATTCATTTGGCCTCATGTTTATACTTCATCGTATCTGAAAATTGGCACACAGATCTAAATTGAATACGGCCTCCCTGCACAACCGTTGCACATGATGGTGAGACAAAAATGCAAACGCTTCAGCAGAGTAGGAAAATTCATTTCACAAGGAAATAATGAAACATACAAATTCATGCCTGTCTTGAACAGAATTACACTGGGGTGGATTTGACTCAGATTGGATGTTTTTAGAAAACAAAGCAAACCATTATCCCTTGAGTATAATAAGTGAACTCCAGTAGAGAGTAATGCCTTTACTGGCCTGTGGTTACAGGCTTACGTCAGTGGTGTTATACCAGTGAAAAACTTGGACCAGTGCCTTACAGATCTTCCACCACTTCCCTTTGGAAACAAATTCTGCAATAGATGTGATCACCAGAGGGAATTATTTCCTAATACTCGACATAAATACTCCTGGCACAAGAATAAATGAGTATGTGCATAGAGGGTGAGATACGGTGGTTGATTTGGCTAGAGAAGCGGCTTCTGTGAACATGGAGTGGTATAGAGGGACAATAAATGCAGCATAAAACTCTACTGATGACAGCTGGCAAGAATGAGTTAAAGAAGCTAGCCTTACAGAAGAGAGCTGTTTGAATGGAAGTGCTACTGAGCCAAAAACCTAGATACAGCAGATGCTATAAAACTACCCAACAGCTCATGCAATCACTGATTGTAAGTGCAGAGAGGGCAGCTGCAAGTAATGCCATATGGTTAGTTTTCCACGTACCATGAGGATCACTTAAAACAATTTGCCTTGCCTCAATACCTATGGCAAAGCCAGCGTAACGCATTGCAATGGAGAATTCAGTCCCCTTGGCAGTAGCAAAGCAACCACTAAGTAGCATTAGTGATAGATGGCAAAGTATAATAAAACACAGAGTTCAAGTGTCTTGCATTGGTCACAAAAATGAGGAGGTTAGTTAAACAGAAATTAAAAAGGGACAGTGCCAAAAGTGAAATCCCTGCAAGGTGCATGGAAACTTTTTAAAGACACCATAATAGAGGCTCAACTTAAATGTATACCCCAAATTAAAAAACATAGTAAGAGAACCAAAAACATGCCAGGGTGGCTAAACAACAAAGGAAAAGAAGCAGTGAGAGGCAAAAAGGCATCCTTTAAAACGTGGAAGTTAAATCCTAGTGAGGAAAACAGAAAGCAGCATAAAAGCTGGCAAGTGAAATATAAAAATATAATTAGGAAGGCCAAAAAAGAATTTGAAGAACATCTAGCCAAAGACTCAAAGTCATAGCAAAAAACTTCTAAGAACATCAGAAGCAGGAAGACTGCTCAACAGCCAGTGGGGCCATGGGATGGTCGAGATGCTGAAGGAGCACTCAAGGATGATAAGGCCATTGTGGAGAAACTAAATGAATGCTTTGCATCAGTCTTCCCGACTGAGGATGTGAAGGAGATTTCCAAACCTGAGCCTTTCTTTTTTAGGTGACAAACCTGAGGAATTGTCCCAGACTGAGGTGTCATTTGAGGAGGTTTTAGAACAAATTGATAAACTAAACAGTCATTAATTAGTCACCAGGACCAGATGGTATCACCCAAGAGTTCTGAAGGAACCCAAATGTGAAATTGCAGAACTACTAACAGTAGTCTGTAACCTATCATTTAAATCAGCTTCTATACCCAGTGACTGGAGGATAGCTAATGTGATGCTGTTTTTAAAAAGGGCTCCATAGGGGATCTCAGCAATTACAGCCTGACTTCAGAACCAGGCAAACTGTTTGAAAATATAGTAAAGAAAAAATTATAAGAGTCATAGATGAACATAATTTGTTGGGGATGAGTCAACATGGTTTTTGTAAAAGGAAATCATGCCTCACCAATCTACTAGAATTCTTTGAGGAGTCAACAAACATGTGAACAAGGGGGAATCCAGTGGATATAGTGTACTTATATTTTCAGAAAGCCTTTGACAAGGTCTCTCACCAAAGGCTCTTAAGCAAAGTAAGCTGTCATGGGATAAGAGGTATGGTCCTCTCATGGATCAGTAACTGGTTAAAAGATAGGAAACAAAGGGTAGGAATAAATAGTTTTCAGAATGGAGAGAGGTAAATAGAGGTGTCCCCCAGGAGTCTGTACTGGGATCAGTCATATTCAACATATTCATAAATGATCTGGAAAAGGGGGTCAACAGTGAGGTAGCAAAATTTGCAGATGATACAAAACTACTCAAGATAGTTAAGTCCCAGGCAGACTGTGAAGAGCTACAAAAGGACTCTCAAAACTGGGTGACTGGGCAACAAAATGGCAGATGAAATTCAGTGCTGATAAATGCAAAGTAATGCACATTGGAAAGCATAATCCCAACTATACATATAAAGTGAGGGTGTCTAAATTAGCTGTTACCACTCAAGAAAGAGATCTTGGAGTCATTGTGGAGAGTTCTCCGACAACATCCACTCAATGTGCAGGAGCAGTCAAAAAAGTGAACAAAATGTTGGGAATCATTAGGAAAGGGATAGATAAGACAGAAAATATCATATTGACTCTATATAAATCCATGGCACGCCCACATCTTGAATATTGTGTGCAGATGTGGTCACTCCATCTCAAAAAAGATATATTGGAATTGGAAAAGTTTCAGAAAAGGGCAACAAAAATTATTAGGAGTATGGAATGGCTTCCATATGAGGAGAGATTAATAATACTGGAACTTTTCAGCTTGGAAAAGAGACGACTAAGTGGGGATGTGATTCAGGTCTATAAAATCATGACTTTTGTGAACAAAGTAAATAAGGTGCCAGTCCTCTGAGGGCGTTGTGGACCAATGCCAATCCACTCTTGGTGCCGGGGAGATAGATCACGGTGTCCCTGGTGCTGGGTGTGTTCCCGCCGGACTTGGTGCCGAGGAATGATGTCACGGAGATAGAGATTGGGAACGGTGCCAGACGCAGTGTCAGTCCGGCGACTGGAAGTTCCGCATCATGGCAGGTTTGCCTCTGGACAGTACCAGTATCAAAGGTACCAGAGGCTTGCCCCTAATAACTGGGGGCTGAGCTGTAGTCATCTCTATGACATCTTTTGCAGCTTGAAAAACACCTCCACCTGGCACTGCCCTGCCAGAGAGTCACTGTGTGCTGGACTTGAAGATGCCTTCTGGAGCACTGGAGTCCACAGCAGTGACTCCTGCTGTCTGAGAGATGGGTCCTTCCTCAGGTGCAGCGAAGCATCCCCTGGCAATCCCACAGCTCTCTGAGGAGAGCACCCTCCCTCAGTTTTTTTATGTCACTTGTGGGACACCGGGGAAGTAGAGCGGTACCTGGCCGCTGCTCTCTGTTGTGATGCCAGGGATCGCCGGTGATGAGGATGTCTCGTACTAAAGTCCTTCCTAGGCCCTGAGTCATGCCGGAGCACTCTGCACAGAAGCACTCGGGCCTAAGCCTTGGTGGACTAAAGCTGCTGGACAAAGTGCAGATTCCAGCAGCTGCTTCAAACAGAAATCCGGCTCCTTTTTTGTCCTAGGTTTAAAAGCCCTTCAGATTTCGAAGCGCTCAGTCTGATGCACCTCCCCCAGACACCTCAGGCAAGAGTCATGGGGGTCACTATTTGGCATGGGAGTGCGGGAAGGGGTAAGGGGATAGGGAAAGATCCCGCTCACAAACAGCTATACCAACTATAACTGTAACTATACTAACAACTAACAGCTACAAAACAAGAAAACAAGACGACCCAGGTAACTACACTAAGGGAGCACTTACAAAGCAAGCAAGTCATAGTTCCAGTGGCCGCCACAGACGGTAAGAAGGAACTGAAGGGGGGTCGGGTTGGCAGGGTCATATATTGAGCGCCATGAAGGCGCCACTCCAGGGAGGTCCCCAGCCAACCCAACAGGAGCTGCTAAGGGAAAAAGTTTCCAATGATTGTGCAAACAGCGCGCCCACACACCTGATTGGAATCGACATGAACAAGCACTTAAAGAAGAACTAGGGGTTCTAGGCAGCAGGTTTACAATAAAAGGAAGTATTTTTTCACACAATGCACAGCCAACCTGTGGAACTCCTTGCCAGAGGATGTTGCGAAGGCCAAGACTATAAAAGAGTTCAAAAAAGAACTAGATGAATTCATGGAGTATAGGTCTATCAATGGCTATTAGCCAGGATGGGCAGGGATGGTGTTCCTAACCTCTGTTTGCCAGAAGCTGGGAATGGGCTACAGGGGATAGATCACTTGATGATTACCTGTTCTGTTCATTCCCTCTGAAACACCTGGTATTGGCTACTGTCGGAAGACAGGGTACTGGCTAGATGGACCTTTGGTCTGACCCAATATGGCTGTTTTTATGTTCTTTTGTCATACAGAAATACAAAGACAGAGAATAAAAACCAGGAGTCTATCTTTAGACTATCTTTAGATAGAATATCTCCATCTTAAGCAGGTAGAACCAGAACAGTTAGTTATTCACCCTTACATAATTTTTTTAATCCATTTATATTAATAATTTGAATTATTTCAGTTGTGACTGTTCCCAGCACCATCCCTTCATTCCCTCCGCCACCACTCTTGCTTGATATCTCCAATTCAATTCAAGTCTCTCTTTCTTTAAATACAGCACATATCTTTGTGTCTTCTCCTTTTCCTATAAAATGAGTGTTCCCACTCAGGTATTTGTGTACAGTAATTAAATTCCTCCTTGACCTTCTGTTTTCAAAGCTGCACATGTTAAGCTTTTGAACCCGTTCCTCACAGTAAGGAGCAAGGCTTGGGCTTTGTTAGGCACTACCCTAAATGATTTTCTGATCAACTCCTCCTTTTATGGCTTTGTTGCTCCAGATTCTCTATACTCTTCTTTTGTATTCAGGTTCTTATATTGCACTCAGCACTGGGGTATCTGAGTGCTTTTTGAGGCCTCTGGACAAGATTTTTGCTAGTGGCTGTTTCACGTGACATTTATTGGCTGGCTATTTAGGAGCATAACATCAGCACCAGGCAGAAGAGGAGTAATTTGTTCTATCATTTGTGCCCTGCAGATATACAGTAAACATTCTTATTGCAGTCAGAGGGGTTTTAGAACTCTTGCTAATGTGGGATTCTGTTTGACATGTGCCTTTACCCAGCTAAGTGTTTCAACCTTTTCAATCCCATACCCAAGTTAGCACAGATAAGAGCTTTGGGGATCAACTTTCTTTCTGACAATAAAGACCGGCAGTGTGGTCATGATGCCCTGAAGCCTGCTTGCGACCATCATCGGCATGAGGGCTCATGATCTAGCTGACTCGCTCAGTTCTTTGGCTTCAAACATATACCTTCAGAGAAGTAAGCCTGGGGTAACTCTTCTCAAAAGAAGACTTACTTTCCAGCTTTGTGTTAATATTGGAGGCCAGGGGATCATGAAAAGCATTTTTTTAGAATCTAGGCAGGGGCCAAGGGAAGATGATTAGCTCAGGGCATTGCAAACAGGCTACAAAGCCATCAACCCTAACTTATGTCACTGGCTCAAATGAAATCCAAATTAGCAGTGACCAATAGTTGTTAACACTGAAGGCTTTAGATAACCTACCTAAAAAAGAGTTGATGTTTTCAGTCCAGTAGAAAAATATCCCATGTTGATCACAACATATCAGAATCAACAAATGAATCAGAGGTCATTGACAACGTTTCATGCTTTTTCTTGTGCAAGGACTAAAGTTATAAAAGATGGTTGGCAAACATCAATTAGGACCACAATCAAACAGGACAGGCACCAAAACACAAAAGTCCTTTAAAAACTGTAGTGACTCTAGCATTAAACATTTCAAGGCAATCTGCTACATATTATCCACTGGGTTGTTACAGAAGTTCCTTAAGATAGAAAAGATATGCCAGGAAATCAAAGAATTTTTATTGTACCAGTACCACAATCAAAGTGAGATGCTGGCATGTGCCAGCAATAAGAGCATCAGCCTTTGCCATTAAGTTTTTCCAAAAACTGGACATTGTGTAGCAGGAGGGGGGTATAGCAGAATAAGCAACCTCACCCAGATGAAAGGTGCATTTTGCCTTATAACAATACTGGAAGACAAAAAAGATTTGGCTTGGTACTCTAAGAATCAGGACTGAAGACTCCAGGCTGAATTAAAGAATCTGCTTTCCAGGAAGTTATACTCTTCCTAGCATAAATTTGTTATGATTTTCCTAGTATGAATTCTTCTTTCCCCTTTTTTGGTCTTGTTTCTTCTTCCTTTCCTGTTGTCAATAGTCATTTGCTTTTGTTACCCCTTGTAATAACCTTAGTCCCAGATTTGGACCTTAGCGTCCAAGATATGGGGGTTAGCATGAAAACCTCCAAGCTTAGTTACCAGCTTGGACCTGGTACTTGCTGCCACCACCCAAAAAATTAGAGTGTTTTGGGGCACTCTGGTCCCCCTGAAAAACCTTCCCTGGGGACCCCAAGACCCAAATCCCTTGAGTCTCACAACAAAGGGAAATAATCCTTTTTCCCTTCCCCCCTCCAGGTGCTCCTGGAGAGATACACAGACACAAGCTCTGTGAACCCAAACAGAGTGAATCTCCCTCTCTGTTCCCAATCCTGGAAACAAAAAGTACTTTCCTATTCCCCCCAGAGGGAATGCAAAAATCAGGCTAGCAATCCAACACACAGATCTCCCCGATTCCTTCCTTCCACCAATTCCCTGGTGAGTACAGACTTAATTTCCCTGAAGTAAAGAAAAACTCCAACAGGTCTTAAAAGAAAGCTTTATATAAAAAGAAAGAAAAATAAGTACAAATGTTCTCTCTGTATTAAGATGATACAACACAGGGTCAATTGCTTAAAAGAATATTGAATAAACAGCCTTATTCCAAAAGAATACAAATCAAAGCACTTCAGCACTTATATTCATGCAAATACCAAAGAAAAGAAACCATATAACTTACTATCTGATCTCTTTGTCCTTACACTTAGAAACAGAAGACTAGAAAGTAGAGCTACTTCTCCAAAGCTCAGAGAAAGCAGGCAGGCAGAAAACAAAGACTCAGACACACACTTCCCTCCACCCAGAGTTGAAAAAATCCAGTTTCCTGATTGGTCCTCTGGTCAGGTGCTTCAGGTGAAAGAGACATTAACCCTTAGCTATCTGTTTATGACACCCCTCTAACCAACTTACACTGTTCAAGGCTTCAAAAGCTCCATCTATTACATGTTTGTAAGACACCATGCACAACAATGCCCACTGCATGCATAATAGACTCTCTGGAGCCATGGGTTACTTAGTCCTTCAGCCTTCCATGGTACATAATAGTTCATCTATTTTAGTGCAGCAGGAGAGGTTAGGGGGAAAGAATTCCAATGAGATCCTGTCTCTTCTGTATGGACAGGAAAGATTCTATGGCATATGCACAAACGTGAGGGTTTGCTCTAGGCTCTGCAGTCAACATTTCCTCTACTGTTCTGCAGGTTCGGTCAATCCTCCTAACCCAAAGATGGCTGAATTTCAGTGGCTAGCATGTGTAAATTGCTTCATAGAATCATAGGACTGGAAGTGACCTCGAGGGGTCATCTAGTCCAGTCCCCTGCTCTCATGGCAGGCCTAAGTATCAGGATCCTTCCAAGTGACAAACACTCTATAAAAGCAAAGTGGGACCTTACATTGTATGACAGGTTGCTGGGTGGACCCAGTGTGTATTTCTAATTTTTTGTTGTAGGGCTTCTTTAATTGCATTCTGTTCTAACTAGTCTGGATGCAGGTAGCTATAGCATTTATCCCTCATGCCACTTCAATAACATTTAAAATATTTAAGACAGAAATTTTGAATCACATTGTGGCACTTCATAAAATTGTGCTTTGTAGCTATACTCAGAGGACCACAACTAGCTGCTACCACTCAAGAACGATCTTGGTGTTATTGTGGATAATTCTCTGAAAACATCTGCTCTATAGGGAGCCACAGTCAAAAAAAGCTAACAGAATGTTAGGAGCCATTAGGAAAGGGATAGATAATACTGGAAATATCACAATGCTACTATATAAATCCATGGTACTCTGACATTCTGAATACGACGTGATGTTTGATTGCCCCATCTCACAAAAGATTATTAGAATTAGAAAAGGTACAGAGAAGGGAAACAAAAATGATTAAGGTCTGGAAGAGGTTCCATACAAGGAGAGATTAAACAGACTGGGACTGTTCAGTTTAGAAAAGAGATGACTACGGGGGAGTATGATGGAGGTATATAAAATCATGAATGGTGTGGAGAAAATGAATGGAGAATATTATATACCCCTTAATATAACCCAAAAAAACAGTGGGTCATCTAATGAAATTAATAGGCAGCAGATTTAAAACAAACAAAAGGAAGTATTTCTTCATACAACGCACAGTCAACCTATGGAACACATTGCAAGGAGGTGTGTGACGGCCCAAAGTATAACCGGTTCAAAAAATAGTAAGATACATTCATGGAGAATAGGTCCATCCATGGTTATTAGCCAAGATGGTCAGGGATGCAACCCCATGCTCCCTACTCTTCTGACTTCCAGATGCTGGGACTGGATGAGAGGTGATGGATCACTCAGTAATTGCCCTGCTCTGTTCATTTCCCTCTGAAGCACCCGGGAGTGTTGAAAAACAGGATACTGGGCTAGATTGGTCTGACCCAGGATGGCCATGCTTGTGTTCACCCTTTCTCACCTTTCTAGCTTTTGCACATGCCAGCTGGACTTTTTAAAAGGCAAAATACCATTCTTCTCCTGCCCCAGTGAAAAGCTCCTAGCCCATTTATTGCAGTAGAGTCAAGGTGTTCCTTTCCATCACATCACTGCGTAGGAACAGAGCATCCCAAGAGAGCCCAAGCCCTTTGAGCAAGCACACACTATCCTCCAAAGGCTTTTTATAGCTGCTGACCAGTGTACGAAAGGAATAACTTAGCCCAGAACTGGAACCAGCCCTTTAAACCCTGCCCTCTGGATAGCATTATAAAAGGGGCTTTGCCAAGCATCGCCCTTTCTTAAAGGCCCCGCAGGTTAAAAGTAACACCTCCCCCAGCTCTTACGGTGAAGTTCTCATTACTCCCACACAGGGAAAGAAGGTTCTAAGTATTCTATGGTTTTGTCCACCTTTCCCACGCAGGTAAGTGATGAATCCTTCCAATCCCAAACACCCCTTTCCTTATGAGTAATGCTACTTTAATTTGATAGCGACCTGTGATACGTCCTATTCTGGAATAAGTCACTTTATTCCAAAATAATCAGTGCCCTCACAAAGCCTACTAATTAGTCACCAATGAGTAACTTTATTCCAGAATAGTGTCTACAGCGGGGAGACACTGGAATAGCTTATTCCACAATAGCTATTCTGCTCAATTTCCCCCATATAGACAAACCCTAAGTGGCTGGAACAATGTTATTTAGACAGTCCCATAAATATACCTTGTGCTTTACAGACAAAGCCTAACGTCCCTGTTGCGAGTCTGCATTGTCAGCCAAGTCATCTCCAGCACTTCAGAAAGTCTCTTCTAGTTCCAGCAGGTGCAATGTGAACGGTATTGTCCTTAGCTGAGTCAGGGGAAAAGATTAGGAGCAGCCTGAAGGCGAACCAGAAATAAGCCATTCTTGAAGCAAAATAAGAACATGTACACAAGAAAGTTGTACTTGTTTAATTAAACCGGTTTAAGCTTGTATGAAAACAAGACCAAACAGAGACTGCAGTGCAAACTAGTATATGTCTCTTTTGGGTTACAGCACCCCATGTTCACAAGGCTTTATTCACTACCTCAGTGCTCCTTATTCAGGTGCACCTGCTCTCCCATTAACACCTCATTAGGGCACACGCCTGCAGAGCCTTTAGTTCAACTTGCTGCATTGTAACCATTAATTTTCTGTGTTATATTCATGAGCACGTCAAAGAGGACCTGGTGGTTTAAAAGTCTTCTCAAGTCACCTGGTAAAACATCATCACAGCTACCAGTCATTGTCAGTAGATTTAGCTGTCAGGATGAGGTCCAAAGCATCTGTGCAGTTTCAGCTTCCCTCTCTCCTCTCCAGATAGTCCTGCCAAGTCAAAGCACATGAGCAGAGGGTGCTGTAAAAGAAGCTTACACATTGCCTCTGCTTTACCTACTTCACTCTCGAGGGCTATCCATCTCTCATCTTTCACCAATAACCTAGGGTCACGTCAGGGCTGAGTCTACAGAAGATTTGCGCTACTGGCCAGCCATATTTCAGGTATTATGATGCTACAACTGGATGTTCATAGCAGGCTGCAACCTTCTCCCTGCTGAAACTTTAAATTACTTCCATCCAGACTGACTACAAAGCCTTTCAAACAGAACTTGAGTAAAACCATTCACCACAAATACCCTTTTCTCCACTGGGGGATGCAAGTTTTTCCCCACAATGCTTGTCCAGTTTGCAGTCAGAGTCAAAACAATTCAGTCTCATTCCTGCTGACCCAAGAAAGTTGGCAGGACATGCTCTTCCTACCACTGTCTCTGTCCATTATGAAGTACAAGGTACATTATAAGCTGCTCTCCTTCCCAGAACTTGTCCTGATTGGATGAGAAAGAGGAACTCTGCCCCACTCTGTAATACAAGCCTCCTGCTCCCCAGCTCTAAAGAGAATGGCAGAGTTTTTCCAGACATCACCTGTTACCCCAGACCATTTCCTTTCTCTCAGCATCTACATCTGTTATCCCCTGGGTGTCTTTGTCTGTCCCAGGACTTCTGAAGTTTGGTAGCTCCACAACTTCTCTCTCTGCCTTTCAAAGCCCAGTAAACCCCATTACAGTACCCAAGCTATAATTCAGGTTGTAGTGGTACTAGAAACCTTTCTTGGTTTATAAACATCTCTAGGAATGGACTATTTCCACCATGTGTTATACGGCACCATGATCACTGTTGGGATGTGTAATACCTCATATTTTTGCCCTCCTCAGTATCATCTTGTTATCCCCACACTACAAGGAAAGACTAACCATGCAGGCTTCTCCTTGGAGTCAATGGCAGCTGCAGGAGCTTTTCACCTTTGTCAATCAGACTATGGGGCTTGGAGGTTTATGTGGCAGGAGGGAGAATATTACTAGGCTTCATTTTTGCCACGCTGGTTATATTTGGTCTGTGGACCTGCACTAGGAGCTGACTTTCCTTTCCATTTGATTGCATTTATTTATTTATCTGGAAAGGTGCGCAGGGTCGAGGAAATAGTAGGATATTTTGTAAATCATAAATGTGGTTTAAGGGTGTCATGCATGCCTGTGCGAAGACACAGCACAAGAGCTAGACATTGCTTGAATCCAATTTACACCCTATTTTGGGTGCCTTAATTGTTCATGGACCTTGTTCTCAGAAGAATTTCTTCCCTAGGTGACGCGCTTCTACAGAGTGAGATAATGTCGGAGGAAGACTGGGACCAAATTATTGCTATATGCTGAAGTGAAGTTGACTATCTAGCCTCAACTTCCTCCATAGGGGATGGGCTGCACAACACTAGTCATGCAACTACATTAGCATTACAGTCCTGTGCATTGTATTGAGATTATACCCTGGGTTTACCTATTATTTTTTGTGGCATATGTAGGTACCTTTATGTCTGAAGGACCAAATTCCAGCACGGGCAGAAAAGTGGTTCTCAGGAGGTGGAACATTGTCTACTACAAACCAAGCCCCTTACCTAAGCAAAACAACAGCTGCTCCACTGACCATCTGCAAGAGGAGCCATGGCAGGACATGATGAGGTGGAGCCTAGGGTGTGTTTTGCATGTTTATGTGCACACGTCCACTACCTATACTCACACCCAGAGCTTATTGCTGCTGTGGGTAAGAATCATCTGCATACAGTGGCAGGGGCTGGTGCCTGCAAGCATACAAGCTCATATAGACTCAGCTATTGCAGTACAGATGTGCACTAGCTTTTTGATGAGCTTGAAAGCGATACCACAGCACATGATAGTCCCTACACTGTTTATTCAAAGCAGGGTGTCTGACAATGCCAGTCCAAGGGCAAGGTGAGTAACATCACACTTCAAGAGGAATTGACGTTTTGCAAATGGCCAGTATAAATATAATTCTTAATCCGATAGTGCTCTCAACTTCTGTATTCCCTGCAACTTCTGTGCTTCCTGTCGCATTTCCCATAATAATTCACCCTGCATTTTTTCCTGCCATGCACTCTGTATGCATACTCCACATAAAAGCATTTACTACATGCCTTTGTTTCCAAGAATTGGGAAAAGATCATTAGGAAACATAATACTGTGCCTTTTCTGTTCATACAGGAAAAAAAGCAATCCTCACTGCAAGTGACAACCATACCCACAAATGTAAAGAATTCAGATTTTTTAATGTCACTCAGAGTAATGTACATTTTAAGTGGTCCCTTGTGTGTATTTGCTTCTGAATTCTCTCTTTTTTTTCCCTCTATTTCATAAAATTATTTGCTGCTAAATCATGGTACTCAAACACCATGAATATCTGTGTCTGAATAAAGAACACTGTGATTTTAAGAACAGCTGCAAATAAAGACATTGGTATATGTCTTCTTTTTACTGATGACATCAGTTGTGAAATCTGGTCTCTATAACACTCTTTTATATGGCATTTGTTAGGAGTTAATGTTATCACCAAAAATGCTAATCAGAATCTTAATATTAAAACATTATCATATATCTCCTTGTTAGTATTAATTTTAATAACTAGTCTGTATGAGATGGCTGTTTTACTCACACTTTTATTAAATGTTGATGAAAGACATACCAACTAAAAAAAGACTTCTACAGCCTACAAGATACAAATATAAGAAAACTATCAAATTAAATATCAAATGCACTAAAATAAGAGAAATTAAATATACTGTCCTTCCTTGTGCTTTGGTTTAGGTATTGCTAGGGTAAGTGATCATGGATGGATCTATAATAAAGGTTTTCATCTAGCTGATATCTCATTGTATTGACACTATTCAATGACTTGTTATAGCTAGAATGGATTTCCAGGGTGATTTTCTAAAGAACAATTATATATTCTTGGAATGTTGGTGGGTCTTACCGTTTGAACTATAATCTTTAAGGAGCTGCATAATTTTGTAGCAAAATATTGTGATTGAAAGTCACTAAAGAAAAGAGTTTTCTCTGAAGTGTTTTTAAACACAGTCCAAAAACACACATTCATTATCAGGAAGTTTTTCACGTGTGATCTTTATTATTCTAATTATACTGCAAACCCACAAAAGGGAAGGAAAGATACAAGTTTAGATAAGTCATATTTTGCAGATGAATAGGGGGCACTTTTTAAATTTTTGCAACAAAACTGCATGTCCTACAGTCCAAAAACCAAAGTGCTAAGAACACCCAACAACCAAATCAACTCTTAATAAAAAAAAAAATTTAAATTACAAAATACCCTAAAGAGACACTGCAATGAAATTTGGAGTGTTTGCACAGAAATGGTTTAAACTACACCATTGAAGAAGACTTAAGAAATCAATCCTTCCTTATATTTCTTGGAACAAAAGCTTGCATTCAATATCACATGTCTGTCAACAAGCATTGTGTCTTCCCTTCTTGTCTGTACCTTATACCAGGAAATGTTTTGTTAACTGGAAATTCAAATAAATAAAAAGCAAGCCTGAGGCATCGTTTAAAACTGTTATATACAACTCTGCAATGCAGAGATGGATTTGCAGTTTAATAGCTTGATATGTTTCAGGCTATCAGCCGAAGGTGTAGATGTAAAACCGCTGGAGAGTTGTGAACTGCGGAATGATGGAATTCATACAGCATGCACTCGCAATGAAACGGGAGTCAGACTTTCAACTAGTTTATGAACATCCTCCGTTAAAAACAAAAATATTATAAAACTGATTCACATCAGGAAACGATTCATTAATCATACTTAGGATGTAGGTAAGCTATTAAAATTATATAAGATCAATTTTACTACATAAATTCGATTCATTTTTTTCTGGATGTCTTAAGAAAAATCAAGTTTGTTAGCAATGCTTCTTTCTCCCTTTACAAGCTTGGAATTATATATAATGTATTTTTCTTACCTGCTTCTTTGGAGAAACTTTATGCAACTCCGTGTTTAAATATATGCATTCGCTGGAGTGTGTCTGATTTTAAATGGTAATTTACAGTAATATTAAGAGATATTGTCTGGATACACCATTCATTGTCATTGCATTGTGACTAAGCAAGCTTCTGTCTCACTCGAGTGGATATATTCCTGATATTTAACTCTCAACACCAGTGTACTGAAATCATGTACTGTGAATATATTTGATGTTACAATAGGGAAAGCTTTGCTAATGGATAAATGTTATCCATGCATTTCGAACGAGTCCGGAAAATTGTAATATAGGGCCGTGATTTTACTATCTTTATATTCAGTTTTCAAAGCAAATGTCAAATCTGTACTTGTCTTTGAACGAAATTAGAAGTACCTCCCATTTATACAACGTGTTTGCGGGACACACAAACTATCTGCCAAACAACAGAAGGCTGGTTATAGTTTTGTCCACATTAGAAAATGTGGTGATCGTGTTTAAACTCCGTGTCCAAAACAATCGTGACTAGCTGACTCTCTTGTCCTTGTCTATGCTGACAGCCTCGTGTTAGCTAGCTCGGTTGTTTTTAAGTCGTGCTTAAACACGATCAAACTCCCATGCTTAGTTGTGCTAGCTCAAAGGGGACGCAAAAGTCGATAGCAGTTAACAAGCGTGAGCTGAATTAGAAATAACCAAGCCGGACAGATTCTACTGGCAACCAATGATATAAACGGGACTGCTCGCGCTACAATTATGTTTACATCGAATCCAATACGTTTCTTTCCCAGACTGTACAAACAGATCCTTTCAAACGTGGCCTTAAAATATTCTCTGGCTCCAGCACTAGCTGGGTCTACTAGGGATTGCTCGGGCCTGGGACAAGCTTTTTCAGCGACGGGTCAGACCGAGATCACATCTGCCTTGGTGATTGGGCAGAGGAGTCAGGGCTCTTAGCACTGCGCCGGCAAAACCAGATCAGGGGCCTCCAGTCACCCGGGCCCTTCGTCTTGTGGGGAGGGGAACGAACATGTCTATATTAGATGCGGGGTGGCGCAAAGATCCCCATCCTCGATGATGTCCACCTCATCTTCGTTCTCCTCCAGCAGGAAGGCGGGCGTCTGGCTGGCCTTGCGGGGGTCCGAGCTGGCTTTGTCGATCAGTTCAGGCTCGCTCGAGCTCTGCTCCAGGCACTCCTCCCCTCTGGGGTTCTTCGGGTCGTCCTGGGTTTTCCTCAGTTGCTTTTTGTGCTTCATTCTTCTGTTCTGAAACCACGTTTTTACCTGTGAGAGAAAGGGGAGGAACGCATGTCATTCGCATGTGCCCAAGCTCCCCAGGGGGCACCGTCACCCCAGTGCATTGCATGAGCACACACGTCAGTAGCATGTGCCCTAGCTCCCCAGGGGACACCGTCACCCCAGTGCATTGCATGAGCACACACGTCAGTAGCATGTGCCCTAGCTCCCCAGGGGGCACCGTCACCCCAGTGCATTGCATGAGCACACACGTCAGTAGCATGTGCCCTAGCTCCCCAGGGGGCACCGTCACCCCAGTGCATTGCATGAGCACACACGTCAGTAGCATGTGCCCTAGCTCCCCAGGGGGCACCGTCACCCCAGTGCATTGCATGAGCACACATATCAGTAGCGTGCACCCCAGTTTCACAAGTTATCATTATCATGCTACCCGACCTCAGACGGAGGTCCCTTATCCCAGGATGTCCCCTCGGAACACAGCTGAAGGGCACCACGGGGATGGGAGCTGCTCCCTGCTTCCCCTCGGGCATTTCCCCAGCTCTTTGGGCCACCGCAGAGCACGGGGAGCAGAGCCGGGGGCAAGCCCCAGGATCCCTTCCCTGGTGGGGTTCTCCATTCCCCGGGTGCTGGCCAGCGGCCACGGGAACATCCCTCCCCCTCCATGCTGGACACCTGGGTCTCTGAGAGGCTGAGGGCGGCGGCCAGCTCCACGCGCTCCGGGGTGGACAGGTAGCGCTGCATCTCGAACCTCTTCTCCAGGCCGGAGAGCTGCGAGTCGGAGAAGACGGTGCGGGCTTTGCGGCGGCGGCAGTGCTTGCCGGGCAGCTCGGCGTGCGGGTGGTGCTGGAAGAGGGTGGGCACGGGCATGCCTGCAGCGCGGGGCACAGGGGAGAGAGGCCGTGGGACGGGGCGGGGGCCGAGGCTGGAAAGCCGGGGTCCTCTCCCCCTTTCCCAGCCCCACCTGGAGAGAAAGGAGCTGCCCACCCACCTGTCTGGACAGGGCACCGCTCAGCCTTGTGTGTGTGGCCCGGGAGGTGTCCCTGGGCTCGCAGACCCCGCACCTAGGTAAGTCACCGTGGCCAGGCGACTCCAGCACCCACCCTACATTCGGATCCTACTGGTTTCGTCTTGGGGTGAGGGGCATATTCTGTCCCAGGCAGGCATTTCCCTCCCGCACACAAAGAATAAACCAGGAGGCTGTTTAGAATATGATACAGCTGTTCTCCTGGGCAGTAACTTGGCATTAACTCATTCCACAGACATCGCTCAGCTCGAGAAATGTTACATAGAAGGGTCTCCCCCGCTTTTTTTTGTTGTATTCCTTTTACACTTTCACTGGTGCGTGTGTGTAAGTTTAAAAAAAAAGTAGGTGTCATGACCACGGTGGGTATTTACAAATGTTGCTACCGGTGAAATTTTGGTCTGGTTGCAATTCAGGGGTCTAGAATAAAGACAATGATAATGTAAATAATATTATATATAAACACACTTGTGTATACACGTACTATAATTATACAAACATAAATGCACACATAAAACGTGAGAGTGTGTAATATAGAATTCCACAAAGGTGTGTAATTGTGTGTATACTCACACACAAACACACACAGAATAATTTTAAATATATACACTCGATACAAACATGGGCACACTCAGTTTGGGTATGTAATTGTATATTATACACATACAAATACAGAGAAATTTGGGTATGTAATCATATTACACGTGTGTATTAGGTTAAGTGTGTCTATCTGTTTAACGTGTGAACTTAATCGGTTTTTGCTTATTTTAGGAAACCAGCTCCGGATGATACGTTGGGGTCTAGATTATGAAACCCATCGCTTTGCAATAATATAATGAGGGTCGGTTGTCCCCTCGTCACCCTCCCACCCCATGTATAACAGTGGAAAAGCAACATACTCAAACTTAGTTTAAAAGAAAAGTAGTGTGCTGAATTTAAAGAGGGGAAGGATTAGCGCACTGAATTTAGTTTCTCTTTATCTCTATTCCGAATACTACACAAATTTTTCACTACATGCGTTTCCGTTCAAATTATTTCTATTGATGGTAGCTAATAATAAATCCACCCCTCGCTTTCCATTTGAGCATTCGATTTCTTTGTGATTTATTCATCAACTGCTCTCTGTTAGATACTCCGAAGGGTCCACTTTTTTAAAGCCAAAGGTAAGGATTTTGATTTTGATTTTATTAGACAACTGGTGCAGATTGTTCTCCCTCTTCTCTGCAATTTTATACTGGATTGATCTTCTTGTTCTGTGCCTATTTTAATCGGGCGCATTTTTGAAAATCGAAATTCACTACCAGCTACTAGGGAGGCACAGAAAATATTTATCACCTGTGCTGCGAAGATGAGAAAGAAGTGACCATCTGATTGACTGGATATGGGAAAGGCCAGGCCGTAACCTAATTTAACTTTTTTAAAAGGCCAAATAATCTTTTAGTGTACACAGCCTAAGAAATAAGGAATTTTACACTCGAAAACTACGCAGATAAATTCCTCTGAACTTTTTGGTACTAAATAGTAAGTTTCCGCTCTTTGAAAGATGCATGCTGTAAAAGTGGGTCAGTGATGGATACACAGATCTGTGGATGCAGCTTCGATCGGATTTCTGCGGGCTTTTTTTTTTTTTTTTTTTTTTTTTTTTTTTTTTTTTTACAGCACAGAACATTTGAACCCTAAGGAAAGATTCTCTGGAAAAAGTGAGTAAGTAAACTGTGATTTCTGCTCAGAGAGAGGGAGGTTAGACACCAGCCTCTGACAGCAGGAGAAGAAGAACTGCAACGTGCAAATTATTTTTGATATTTAATATATTCCTACATCTATAGGCAATGGCTAAATCCGCTGGTGCTGTTGATGAAGGGCAGGGGATAAACTAAACTAATAGAGTCTGATTATTATAATGATTCCCCCAGACTGTAGCATCGGCAGGCGTGTAAAATCTGCCTTGATGTATAACAGGTGCCATTCCTTGAATGATGAAGCGTGACCCTTGCTAGGAGATGAAATCCCCCAGGTCTGCAGTGCTGGGCGCTAACACTGGGTTCGCCTGTCAATACACTCCCCTTCTTCTAAAGCCGAAACAAACACAAAGAAAACGGGACACCCAACTTACCCGAGGTGGTTAAGAAGTATGGATGGTGATGCTCCGGCTTGTGGAGTGCATGGTGCGGATGGGGCGCCAGGAGGGTGGGTGTGGGCATCAGAGGGTATCCATAGTCCAGGAGAGGAACCCTGGAAGCTAAGGGGCTGGAGAAGTGCTCTGGAGGGACCTCTCTCAAGGACTTGGGCTTGTGGAGCAAAATGTCTTCGATGAAGAAGGAGGTCGGCCTTGGCGCGGAGACGGGATGCACGGGGGAGGTGAAGTGGAGGTTCATTTCCCCCAGTGGTGGGAAACGCGCTGGAAGACGGGGCGCGCGTGGGGGATGGCCTCCGATTTCAGACCCGCTGGCTGAACACCCGCAGATGGCAGGAACCAGAAGAGAAGATCAAGGTGGCTTCGGGCGGCTTGGAGGAGATTTGTGAAGAGAGGGGGCTCTGCCGCGAGCCAATCGCGCACCAGCAGGGCGGAGGGAAAAGGGTTTCTCATTTCCCTATGGCACCCAAATTAATGGAGAGGTTGAAAGGAAGGGGGCGCTGGCCAAGGTACTGAATCGGTCCATTAAAGGGCCGTAACAAGGCTGGTGCGAAGCCATTGGGATACTTAGTTACGCAAGAAGGGGGTATGGAAAATGTGCTCCGAGCTGATGGAGATCCTGAAGCAGACAGAGCCCTAGGATCCCAAGAATAGAGAGAGAGGGTCCCCTTCGAAAATGTAGGTGCTGCAAGGTCAGACAAATGTCCGCAGCGCGCCAGCACTGGCTTATTAAATATAGGCAGGCACGTTTCCTTGGCTCTGCACCCCTATGTGGGTGCATACGCAAAAGGAGGGATATACGTGTGCACACAGCGCCTAGCACACGCCGCCATGAGCCCAGATTTGGGCCTCTGACCCCCGCCTCAATACAAGCCATCACTCAGGATGTTCCAAACTGAAAGAAAAGGGCCAGAGCCCCCGCTCTGGTGTAAGCCAGAGTTAACTTTAAGAGCTTGCTTGGGGTCAGTGGAGCGACATAATGTACAGCCACGGAGGAGCTAGCAGCAAGAATGGGAGCAGAACGAATATTTCCATGTGTCGATGACTTTAGTTTATGTCAAAGCAATAAGTCTTTATTCTGCGTGAATGACTTTTAGAGCTGGCTGAAATCTTGCCACTTTTCAAAATTTGACTCAAAAAGGACAAAAGAAGTTTTGGTGGCGTTGTCCATCATCGTTGCTGCCCTTTTCCAACCAGTTCTACTTAAATTTTACTTTTCCAGCGTTGGCCGTGATCCTATATACAGCCGCATCCTCACCATTCCTAAATATTATCCTACTGGGGGGGGTTGTTCCAATTTTACCCCCTTCTGTTTGTCTTTTTTTTTCTTTCTAATCTGTAGCATTCATTTTTCCGGAGTCAATTTGCTAAAATTAGGGTGATACACCACATCATAGCCGAGATAATTTGGGCTCGCATCTCGGAAAATTGCTCTAATTATTGATGTTAAACTCGGGGAAATTAGAAGAAGGCACTTCTCCTTCATCTCCTGATTTTCAGCTCTAATTTGTTGAAATCGAGTTGTCATCACAATTCCAATCACTAGTGTTAATAGTAAAAGTGTTTTAATAGAGCCAGAATTCTCGCAACCCATGCTATTAGATAATTAGGAAAAAGATGTTAGGAAGGCAAGTGCTAATCCTTGGGTACACGGACTGCATTTCCATCTGATCCAGCAGGTAGAACAAATTAATTACCAGAATCAATTAGCCCTAAAAGTACAGTTCTCCAGGAAGTGTGAGCCATGTCTTCCATATGTATGAGCTAGTAAACGGCAAATAGATGGAGAAACCTTTAAAAGAATAGAAATGGCATTCATGATATTTTAATGAACCTGGAACTGGGAGCACAGGAGTTTTCAAATGTTACTTTTACATGCACGTGTAGAGAGGCCGCATGCAGGAACACCATCCGTTTGATTCTAATTGTATCTTACAGACAGCTAGCCAGAATGTTGATGTTAGTTTCTAAATAGACAGTTTTAAATGACATTATGCCTCCTGCATTGTTTTGGTTTATTTTGAGCCACATCTTGCATTCATTTATCAGGCAAAACTCTATATACAAATATATGAGTTCTAGATAGATAGATCCACATTTATTTTGTATGTATGTTTATGTTATTCATACACACAGACACACGTGTGTGTGTCTATGTATGTATATGTGTGTATATGTATATGTGTGTGTGTGTGTGTGTGTAAATACACACACACAAATAGTTTAAGTAGATATGGCAGAGAACACAACCACGCACATAGTGTATGTTCATATAACAGACACAAATATTATAAAAGTGTATGCACATAACATGCGCAAACGTCTTTGTTATACACACAATACATACAAACATTTATAGACTTGTATAGACATAATAACAAGGTGCCCAAGCAAGGGCTCTACTATTTAAAAGCATAAATAAATAATAAACTGTTTGGGTATGTGTATGTTTGCCTAGTTTGTGGTGATATTTGTTTAGCTCTTGGGATATACCCATCTCCGATTACATAGAGGTACGGATTACTTTATTAAACACTTTTTCTATCCCGGTCACCAGAAATTGGCTCTGGTAGGTTTCTCTTAGCCCTTATCAGCAGGATTCTTCTCCTCCCCAGAAAGAATCTGCTCTGGGATCCTCCCATCAAAGCCAATTTCTGCATCAACTCAGGATTTTGGATGGGGCTTTAAAAACACAACAAGCTAACAACTTTCTCTTAGGAGCAAATGGGAAAGCCAACGAATTAATAGTGATGAAAGGGGTGTAATGCCCAACTTGTTAATGGAGGCAGCGCAGCCAGGGAGACGTAAGCTGCTTGACTAGCCATTTCATCAAATGAAATGACTTCTCGGGGAGTGCTGGCGCGCCTGCTTTAGCCATCAGCGATATTTCTTTTTAAAGAAGATTCAAAGATTAAAGAAATGTTACTTCTGCCAGTCTGGGCTGCAGCCCCAGGGCTAAACCAACAGCTTAATAGCAATGACAGGTAGCTGGTTCCATTCAGCGCACGGAACATTCCCCTCTCACTTATTTAAAAGCAAAAATGGGGTTAGACTGGGAGAGGGGGAATGCCGCAATTTCTTGATGTAGCCTCTGGAAGATTGCAGATACCCAGAGCAGCCAAGGAGCGGACTAAATTGCAATAATTCAACGGCTATGTAAAGGTGCCCTTGCTGGAAAATAAAGCTAAGGGACGGCGAAGACGAACAAGTAGCATTTTTCAAGAGTGTGTAAGGCAGCTTCTTTCTTAAATTAAGCATTTACCTTGTTTTCTTGGCGTCAAGAAGGGGTCATTAGACCCTTCCCGCTACAAATTGAGATTTTGGGGGAGCTAGAAATGTTCTCTCTTTGAGCCCAGCATTACTGTCAGGACGGAAAGATGGCTCTGAAAGGGGTCTCTGCTTCTTGCAGTCCAAGATGCAGTGCGTAGGTTCTGATTTGTTTTACCCTGTAGTTCACTCATCTGGATTCCCCTCCACTCTAGAGGTTTTCCCCTAGAATCTGACTGCCACCGCGGGGCGAAAACAAAGCTTTTTTCCATCTCTCCTCTCCCTAGGGCCTTTCCTCCTCTCGACCCACCTTTAAAGCTCATCTCTTTTCCTTTTTCTCTCTAAGCTCTGCAACTGGGACATTCCTCTAACTAACAAATTCTGAGCCACAATACAATTATAGCGCCCTGCAGGTTTTCTGACCCTACCTACGCAGGAATCAGCTTGATTGTAAGTTAAACATTCACCGCTAAGAGTGAGACGGCACCTGAAGGTGTGAATCAACACACATTACTAACTTCAGTCTGGTCCCTCTTTCCCTAATGTCCTAGCTTGTCCTAGAGCCAGAGGAACTAAGCCAGAGGAACTGTTTTTGCTGTTTATCCAAAGGAGCGCTGGGTAGATACAGCAGTTTTCTTACACACTAACAGGCAGTTTGGGTCTATAAAGAGATGTCTCCTGCCACCTACTGTGCCCAATCCCACCTGAGGGTGAGGTTTCCCCCATCTTTCATGTGATGTTTTGCGACACACTACGCAAAGCTTTGGGGAAACCGAGGCTTTGCATTATTGATTGGTCCCTATATTTCATTGGAGTTCAGCTATACAACAAGAGAGGGAAGATGATAGCATATGACAGAGAAACAGCCCTTCTACCATGCTTCCAAAGGTGACTGATTTCCTCTGCAGTTTTGAAAGACATCTTCTTGAAGAGACCTCAGATGCGAACTGACAGACAAACCCGCAATGGCATCTAATAGGCCTGCAGTTCATAATCCTTCCTGTTATGTGCTCCCAGTCTGTGAAGGACTTGAATGAAATCAGAGTGAGAGAAAGATATGCAAGCTTGCCAGAAAAGCAGATCAAAGATTGCTACAAGGACCCGATCTTTTCTTTAGGCAAAATATATACTGCCAGATCAGGCCCATAAAAGCAGAATTGTCTTAATTTATGCCTCGTCTGGGTTTGATTTTTAGGCCTGGTCTACACTACGCATTTATACCGAATTTAGCAGCGTTAAACCGATTTAACTCTGCACCCGTCCACACAACAAAGCCCTTTATATCGATATAAAGGGCTCTTAAAACCGATTTCTGTACTCCTCCCTGACGAGAGGAGTAGCACTGAAATCGGTATTGCCATGTCAGATTAGGGTTAGTGTGGCCACAATTCGATGGTATTGGCCTCTGGGCAGTATCCCACAGTGCACCATTGTGACCGCTCTGGAAAGTGGTCTGAACTCAGATGTGCTGGCCAGGTAGACAGGAAAAGCCCTGCAAACTTTTGAATTTCATTTCTTGCTTGCCCAGCGTGGAGCGCTGATGAGCATGGGTGGCGATGCAGTCCCAAATCCAAAAAGACTTCCAGCATGGACCGTATGGGAGATACTGGATCTGAGTGCTGTATGGGGAGACAAATCTGTTCTATCAGAGCTCCGTTCCAGAAGATGAAATGCCAAAGCATTTGAAAAAATCTCCAGGCTATGATAGACAGACGCCACAGCAGGGACTCAACACAGTGCTGTGTGACAACCGTAAAGGAAAGCCAAAGAATCACATTAACGCACATGGAAGGAGGGAGGGGGGACTGAGGACTCGAGCTATCCCACAGTTCCTGCAGTCTCCGAAAAGCATTTGCATTCTTGGCTGAGCTCCCAATGCCTGAAGGGTGAAAAACATTGTCCCCAGTGGTTCAGGGAATATGTCATCAATTTGCCCCCCCTCCCTGCCTCAAAGAAAAGGGAAAAAAATCGTTTCTCGCCTCTTTTCAATGTCACTGTATGTCTACTGGATGCTGCTGGTAGATGGGATGCTGCAGCGCTAAACAGCAGCATCCTCTTCCATCCCCTCCCCGGTGGCAGACAGTACGGTACAAAATGACCGATAGCCATCCTCGTCATCATCCTGTGAGTGCTCCTGGTTGGCCTTGGTGAGGTCGGCCGGGGGTGCCTGGGAAAAAATGGGAATGACTCCCGGTCATTCCCTTCTTTAAGCTTTGTGTCCTGGAGAGTCACTCCTGGCAGATGGTGCAATAAGGCTGGTAACCATCCTCATCATAGCAGCTGGAGGCTGAGCTCCTCTTCCCCCCACCCTTTCATGTCTAATGGAGACTCTGGACTACCATAGCAGCGGAAGGCTGTGCTCCTCCCCCCACACACCCTTTAATGAGTAATGGATATGTCCTGCCTGGAATATCATAGCAGCTGGAGGTGCCTCCCCCTCATTTTATCTCACTAAAAACTCAGTGTTTCTTATTCCTGCATTCTTTATTACTTCATCACACAAATGGGGGGATAACTGCCACGGTAGCCCAGGAAGGGTGTGGGAGGAGGGAAGCAACGGGTGAGGTTGTTGCAGGGGCACCTCCTAGAATGGCATGCAACTCAACATTTCTGCGGGATATCTGGGGCTCTGACCCGAAGCGACTGTGCTCTCTGGTTCTCTAGTAGACTTGCCCCATATTCTAGGCAGGACTGACTATTTTTAGACAAAAAAAACCAAGGGAATGACCTGTGAAGTCATTCACATTTTTGTCCATGCGCCCCCGGCCGACCCCAGAAAGGCCAGCCAGGAACACCCATGACAGCAACAGACGGTGCAATAGGGCTGGTAACTGTCTCTGCTACCTTGCAAAGGCAAATGAATGCTGCTGTGTAGCACTGCAGTACCGCGTCTGTCAGCAGCATCCAGTACACATACGGTGACAGTGAAAAAAGGCTAAACGGGCTCCATGGTTACCATGCTATGGTGTCTGCCAGGGCAATCCAGAGAAAAAGGGCACAAAATGATTGTCTGCCGTTGCTTTCACGGAGGAAGGATTGAGTGACGACGTTTACCCAGAATCACCCGCCACACTGTTTTTGCTCCATCATGCATTGGGATCTCAAGCCAGAATTCCAATGGGCGGGGGAGACTGCGGGAACTATGGGATAGCTAAGGGATAGCTACCCACAATGCAACTCTCTGGAAATCGACACTAGCCTCGGTACATGGATGCACACAGCCAAATTAATGTGCTTAGTGTGGCCGCATGCACTTGACTTTATACAATCTGTTTTTAAAAAATGGTTTATGTAAAAGCGGAATAATCTCATAGTGTAGACATACCCTTAGAGCCACTGAAAGCCTGTTGGAGTTGTGAGAGGGCTCAACGCTTCTGAGGACTCAAATTATATGAGGTGATCGATATTTTCTCTTGGAGCTACCCTGCCCCATGCTTCCACATCGAAGAAGGCTGAAAACCCCCTTCCAAATGAACAGATCATCTCAGCCTGTCACTTTCAAATGTCTGTAGTTCTTCAAAATATGATTATCACAAGCCTTGAGACTCCTTTCAGATTACTGCAGAGCTGAGTTTGGCCTTTTTCTGCCACTAAAATGAAGCAATTTCTGCAGCACTAGGAGGTTTAAACCCATAGACTTTTTTTATAATTATATAAGTTTATACATGGAGCCAATTGGAATCTGCAGCCATTTCTTGCACAGATTTAATAGCAGCAAATACATTCCCTCTGGCAGTGATTGGTGGAGGTCTTGCAATGAGAAGATGTCTAATTCATATTTGGAAATGCAAGAGGTTCTGTGCACCACAAGGCAGCTGCATTTTCTAATCTTTCGAGAGATTAGAAATTTAATTGTGATTTTTAATATTGGACCAGGTTCATCGCTGGTATAAGTACACTGATTTTACTGGGTTGATTTTAGCAGGATTACATCAGGGATATATTTGACTGGTTTCTATATAATTCCACCTGTAGACACTTATCTACCTCTGTATTGTGTGGGAAGAGGAAAGGTAGCATCAGATGCAAGTCCCTTTTTGCCTTTAAATAATAATACACTCAAAAATGAAGGGTAAAATGAATAGCAAAACCTCACTTTAAAAGATGCACCTTTAACTCAGTATTACAAAGACTCAGACACAAACTGAATGCAGAAGACGTCTAAAGCCTAAGGGCACCAGCCCTAGTTCAGTTTAGGTAGCGACATAGGTAACAAGCAGAGACTTTTTACACAAATCATGGTTTAAATAGTGGACGTTCCGCTGCATGTTGTGCTCCTATCAGAACAGGTTATAGAATATCAGGGTTGGAAGGGACCTCAGGAGGTCACCTAGTCCAACCCCCTGCTCAAAGCAGGACCAGTCCCCGAATCTGTAAATGGTCCCCTCCAGGACTGAACTCAGAGCCCTGGGTTTAGCAGGCCAATGTTTATTTCAGTCTCAGAATACACAGGCATTGGCAGTGAGGAACACTTCGCTTATCATTAGAGCAGTTACGAATTTGAAGCTTGTTTAATTTGTACCCTTCAACTTTATGTTCAAACTTCCATGGGCTTTGAAGCCTTTTCCAGCTGTTAACACCCTCAATCCTACCCTCCTAAGAAGCCTTATCCTGTGTTCCTTTCACAACCCAAATTCCTATTGGCTTCAATGGGAGCTTGAGGTACACAAGGGAAGTAGGATTGGGTTCCAGAGCTGCGTCTGAAAGAAACATGGATGGGATTTAGCTTCCAAGAGTTGATGGGGCCCTGCTCCCTGGTGGGTTTTAGGCACTAAGGCCTGGTCCACACTACAGCGTTAAATCGATTTAAACAGCGTTAAATCGATTTAACGCTGGACCCGTCCACACTACAAGGCACTTAAAATCAATTTTAAGGGGTCTTAAAATCGATTTCTGTACTCCTGCTCAACGAGAGGAGTAACCCTAAAATCGATATTACTATATCGATATAGGGTTAGTGTGGACGGAAATCGAAGTTATTGGTCCCATTCTTTTACTGAGCTACCCAGAGTGCACCGCTCCGGAAATCGATGGTAGCCTGGGACCATGGACGCACACCACAGAAGTAATGTGCCTTAGTGTGGACGCGTAAAATCGATTTTATAAAACCTGTTTTAGAAAATCGATTTTATTAATTTCGATTTTACTCTGTAGTGTGGACTTGGCCTAAGCACTAAGATAGTCCAAATACTAATGACACTAAGCTATGGAGTGGGTCAGGTTCTCAGCTGGAGTACACCAGTGTTGTTCCAATCAAGTAACTCTAGTTCAAGTCAATGCAGATGGAGTGAGACGCCAGCCCAATTATTTTTAGGACTATATTTGGGGGCTACAGTGAGTTTTTCATGTCCATGCTGGGCCAATTTAAGGCAGTCTGAGGTCTTATGTACAACTCACATTGTCCCTCCCAGTGCCACACATACCATGCAGCACCTCTCGTGGGGTGACAGTAGGTTCCAAGTTAAAAAGAATGGGGCAGTTCACCCTTCTTGAAGCCTGAAACAATAGCTATCAACAACATGTTTTGGGTTTTTTTGCGCCTGTGAGGGCTAGATTTTTTAGGCAGAGTTTCTCATTTCATCATGCATCTTCAGGCGCTGAGGTCTTAGGCATGGGTTTATATGGCCTGTGCATTCATCCAGCTCTGTGTCCATATTCAGACCTTGGCATCTACACTGAAATTTTGCCTCTTACTCCGGCTTTGGATGGGTATCCTGGATGCATCCTGTAAAGGTGAAGGTTTATGTGGTCTGGTTTTGTTTTTAAATGAAAATGTTAATGATGGGGGGTGGACAGTTAAGCTCAACTCTTCCCAAGAAAATGCAAACTTTGGCAATTATCTAAAATCCGGTCTCCAATGTTTGGTTTTTCAGCTGGATCCCTTGGCCACATCCCTCATCCCAGTACCCAGCAGGAACATTTGATTTTTGAAAGAGTCTGAAATTGGGCAGCTTAGATGGTTTCTTGGAACCTGTTTTTCAATTAGTTTCCTTGTTCATTTGGTTACATACTAATTATTCTTCTATAGCCAGTCCTGCACATGGGCATTACTCACACCCTTGAGACCTAGGTCATTATTTCATTTAACACCATCTGTACTTTGGGCTCCTGGTTAATCCCTTACTCTTATATAAATCTATGCTCACTGCTGTGGACACTGCTTTGCTGTTGTCTTAGCACCTTCACTTTTATTCATTTTCTTTTATTCCAGGAGAGGAACAGTCATCTGTACCACTCAACGTTTTTATCCCTTTTTCTTTTTTGGTTTATTAATCAGGTCTTCCCTCATTTCTCTACTTTGACAATGTATGCACCTTTTACAGCTTTGCTTTTAGCCTTCAGGGCTGGATAAACCCTCTTCTCCCTCTCTTTTTCATTCCACTTTTGTTTCTTACATAGGATTCCAATGTTCTTTTGTGCTTTTTCTCTGCTTTGTCATATACCTTCTGCAGCTCCAGGGCCCTCCTGAAAACCTCCTGTGGCAATTTTGCTTAGCAAATGCTTCGACTACAAAGACCGTGCTGCTGATTTCACTTACCCCAGTGTAAATCAGCTAAAAATCACTGGGGATGCATCAGATTTTAAATGAGGGGAACATTCTAATTCTCCTTCAATTTGTTTTCTGACTTTTCTTTCTACTGCTTAAAATCTGTCATTATGAAACCCTTAAAAAAATTAAAGCCACATCATTCATAAATGTCAAGATCACCTACTGTGACTTCCTGAATAACCCAAGCCAGAGAATTTCACCTATTCCTGAATCAAATACATACACAAAGATTTTTAAAATGAATACTCTGAGTTTACATACAAACTTATCTAAAAATCTGAAACTGTTTTACCAATAAGAGTGGAATATTATTATCCTTCATTTGATGGAGGAGAAAACTAAGCTATTGAAGGTTAAAATGATTTGCCTGAGTTACCTAGCAAGTCAGTGGAAGAGCTAGGAGTAGAGTACAGGTTTTTCTAACTCCTAATTCTATGCTATAACCATTGGACAACACTGCCTTTAAATAATATAGAATAGTGGCTCTCAACCTTTCTAGACAACTGTACCCCTTTCAGGAGTCTGATTTGTCTTGTGTAACCCCGAGTTTCATCTCACTTAAACTACTTGCTTACAAAATTAGACATCAAAATACAAAAGCGTCACAGCACGCTAGTACTGAACATTTGCTTATTTTCTTTTTTTACCACATAATTATCAAATACATCAATTGGAATATAAATATTGTACTTACATTTCAGTGTATACTATATAGAGCAGTATTAACAAGTCGTACAAAATTTTTGTTTGTACTGACTCTGCTAGTGCTTTTTATGTAGCCTGTTGTAAAACTAGGCCCATAGCTCGATGAGTTGATGTACCCCCTGGAAGACCTCTGAGTACCCCTAGGGGTACCTGTACCCCTGGTTGAGAACCATTGATATAGAAAATGTGCATGTTTGTAGGGGCAGATGATAAAGCAGCTCCCCTTTGGAGTATTTCCAACATGCCACCACATTAAATATCCCCAAGGTTTCCAGGAAACACTATTGTACTGTGAGTAGTCCCAATGAAATGAATGGAACTATTTATGGCAGGAAGCGGGACACAACCTAGCATGTGTTTGTAGGTTTGAACCCTAATTTAGTCTCATTGTTACCTTGTATTCTGTTGTTGGTCTGTCTGTATCCATTTGTTGCTTCTTGTCTTTAATTGCAAGCTCTTAGCAGCCGAGAGAGTCTTTTGGTTCTGTGTTTGTACAGCTTCTAGCACAGTGTGATCCTGGTCCATAGCTAAGGCTCGCAGGTGCAACAATAATACAAATAATAACCACCTCTAGTCAAACAGGCAGCTAGGCAACCAGTCTCAGTGTACAAGCTCAGTTTTCTGCTCTGCAGTTTAAATGTACCATCTCTTATATCATCTTCATGATTATCTTAGACCTTAGTGCATCCTGTGCTTCGCTGCACATTCAGCTGCCCGCATTTGCCATCCTTGACTGTCAACTGTCCTCGTCTCCAAATCTTCCCATTTCATGTGGAGGTACTTGATGTCATTCAGAACTGTTCAGTTCCATGTTATTAGCAATCTTCGTCTCTTTCTTGTTGTGTTTTCTGACTTCCACCCAAGGGTGGTATTTGGTAAGTGTTCTTTTTCCATTCTCAGCACATATCCCAGCCACTGATGTCTTCTTTTGTAGATTATTTGTGAGAGGGTGCCTTGTCCAGTAATTTTTCTGACTTCTTCATTCATCTTCCTATCTTTTTCTATGTTATTCCCAATATTCTTCTCAGATATTTGTAATGAAGAGCATCCAGCTTTTGCATCTCTTTCTTGGTAAGTTTCCTTATCTCACTGCTGTATGTTGTGATGGCGGGAACAGTTGCTTTGTATATGTTCAGTTTTGTCTTGAGGGAGATGGTTTTGAGTTACCAGATGTTTTTGAGACTTCCAAATGCAACATTTGCCTTCCTGATTCTTATTTCCTCAGAACTAGTAACATCTTGGCTGATGGTACTTCCAAGGTACATAGAACTGTCCACCTTCTCTAGTTTCTCTTCTTCAATTTTGATTTCTGTCTCTATGGTCCCCGTTAACATGGCTTTACATTTCTTTGCATTGTATATAATACATACATTCAAATACCACCTATTATATACCATTTTGTACAATGTGTGTACTCATTGAGTGTAGAACTCAAATTGATACAGTCTTAGATTTCAACTTATATGGCAAATCATTTATGGGCAAATCATTAAACTTTTTTTCTTTCATGTCTGCTTCAACCAGACTGTAAAACTAGTTGGACCTAGTTTACCAAAAAGATAACCTTTTTGATGATCAAAGGGAGAGAATGGTTCCATTACTTGCATTAGTCTGAGTTGTCAGTACCATGGCCTTCAGAATAAAGGGAGAAATGTATTTTAGAAAGATCTGAGTAACACACTTTACTCATAACATTTTTGTATTATATTGCTTCTTGACTGTTTCAGCTTACTCTGTATCTGGGCACTTTATTTTAAGCACTCCAGAAGTGGATGACAATCCTGGGAGAAAGGTAAAATGTATCTGACATCAAGCAAATGCATCTTCAGATACTGCTTTTCTAGTGGAAGTTATGTTTGGAAATGACATTTTGTATATTGCCAAAGATGAGGTATTCAAATGGGGAAATGATGTAAGATAATGTCCTCTAACATTAAAAACAGTCTGTGATCTTGGCAGATATCCTTATATTAAAAACTATGACTATTTTAATATTCTAGGAATTCTAAACAAATAATATGTTATAGAAAACAATAGGTAAAATTTACATGATTTCCCCACACATTAAAAATCAAACAACCTCAAATTATTGAGCATAGAAATATTGGCTCAATTTGTCTGTTTTTCATAGTGCCAATTCCCTTTTTAATTTACTGTGGGACACCCAAAAAGGACAGAATTTGCCCTTATAATTTTAGGGCTTGATCCAAAGTGGATAGAAAGATTGCCACTGACTTTGGATTAAGCCCTATATATGAAGGAATGTGGTCTGAAATTTGAAGCAAGGGATAGGAATCAGGTTCTTTGTTGATGTTCCATGAAAGTCAGTATCTGTTAATTAGAACAACAGACAGAAAGAACTTCTGGGTTCAATTTCCAATTCTACCACTCACATGTTGTATGGTTTTGGGGGCAGCCACCCAACCCAGCACTTTTCAGGAGTAGCCTCTGATTTTGAGTTAAGATCTGTGCACTTTATTCATGTAAAACTTCCTTTGACTTCAGTGAGTAAGTGAAAGGAGCAAGATTATTAAGATTTAATCCATAAGAAGGCAATATAGTGGTGGTTATATTTTCTCTCAGCAGTAAGTGAAGCCTGAGCTAAACTCAATTGTCTTAAGAAGAAGATGCACCTCATAACATGGAAATGAATCTAGTGCTTCCATACAGCCGTATAGCATATCTGAATGGAAAAAAAACCAGATTGGTTGATAAGTAGCAACAACTGTAGAGCATGCAGTGGTGATGTTGTATCTTAAGGTGTGTAAGCTGGAAGGTGTGTGGAAACAGCTAGAAAAATGTTAGTCACCCATTTGCCCCTACCTAGCTAAAATTTGCCCTCTTCCTCCCACAGCAGTGTTTAGCTACTATGTTGATCTATATACCAAAAAGAGAACAACAAAAAATCATTTTTCAAAGATTTTTATAACAGGGACAATGATTTATTATTTAATTATGGTAACATCCAGAGGTCCCAGCTCAGAGTCCAAGTGTGCTAGGCACTGTACATGCATATAATCAACAAGAGTAAAGCTTGCACACTAATTAGAGACACTTCAGATATGTATAGCATGCAACAGAAATGGTGATGGGATAAATGGGAAGTCAAGGTTACCAGAACTACTCCTTATTAGAGACTATTATTTTGTCTATTTGAGTTGAATACACATTTCTTTTCTCCAACTCGAGACTGCTTGGAAAGTTCACCTACCCAGCTCACAAAGAACTTGTACATATGGAAGGAAATCATGATGCCTAATTATGGTGAAGGAGACCCTATAAACAAATTAGATATACAGTATGGCAAAGTCCTATAGAATTAATAAGAATGACAGAGTAGGGTTCCATAAAAATTAGTTTAATTAAAAAAAAACTCTCTCAAACAAACTACAAAATGTAATGAAAGAATATTATAATTTTCCTGCATGTTTTTTTTTTAATTTCCAGGTAAATTTTACTACTTAGTACTTACCTCCCTGCTATAGAATTCTATACATTGGCTTAACAAATTATTTAAAAAGGAAATCAATCTCTATAAAATGCTATAGGATTTTCCCATTCAGGAGAACTTTTGTAAAATACACATGCAGAATATACTGAACTATAGGTTGTGGTTTTTGTTGTTGTTTTGTTTTTTTTTTAAGAGAAAGGAAACACTAGAAGAAACCTGGCTATAATAAAAGCATATAAGGGCTCCAGAAACATCGGATATCTGGATGAATTTGATTGTGTTTTTTTTAACTTTCCACTTACTTGGTATGTGTTTAACATTAATTATATATTTTCCTATTCTATAAATAGATTATCCATGCAGTTTACGGTGTTAAATGTTACAATCATCCTACTGTAACAGTAGGATCTAAATTACAATGGACATACCTATGATCTCCCAAATCCTGCTCCTTTTTGCTGTTGACTTCACTGGGGACCAGGTTTGCCTCTGTATCCAACTTTGCAAATTAGTTTGCTCTGGTTTTTTAACATGAAAATTATCTATACAAAAATCACACAGGTCTAGAGCCATAAGTATCCGTGCAGGAACACAGCAATAAAATAGTAAGAAACATATCAGAACCAGTGGCCTGAAATTTAGCTTTAGATATTTCAGAATTTTCATAGCAATGTACATTTTTAACTGGGTCTCTATTTAAAAAAAAAAGGATATTTTCTTTGTGTCCAACTGAGATCAGCCCCTGTGTTCCATAATAAATAAGCTGAGAATGGAGGATTTTCCAGTTTATGTCCTCTTGTAAATGTAATTTCCCTCCCCCCACACACATTAAATTCATTTAGCCTAGTGCATTTTTAATAGACATTATTCATCTATTACCTTAATGAGCTTGTGTTGAAAGCATATTGCCTACCAATTTTAACAAAAGCATCCTAATGTTGTAGCTTTTTTTCCTTTCTCCTTCCAAGGCAACTGCCTGGATGAGGAAAGAAAAAACTGCAGAGACAGATAAGGTTTTTATTCTGTGTCACAACACTACATTAAGAATAAAACCTTCCACTTAAACACTTAAATGAAAACATTGAGAAACTAATTTACCATTTGTAACTACATGATTTAAGTAGAAGCAGCTTTAATTTTCTTCCCATTTTCCACATATTCAATGTGAGCCCACATTAGATTTCACTGGCTCAAATCACAACACTTAAAGCCACTTTCATTTTCTTTTTGATTAAATAATTGAAATTCCTGTCACTGCCTGCACTTTACTAGCACACAAATTTTGTATATAAAGATAAATTCTCTTTCTTTCTCCCTTCCCTGGCTGTGTCTGTTTTTGACTTAATCTTAAAAGCAGGCAAGGTTTAGTTTATTGATGGTTCCATAAAATGGATCAGTACTCCATTCACCTATTTCATGGAATTATACTGCACCCATTAAGTGATTGTTTGGAGGAATTATGGAAACCCATCTTCTCTAATTTAGCTGTCATCATTCTAGGGTTATTGCTATCAAATACTAAAAGGACAGGAAGTCTTGTGTGCCATTTCCTCTCTCCCACATACACATCCATTAAGGCCGAAAGCCTCGATTTTTATTTAAGTATTTGTTTCAATTAGGGTAACAAGTTTTATTAATGTTCCCTAATAAGTTAGTCTGGCAAAATTCTAGACACCTTACATTAGAGTCAGTGAATGGCATGGTCAATAAGAAACATCAATTTGCACTTCCTGTAATGAACAGTTGAACTCTAATGCTACTTGTAGTTTAAAGGAGAAATACCTGAAAGAATCGTCCATTATGTTTGTTTCTAAAACAGCTTGCAGGTAAGATGGTTGCAAAAACATTTCTTTCTATTCTGTATATCACATTAAAAAGCAGGAAATTTAGGACACTTTAAAAATGTGCCCTAAAGCCCACTGGCTGCTGCGCAGGTTGAACGGGTTGCTTGTATTTCTCTGGCCTGCCAACTGTTTTCAAATCTCAGCTAAAAGATTTATTTTTTTCCCTTGTCTCAACCTCATTATGGAACCTGATGCTGGAGAGGAAATGACTACTAAAAGATGGAAAGGATGGTCTTGTGCTTAAGATGCTCAACTAACTCTCAGGCACTCTGAGATCAGTTCCTAGCTCTCCCATTGACTCCTTTGAGGATCTGGGTCTAAATGATGTAGGAGCATAACAGGATGCCGGGCGCCGGGAAGGGCAACGGCCCAACCCGCGAATAAGTTCCATAAACTATATACGCTAACTACTAATTACTATACAACTCTAACTGTATTATTAAACTATTTACAACTACAACTATTGACAGTCACGAAGGAGAGCTAGGGACGTGGAGGACAGCAAGCCGCACTCCACAGTTCCAGCAACCGACACGGCGGTAAGAAGGAACTGAGGAGCGGGCGGGCCGGCAGGGGTATATATCAAGCGCCATGGCGGCGCCACTCTAGGGGGCGACCTGCCGGCCCACTGGAGTTGCTAGGGTAAAAAGTTTCCTGCAAACGTGCATGCGCGGCGCGCACACCTAACTGGAATGGATATGAGCAATCACTCGAAGAAGAACTGATGTGACTTGGGAAGATCCTATACCTAGTTCAGAGGCAGATGAGCAAAATTTAAGGCTCAACATGGTTCATTTCAGAAGCCAATAGCCCAGTTAGTGGGCATAACTCCAGTGACATCAATAGTGTTGTGTCCACTTAACTGGAGGTGAATTTGCCCCAGTGCAAGCCTTCTGCCCAGCCAATGACCATGATCAAGAGTTGGATCTTGGAAACCACTGGCATTGCATAAGAACAACTTTATTGAACCTACAAACATATGAAAACTATGACTACGTAGTCTTATGGCTATAGTTTACATCAACTATTTACATATGTACAGATCTTTTACACAACACTATCATAACAGGCACAGCCAAGTAAGCTTTGCATGCTCCAGAGTTTATTCCACAAAGGGAGGAATCATATTCTTATTAGTGATCAGGGATGCAACAAATTGTATGGCATAGGCAGGGTTCCAACAATATAACACCTTGCACATCTGTAATCACCTTCCCATTAAATACCTTAAATAACACCACATAAGTGAACAAGGCCTCTTTCACAACCATTCTGTGAAGTAGGACACTTACAGATGGCGAACAGAGAGGTTACATTACTTGCCCAAAGTCACAGTCAGCCATAAAACCAGTGTCCCAATTCCCAGTTCATTGCTGTAACCACAAGCAAACATCCTCTACAGACTGTGTTGGTCACCTCTGTTTCACCCATTTGAAGACCCATGGAAGTAATTATAGAGGAGATCTGGATCTTGCAGACCCGTGTGTTTTCCCTAACCAACAAACAAGCATACACTTTGTTTGCCTTCCATAGCTGCCTTGTCACAGTGCTGCTGCCAGCTCTCCCAGGCCATGGGTGTGCAGTGCACAAACCTTTAAGACATACATCATCCATGTCAACAGCTACCATGTGGGAGAGTATGATGAGCAAAAATAGCTTTTCACGTTCTGCAGCAATCCCCAAGCACATAGCAAGAACCAGAAGGACAATTTGAGTTTTCCTTACAATACCTTTTAATTGGTACTAAAAGAATATAAAGTTTAGACATTCCTGGTCTGAACTGGGATTAGGTTGTGTGGGTGTCACCGCTGATATGGTGTTGAATAAAATATGTGCTTGAAAAAACGATACAAGTCACAAAGAATACCAACTCCAATTAGAAATGTAGAGTCTGATTAAATATGGTGATATTATAAAATGGCTTAATACCTGGAGTGCAATGATTGACCAATAGACATTGCAGCCATGCAAATCTTTTGTAACTGCGTAGATGAGAATTCATTTGTCTAATTGCAGGACTGATACTTCTCCCAGTGACATATATAAATGCTGAGTCACCCTTGCTCTCACTTCTTAAATATCAGCATTTCTAATACTATTGGAAGATATCACCTATAAAAAGGCTTGGAAGGTTTCGATTTTTATCAGTACATGTAGATTTCTCCATGAACACACAAACTGACAGAAAGACTTCCGTCAATAATAATTGAATCCTATGGATAAGCAATGTAAGAAAAATGCTGCTTTAGAACTTCTTAGGAGCTTGATTTAAAGATATTTAATTAGCATATTTTGACGTGATGTGGACAATTATTGTTTTAATGGTTATAAAATTCTTTAATTCTTTGAATCTCAACATCTACGCTCATTAAATAACTATCCTGGGACACACCCACACTAATTTCCCACAATGGTGAAAATGCAAATGGACACAAATCTTTAAAAATGCTTAAAATAAATATTTATATTATCCATCAAAAATTATTTAAAAAATAAAAATCATATTCTGCCAAGTTTACTTATAAACAGAGCTTATTTGCCCTTTGGCATAAAACCTGGCATAAGCTGGGAACTTCAGCTCCCTTAGGAAAAACAAAGAACAGACAGGCCCTAGCATAGCAGGGCTCTGATCCATGTGTAAGACTCTAGATGCTATTGCAGTACAAATATATAATAAACAACGGATATTTAAGTAAGTTAAGATTATTAAGTCAATTATTCAGTTTAACTGAGATTTAATTAAATAAGAAATCCCAAAGAAAGGGCTGGAAGGTCCTGGGGTGAAATCCTGGCCCTGTTGAACTCACTGGAATACCTTCCATTGACTTAAATGGGGCAAGGATTTCATCCATTTGTTGCTGTTTACAGGACGGATGCAAGCGCCATATATGTTATACCTATATACTGTGAGATAGATCCTCAGCTGCTGTAGAGCTGCATAATTCTACTAAATCTGATGGTGTTACACTGATTCGCACTAGTTGAGCATTTAGCTCACAATCGTTAGCTGAATTTTTGTGTGTGAAAACTTTTATTTGAAAGTGTTGTTTTTTAATGAATGGGGAAAGTATAAATAGAAATTTTTGCCTCAGTTTGAAAAATTGCTTAAATTTTCACATTGTCCCCTGCCCTGCAACATACTGCCACATTTGTGTTAATTACTTATCTTTTTATCCCCCTCAACTTTTCTCCCAAGTAAAAAAAAGTGTGAAAAAGTGGGTTTTTCCTCTCACGCTCTCTGTTTTTTCCAGTGGGGGGAAAAAAAGAGAAAGCAAGAGGAGTGAGTGAGATTACCTCCACTTCCTCAAGGCATTTTAAACAAATAGAACATTTATAAATAATTTTGAGGTTTTTTCATTACAATTGTCATGAAAAATAACATTTTTCTAATGTAAAGTTTCATTGTCATCAACCTGCCCCCCATTTTTTTGGCAAAAAAAACTTCATGGAAATTTTTTGCAAATTAGTTCGCCTACATTTTTTTTTCTGCATCATCTTAGGCCTGGTGCACAGTACAGCGTTAAATCGATTTAAACAGCGTTAAATCGATTTAACGCTGTACCCGTCCACACTACAAGGCACTTAAAATCGATTTTAAGGGGTCTTAATCGATTTCTGTACTCCTGCTCAACGAGAGGAGTAACCCTAAAATCGATATTACTATATCGATTTAGGGTTAGTGTGGACGGAAATCGAAGTTATTGGTCCCACTCTTTTACTGAGCTACCCAGAGTGCACCGCTCCGGAAATCGATGGTAGCCTGGGACCATGGACGCAGACCAGCGAAGTAAAGTGTGGACGCGTAAAATCGATTTTATAAAACCTGTTTTATAAAATCGATTTTATTAATTTTGATTTTACTCTGTAGTGTGGACGTGGCCTTAGCCATGAGTCTTCACAAAATGTTTAGCATTAGGTTGCCAGCATTAAGGGCTGATATCCTCTATTTAGGCACTGAAAACTCACATCTCCCATTTTACCACATCCCTTTGTGAGCTTCAAAAATATTCTCTTCACATTACTTTTAACTAGAACTGGGCAAAACTCAGCATTTCCATTCCATGGGAAATTCCCACATTTTGAAATCGGCCTTCATCTCAGATCAGAATGAAAAATTGAAATTTAAGTTTCTTGCAAATTGAAAATGATCAAGTATTTTGTTTTGGAAACACTAAAATGAAACTTACAGAAATGAAACATTTCATTTGGACCTTACTGTTTTAGCTTGTGATATATTATATTATAGGTAAATATATTATAATGTAACATAAGTCAACATGATAAAATTAAAATGAAATGTTTCAACCTTTTTTAAATGAAACAGTTTAGTAGTTTCTCAACAGAAATTTTGACATAGTGAATACATTTCCATCAAATGTTCTGATTTTGTCAAATTGGCATTTTCCAAGGGAAAACTGTTTCCGTCGGGGGAAAAAGGCTGACCACCTCAATTTTTAACCTTTCGAGAACTCATGGCTGGTTTCCCCGTGAACAAGTTAATACAATCTGTTAGCTGCAGCCTTTATTTCTGAAAGGGAAACCAAAAAACAAAAGAGAAATATCTTTGGAATAAGCCCTTTCTTCCCCCCCTTAACTATTCACCCTAGAGGACATTGTTCATGTATAATAACTGCACACGTTGGAATCAATTAGGCGACTCATAATAAAGCAGATGCTGCTATTGTGAAAACAATGTTGTGAAAGTATGGACTTAGGAAGGCCCTCAGTTCAGACTGGGCTAAGCAGATATGATGCTAATTGAGTTCTTGCTGGTAATTTTTCACCCCTAAATGAACAAGAAAGAGAGGAATCTTAGAGTCTCATCTGTTTAGCTTGTGAACAGGCAAATGTTTTCAAGCTCAATAAATGAGCAATCTAATCCACCGGGATGTTAGCAGGGGACTTCTCTTTTTTTAAAAAAAAGTATAGTAAAAAATGTGAATGGTCCCCAGTTCACAGAGCAGGGGGGATAATCTGATGGGCTATTTTATCTATGCTCAGATCAAGCGAGCTGTGAAAATTCAGAGGTTTCTGAAGGGTGCAGTTTTCCCTCATTTGGAGACCAGAAAACTCACAACGCAGTGATCACAATGATATTGTTAAATTAATATAAAGCAACTGTGCTGGAATTAAGGGGCTTGATTTGCCTCTTACCTACACCAATGTAGCCCCATTGATTTTGGTGGCGTTACTTCTGATTTACATCGAGGACCAGGGGCCCAGATCCTCAAAGAGAATTAGGCACCTAATTCCCATTGGAATCAGTGGGGGCAAAATGTCAAAATTCCTTTGAGGTGCTGAGCCAAGGTGTTTCAAATGAGGATGGGAGAATGACTTTGTAGAACAGGCACTCTCATACCAGGATCAAGGGGTTATTGTGGATCACAGGTTGCAAATGAGACAACAATGTGAAGCAGTTGTAAAAAAGGCGAATACACCGGCGTGTATTCGCTGGGGTGTCGTATGTAAGACATGGGAGGTAATTGTTACACTCTACTAAGCACTGGTGAGACCTCAGTTGGAGAACTCTGTCCAGTTCTGGGCACCACACTTCAGGAAAGATGTGGACATACCAGGGACAGTCCAGGGGAGGCTAGTTAGGGTTTGGAATAGGCTTCCAAGGGAGGTTGTGGAATCCCCATCCTTGGAGGTTTTTAAGAACAGGGTGGATAAACACCTGTCAGGGATGGTCTAGGTTTACTTGGTCCTGTCTGAGCACAGGGGACTAGGCTTGATATCTTCTCAAGATCCCTTCTAGCCCTACATTTCTATGACTCTATAACTGTGATAAGGAATGTGGAATAAATGCCTATTTAGACACATAAGATAGCACTGCTTATTATAACATAATAACGGTGCCACTACTGAACACGGTCTTATCCATTGGAAATCTTACATCACCACCAAAAATATCTCACTCAGTTGCTAAGTTTCCAATTTATGTATTCCTTTTGATAATTTTCAATAATACATAGAAGAGGTTCCATAAATATTTTAATGGCCCCAGAATTAGCCAGAGTAGTGGTCTGAACAATAGGTTTAGAAGCACATCCCCTTCGTGCAAGAAATGAGCAAATGTTGAGCAATGAAGCAGCAAGGAAAGCGTTAGTTGGCTGAAGGACAATCAGAGGGGAGTGTGGAACAGGTGCAGTACCTGGAAGAAGAATGATGCGCATGCAGAGAAAAGAGGCATTAGATGAAGGAATTAATGGGAAGAAAGTAGGGATATTCAATCAATTGCAGAGTGGAGGGAATCAACCCACATGGTCTAGTCTAGCCTGATTGTCTTTCATTCTATCAAGATGAGAATGAAATTCAGGATCTCTCAGTGACGCTGGTGTAACTTCATAACTGAGTGGGATTACCAGATTACAGCATCGTAACTGAGATCAGAATTTGGTTTGTAGACATTACAGTTAATAAATGTTAATAAACCATTGAAATGTATCCACCATGCCAAAGCCATCTACCTAAAAAGAAGTAAAATGCCAGTGTGTAAATCTATCTTTAATCCGGCCTAATGGGATTATTTCCCCTCCCTATTAGCTGCCTCTAGACCCTTATCTATCTCTGGTCCTCCTTATCCTCAACCCTGGATCAAGCCCCCTACTCACCAAAATGGCCAGTCATTTGACATCATGTTCCCTGAAAGAACCTCCTTCCCTGATCTGTCAGTTTCCAAGATCCCTTTCTCCAGCTAACTCCTTCCAAGTTTCCCACCTGCCTCCTAAGAAAAGTGTCAAACTGAGACATTGGTAAGTAGAAAATTTGCAGCGTGAAGGACCATATTCTTTTCTTGCACACTCAGTGTGCCATTCAGATTTCCAAAACCCAGATCCTCAAAGGTGCCTAAATCCCATTGAAATCAGTGAAGTTAGGTGCCTAACTCCCATTGTGGATTGGGTCCTGGGTGGCCTAGAAACCCAAGAGCCCTATACCTCAGCATCGCAGAGTAGAATAAAGAGAGAGTTCAGAGCATAACCTCGGTGCTGTTCATACCCCACAGATTTAAATGGGGATATCTCATGTCCTTGAACAAAGTCCTTCCCTTTCATTGTTGCCCACACATCACAAAATGATTTCTCCACCTTGTATTTTCCAATGAGCAATTAAGTTTCCTCAAGTAACCCTATGCCAAAGAGGCCCTTTAAAATTAAAATATTTTCCATTTTATTTTGCTAGCTGCTAAATGATAGTGGGGGAAAATTAGGCTAATTACTTCTATCCTAATTAGACTCTTACAATAACCCATAATTACAGCCATATTTATTACCTTTGTGTTGGACACTTTAACCTGTTGTGGTTTGTAATTAGAATGTGTCTATCTGGTGAGCCTATCCTAATGTCTCCTAGCTCTTGGTGCTACTAGTCTTTGATTGTAAGTATGGCAACAAACCCTCAGTACTTTATGTGATAATTGGTGTAATTTATGAAACACCCTAATGAATGGTAACAAAACTATTACATAAGGTGGATTTCATTTTAACCCACTTGTTGACTCTAGCTATATTTTCTTGCAGATAAACAGCAGCAAACAGTTAAGTGGCAGCATTTTTAGTAAGAAAAGACGGTTACTCACCTTTGTAACTGTTGTTCTTCGAGATGTGTTGCTCATATCCATTCCAGTTAGGTGTACGCGCCGCGCGTGCACATTCGTCGGAAAACTTTTACCCTAGCAACTCAGTGGGCCGGCAGGTCGCCCCCTAGAGTGGCGCCACCATGGCGCTCGATATATACCTCTGCCGGCCCACCCGCTCCTCAGTTCCTTCTTGCCGGCTACTCCGACAGTGGGGAAGGAGGGCGGGTGTGGAATGGATATGAGCAACACATCTCGAAGAACAACAGTTACAAAGGTGAGTAACCGTCTTTTCTTCTTCGAGTGATTGCTCATATCCATTCCAGTTAGGTGAATCCCAAGCCTTACGTAGGCGGTGGGGTCGGAGTGAAATGCGGCAGAATGAAAACTGCCGAGTCAGAGGCCACAGCCTCTCTTGACTGTTGAACCAGGGCATACTGCGAAGCAAAGGTATGGACCGAGGACCAATGGAGCTTCGCGACAGATCTCGTGGGTAGGTACACGAGCCAGCAAGGCGGCAGACGAAGCCTGAGCCCTGGTAGAATGCATGGTGATGTGGCTTGGTGAAATATGAGCCAAATCATAACAAGTGGGGGTGTCCGCCATCACCCAAGATGAGATCCTCTGAGAGGAAAACAAGCAAGCCCTTCCTTTGGCCCGCTACCACGACAGAGCCGGGGCACCTTAGGAGATGGGTCTGTCAGCACAATATAAATGCGAGCCCTCCACAGATGCCCAAGGAGTGCAATGGTTATGCCCATTGCGTTGAGCTGTGGGTAACATGAAAGGCCGAAACCCCTTAGGGAGGAGACGTAACAGCTACGAGGAAAGTTGTCGTGCAGGACAGGCATAGCAGAGGGCCAGTCGTGAACGGCTCGACTGAGGGAGACATAAGTCTGGTTAAAACGAGGCTGAGCTCCCAGGTCGGGGCTGGGCGGTGCACCCGAGGGTGCGAGCGCTCCAAGCCCTTGAGGGACCTCGAACCCATAGATCGTGAGAACAGGGAACGGCCACCTTAGCCTGCTGGGAGGTAGAGAGGCTGCTAAGTGTATCCTCAGCAATGATACCGTCAGGCCCTGCCGCTGAAGGCCAGAGGCAGGCCAAATAGAGGGGATCGAGACCTCAGCAGGAGCAAGATCGAGCGTATTGCAGCCGTAGAAGAAACACTTCCACCTGGCCCTGACCGTTGACCAGGTGGAAGGCTGCCCGTCACCCCGACTCAGGTACGCAGCAGCCAGGTAAACCAGCTGCAGGACCGAGCGACAAAGCCCGTTGTCGCCCTGAGTGATGAGGTCTGGGTGGGGTGGAAGGGTAATTAGGTCTGTTACTGACAGGCCGAGCAACATGGTAAATCAGTGCTGCCTGGACCACTCTGGAGTGATCATGACGATGCACGCTCTGCCCCTGCGGAGTTTGAGCAGGACCTAGCGGACCAGTGGGAACAGTGGGAAGGCATAATGCAATTGGCCTCTCCACGGCATCAGGAATGCGTCCAAGATCGATCCTGCGGAGATACCTCGGAAGGAGCAGAACATCTGACATTTCCTGCTCTCGCAGTGAGCGAACAGGTCTGTGTGAGGAAACATCTCAACTTCCGGAAAGCCGAACGCCTCACATGGGGCAGAGTGATCGCTCGTAAGACCAGAAAGACTTGCTGAGGCAAAGCGTTAAGACGTTCCGAACGCCTGGGAGAAAGGACGTCGCCAGCTCCATCGAATGGGCCATGCAAAGGACCCGGAAATGGATGGCCTCCTGACAAAAAAAGGGGGGGGGGGGCAATGTCCCTCCCCGGATACTCATGAAGCACATGGCCGTTGTGTTGGCCGTAAACACCGAGATACAACGGCCTCGCAGCTGCCGCCGGAACCCCTGGCACGCCAGGCGGACAACTCTCATTTTTGGGGCATTGATGTGGAATGCCAGCTCCCAAGAAGACCAAAGGCCTTAAGCCCGGGGGTGACCATGAGCACTCGAGCAAAGAGATGACGCGTCCGTCGTCCGGGCAGTGAGGGCTGGGGCGGATGAAACCGCATCCCTGCCCACATCAGGGAGGGAGGTAGCCACCACTCTAGGGAGTCTATGGTGTTCGAGGGAACGGTGACCACCATGACCATTGGCTCCCTGTCCGGGCGGTACGCCGAGGTGGGCCGGACTTGGCGAGGACGGAGGCGGAACGTGGCGTGTTTGGATACAAACTTGCGGGCAACCATGGACCCAGGAGACTGAGACAAGAACAAGTCGAGGTCGTTGGGAAAGCCCTTCGACCTCCTATGATTGTTGCCATCGCCTAAAACCGCAGGTGTGATAAACAGGCTCCAGCTGGGTAGGAGACCAGGATAGCCCCTTGGAAGCCCAACCTCTGCGTGGGAACCAGAGTGGATTGCTCTATAGGAACCATCAGGCCTTGGCCTGTGAATAAGACCGTGACGATGTCCACGCACTGAGCGGTTTGTGTCTCAGAGTCTCCTCGGATAAGCGAATCGATGGTAGGCGGCGACTATGGCCGTAAGCCAGGAGAGTGAACGTTGGCTATAAAGCGGAGGTACCTCCTGTGCGGAGGGAAGATGGCGTCACGAAAGTACGCGTCCCTCATATCCAGGGCGGCATAGTAGCCCCCAGGAGGTAAGGATGGAATAATGGTTCCCAGGGATACCATGCAGAACTTCAACCTCATTCTAAACCGGTTGAGTCCGTGCAGGACCAGGAAGGTCTGACCTGTGCCCGCGTGGGGGATTAGGGCATAACGGGAGTAAAACCCCTCGCCCCTTTCGCCCGCCGAAGGGGGACAGGGCTGGAGCAAATTAAAGGTGATACACTGTCCCCAGGTACACCTTGGAAGGTTCGTCTCCGGTCCCAGTGGTAATTACGAGGGACCTTGACCTTGGCTCTTTAGGGGGCCTGACGTTCGTCCGCGACCACCTTGGCCTTGCCGTTAGCCAAAGTTCTGCCTCTGGCTAGGCACAGAGTATGGCGGCTGGGGCCAGAAAGGCCTGCGTTTAATCGCCGGCGTATGCATGCTTAGAGAGCGCATTAGGAGCCCATTGACCACCAGGCTTCGCAGCCTGGGGCTGTCCCTGCCACGACGAGGCCTTTACCAACAAAGGGTAAATCCTGAATGGCAAACTGCAGCTCCCGTCGGAGGTTTGAAACCTGAAGCCATGCACCTCATGGCGACGCCCAAGGCCAGAGTCCTGGCCGCAGTGTCTGCTGCGTCCAACGAGGCCTGGAGGGACGCTCCGGGAACCTCCTTTCCTCTGTCCTCCGAGACGGCAGCGGACTCCTGGCGGGAGGTCTGAAGGAAAAACTCCTTCACCCCGGTGCTATAAGTATTGCAGCTAAGCAAGGCTTGTTGCTTTGCTACCTAGAACTGTAGGGCCTCTGCAGAGTACCCTGGCGCCCAAGCAAGCCCATGCGCCAAGCCTCTTTCGGCATTGGGGCGGGCGCCCGCTGGCCATCATGTCAGGATCATGGTCCTGAGCATAGAATCTGCGCATATGGAATGACACAGATGCGTGTGCGGACTGCCACGGAGGTACTAAAGAAGGCACAGGCAGAGTCTCTGACTCACTCGGACCTTGCCCAACTCGGCACCGGGACCGGCACCGGGAGGCGTACCGGTACCTGGAACGAGATCCAGACCCGCAACCAGAACGGTGCCGGGAGGTCAACCGAGATCTCGAGGCTCGGGGAGAGACTACAGGAGTCAAGGTATCCGCCGCGGCGCCGGGAGTCGGAACGGTGCCGACAGCGGGTCGGCGAACGGAATACCGGGCGGTGCAGCGAGTGTGACCAGTACCGATGAGGAAACAGCATCGGGACTGCCGATGGTGCCGGGCGTGTCGACAGAACCTGGAGTGCCTGCGGGACCGTAATCATGAACGGTGCCGCTCTGCTGTGCTGACAGAGGACGGTCACCTGAAGAGACTGTATCAGGCAGCATCGACTCTGTCATGGCAATGAAATTCCTCGCCGTCGGTAACGTCTCCGGCGTGGAGGGAACAGCAGGCTCAACCACAGCGCATAGTGGGGAGCTGTCAGGCATCGGATTCGACGGCCCTTGTGGGACCGGGGTTGACGGTACCGAGGTTCGGTGCCGGGCGATCCGAGTTAGATAAGCTGGCTGGCTGCGGTGCCGTCGGCACGGAAGCAGCAGGAGCAATAAGCTCAACCACGGCGCGTGCCGGGGAGCCGTCAGGCACCGGATTCGATAGCCCTTGTGGGACCGGAATCGACGGTGCCGACATTGTCGGTGCCTCAGAGGCGTCGGTGCTGGGCAATCCGACCGAGACTAGCCCTCTGGCTGCGATGCAGGTTGCAGGGAAGCAGGAGCAGGGCTCTCAACCACGGCGCGTGCCGGGGAGCCCTCAGGCCCTGGATCCTAACGGCCCTCGTGGGACCGGGACCGACGGTGCCGACGTCATCGGTGCCGCAGCAGACGTCGGTGCCGGGCGATCCGACTCAGAGGAGCCCTCTGGCTGCGGTGCCGTTGGCACGGAAGCAGCATGAGCAGGAACTCAACCACGGCGCGTGCCGGGGAGCCGTCAGGCACCGGATCCTAACGGCCCTCGTAGGACCGGGATCGGCGGTGCCGACGTCATCGGTGCCGCAGCAGGCGTCGGTGCCGGGCGATCTGACTCAGACGAGCTCTCTGGCTGCGGTGCCGCTGGCACGGAAGCAGCAGGAGCAGTAGCTCAACCACGGCGCGTGCCGGGGAGCCGTCAGGCACCGGATTCTACGGCCCTTACGGGACCGGGATTGACGGTGCCGACGTCGTCGATGCCTCAGCAGGTGTCGGTGCCGGGCGATCCGACCTAGACGGGCTCACTGGCTGCAGTGCCGCTGGCACGGAAGCAGCAGGAGCAGTAGCTCAACCACGGCGCGTGCCGGGGAGCCGTCAGGCACCGGATTCTACGGCCCTTATGGGACCGGGATCGACGGTGCCGACGTCGTCGATGCCTCAGCAGGTGTTGGTGCCGGGCGATCCGACCTAGACGGGCTCACTGGCTGCAGTGCCGCTGGCACGGAAGCAGCAGGAGCAGGAGCTCAACCACGGCGCGTGCCGGGGAGCCGTCAGGCACCGGATTCCACGGCCCTCGTGGGACCGGGATCGACGGTGCCGACGTCATCGGTGCCGGGTGATCCGTCTTAGATGAGCTCTCTGGCTGCGGTGCCGTTGGCACGGAAGCAGCAGGAGCAGTAAGCTCTACCACGGCGCGTGCCGGGGAGCTGCCAGGCACCGGATTCCGTGGCCCTGGGGGACTGGAAACGACGGTGTCGACGTCATCGGTGCCTCTGCAGGTGTCGGTGCCAGGTAATCCAACTTAGACGAGCTCCCTGGCTGCGATGCAAATGGCACGGAAGCAGCAGGAGCAGGGGGTCTCAACCACGGCGCGTGCCGGGGAGCCATCAGGCACCAGCAGGAATCGTAGGCTCTCTCGACCTCGGAAGAAGGGAGCGGTGCCGAGCCGATATCGGTGCCGGCGACGGCCGGTGCCGAAAGGCCTTGGTAGTATCGGCGGGGTCCGGTGCCAAGGAGGCGCTACTGCCCGCCGCTTGATCATCGCTCGGCGCCCCAGGTGGAGGGGTAAGTGAAAATCCCACACCATTTTGTTCTCGGCTTAAAAGCCTTGCAAATGGGGCACTTAGCTGTCAAGTGTGATTCCCTGAGGCACTTGAAACAGGAGTCGTGTGGATCTCCCTTCGGCCGCGGCTTCTGGCACGCCGGCCCATTCGCAAAACCGGTGAGCCCCGCATGGGCTCCGGGACCGGGTTCATGGAAGGGGCTACTTCCCGAACCCCGCTAACTAAACTAACCATGTTAGCAAAGAAAACGTATAACTATACAAATATATAAATAAAAGGGTTATAACTGCGTAACTATATACGAGAAATACGAGTAGCTAGGGAAGTGGAGGTCAGCTAAGCCGCGCTCCACTGTTCCAACGACCGACACGGGCGGTAAGAAGGAACTGAGGAGCGGGTGGGCCGGCAGAGGTATATATCGAGCGCCATGGTGGCGCCACTCTAGGGGGCGACCTGCCGGCCCACTGAGTTGCTAGGGTAAAAGTTTTCCGACGAATGTGCACGCGCGGCGCGTACACCTAACTGGAATGGATATGAGCAATCACTCGAAGAAGAATGGTCATTTTGGAGATTTAGGGCTTAACCTGGGTTCTGTTCCTGGCTCTGTTCTGGTCTGCTGGGGGACTTTGGGCAAGAGTCAGAACAAGCAGTAATGGTCTCAAGTTGCAGTCAGGGAGGTTTAGGTTGGATATTAGGGGAAAAAACTGTTTCACTAGGAGGGTGGTAAAGCCCTGGAATGGGTTATCTAGGGAGGTGGTGGAATCTCCTTGGGGGTTTTTTTTTGGTTTGTTTTTTTTTAAAGGTCTGGCTTTACAAAGCCCTGGCTGGGATGATTTAGTTGGGAACTGGTCCTGCTTTGAGCAGGGGGTTGGACTAGATGACCTCCTGAGGTCCCTTCCAACCCTGATATTCTATGATTCTAAGTCACGTTATAGCTCTGTGCCTCCTTTTCCCCATGTGTAAAATGGGACTAATGATACTGACCTCTTTTGTAAAGTGACTTGACATCTATGCATGAAAAGTGCTAGTTAAGAGCTGTATATTTTTATTCATTCTAAGAAGTGCTGAACATGCACGATTCCCACTGAACCCAATGAGCCTGCTCCTGCTCCCATTGAAGTGAACAAGAACCACGGGCCCTTTCCCTCAGCTCAGGAATGTTCCACACAGGTCAGGAAGCATGTGCACACAGAGATGGACTTGTTACCATCCATTTGGACCTTCTCATTATAAATAGGCTCTAAGGCCTCTAAGTAAAGGAAACAAAATAATACACCCAGAAAAACTAGAGAGGTGCTTTAACTGAACTCCTGGATCCAAATATCTTGAAATTTGGGGAGGTTTTTGAAATCAACACCTAGATGTTTACAATGAGTTGAACTAAACCTCAGCATCCAACCCCCACAGACTTTGAGGATGCTGAAATCCAGACCTTTAAACTTCAGGAGATGTTGTGGGGTAGGAATACAACTGATATAGGAGACATGGGGATGGTATTGCCAATGCAAAGTGAACTGCTTTTGACTGAAATGTCTATGGGAATATACAGACAACACAGATACATTAAAGGAAAAAACTTTAGCATGGTCTCACAGCTACATTTAACAACAACACTGAGGTCTGACAAACAAGATGCCTATGTTTATGGGGGTGGGGTGCTGGTGGTTGTGCACACAAGCGGGATGGGACTACACCCTAAAGCTGTGTGAACCTTCCTTCCTTAGAAATAACTAAAACCAGGGGAAATTTTTTGCACATCTGAGCAAGACCCACTCCAAGATCACAGTGAACCAAGGCCATTTGTGGTTTGAGGGGGAAACCAAGCAAAATTTGGGATTTTAAGCTAAGTCTTGCTTTGAGATCTTGGATCTGGAACTTCAGAGTGTACCTCGGGGAGTGCAAACTACAGACAAAGAAAGGTTATGGGAACCAGAATGGATGTGGGGCTTTGTTCATCTTTGTATATTTCATGCAGCAGATGCTGCAAGCACTTTGCATAGACTTTAAACATTAAACACTTCTGACAAGATCTTGTGGCAGTTTTAAACCATTGCTTGATTTCAGTCAGGGTTGAGGGTATTTGGTACCTTCCAGAATTGGGCCCAGCATTTAGGAAATATAAAATATATGCTGGGTGTAAGTAAGAGGGAATATCTTACTCTCTGATGCTTTGTCAGACAATCTTCTTGACAAAGAACAGCAACTGAAAACTAAATGTTGACTTTGAATAATCAAATCCTCATGAACTGAAGTTCACCCCTGTACAGAGACCTATGTACCACTTAAATGCATATAACTGACAATACCTACTTTCCCCTTTGAAACAAGGTCCCAGTGATATATCACATTGGCCTTCTGCACAAGGGTGAATTTCACCTTTGGATTTCACCCAAGCAGGTGAAGAAGCCATCACTGAGAAGGAGCAAAGATTTTTTTGATTAAGGTTCAAAGACAGATACTTAATTTATCCTTTCACACACACACACACACACACACACACACACACACACACACACACACACACACACACACACACAGCCCTAAACCAAAATCCCAGAACTGAATGCCAAATCCAGAACCATTTCCACAGCTTGGACATCTCTCCCCATCTCCCTCTCTCACACACACTGGATGAATAAAATAAAAATCACATCAATCAACATCTTCATCCAAGCCCAGATCCAAAGCGGAGCCTACAAACTTTGGGATATTCAGATCTGGGATCTTCAGTTGGCCTAATTAGATCCCTAAAGTTCTAATTCAGATTTTGAATCCAGGGTTCTGGTTGTGACACATTTCTGCACCTTATAGCAACTGAACAGAGGTCAGTCACAAAGTCTTTTGTATTTGGCACTCCAAGTTTACTACGGTAGTAGTGTCTAGCTGCTATCAGGGTCCCATTGTGGTAGGTGCTGTACATACACCATATAGAGACAACCCTGCCACCAAGAACTTACAAGACAGACATAGGGTGAGAGGGGAAAATGGAGGCACAGAAAGATGTAGTGACTTGCTCAGGGCACACAGCAGCTCAATGGCAAAGCTGGGAATAGATTTCCTGACTCCCATTCCAGCGTCCTACCCACTAAGAATTGATAACTCCAGAGGTTGGTTTGGTAATGGGAGAGAGACTTCCATCTTAAGGCCTCATGGGGCAGAATAGTGACCTACACTGCCACCACCAGATAGCTACTCAGCAATCAGTGTTGCCAATCCCTAGCATTCGAATATCATGAGTCAAAATCATGTGATTGGCCGAAATCATTATTTTTCTTTTTAAAAGTCAGATTCTTTGTCTTTTCCTTTTGGTTTCTAAGCCATCAGTGTTCATTGGGTCACATTTCCAGGATTCTCTCCACAAACATGAAGTCTAGAGACTTTTTATTAAAAACAAACAAAAAGCTGAGTTTCACATTCAATCACAAGACTCTGTTGGTTTTCTTGAAGCCTAAGCACCTAAACACAGAGAGACTCGCAAGAGTTGACAACAACTGTTGGCCTATGTGAAATGAATTTAGTGACCTCAGTCTAGCTCTCACAGGAGCCTCCACATCATCCTTCTACCACAATTAGTGCCCTTGGGGTCTGTCTAGTGAGGAAGCCAAGGACTCAGTGGGCCCTAGTGACTAAAAATTTTCTTATGTCTAAGAGGCAGCCACTCTAGCTCAAGAATGAGGCGAAGGTCATGGAAACAAGCATTACTGTGTCCTGTACTGAGCCAGTTCTGTGGCTAATGAGAGGGCTTCAATCTCCACAGCTCATAATGTACTTCAGTTCCCCATCTGTAAAACAGGTTCTTCCCTACCTCACGCAGCTGTAAGGATGAAAAAATATTAAGCATTCACTGACTCCTTGGGCTCCCAAGGGCAGAGCATGCTGCTGACCCCTCTGGATTCTTGCTTTGCCCCACACCTCCCATCTGTGTTTTTCATTCTCTCTTCACCACAATCAGTTGGGTTCTGGTACCCCTCCCTCAGATAAGGGGGTGGCCCTTTTGTTCATCCAGTGGGCTCTACCTACCATTCCAGGGTTTAAAGAGTCTGACACCTTATAAAAGCATCAAATTCACTCACACTAAGGCTTTGTCTTCACTGACACAGTGATTTTTTTTTAAACACCAAGATAACAATCATGTAATGATCATGGCACAGTAAGGTCCTAAGTGGAGACATGGTATTTGTAGTGTACACCATGAGGTCAGCATTATACCCTCACTCATAGTTGCTCTCGCCTAGTTTACCCCACAGTAAAACTTCAATGTTTTGTCTCCACTATGTTTTCACAGTGGGATAGCTAATGCACATTAGTTATTGCAGGGTAAAAAACACACCTCTTTTTTTCTTTTGGTCAGTGAAGATATAGCCTATGAGTTAAAGCATAAACCTTTCAATTTTAATCCTTTGAAGGCACAGTCCTAGATGTGTCCAACCATCTCAACCCACAGCCATTGAGTGGAAACAAATCAGTATGACATTGTTTGTTAGTTTTGGGTGAGATTATTGTAGGAGAAATGCAAACAAGTTTGGTCCCATCATTGAAACAAGGCTGCCTTCATGAAAACAGGTAAATGAAGGAGAAAGAAAGCAAAGAAAGTTGATAAATCGCGTAATTTCAGTCCTATGAATTAAGGAGTACCCAACAGTCCACACATGAGGCCATTCAAAGACAATTTATCACTTGTGATCACAGAAACAAAATGAAGCTGTTACAACCTTTTAAAAGCTTTCTTGAAACAAACTAAAAATATCCATTGCTGACAGATGCAAGCTATCAATAAGGAATTTAAGAACTCAGTATGAAGAGTGGAAAGAGTGCAAAGTCTTGATAAACATCTCAAATTGGATCTTACTCAGCAGGCAACAACTAGTTTATAGTGGTAATTGTAAAGGGCATTTTACATTGAATCAATTAAATGAAAATCTTTTAAAGCCTTTTTAAAAAGGGACCTTTTTAAGTTAACAGGTGATTTTAATTGGAACCAGGGGAGTTGCATCATGGGTTGCTTTTTTTTTTTAAGCATTCAATATGGGTGGAAAAATCAATACATTTCCATCAGCATTTGAACTCCTGGCGTCTTGCAAGTTGAATGTTGAAACTAAACAAAAACTACAGTTTGTTCTAGTTTTGTAGTACCTTCACAAGTAATGAAATATATTCCATCATGACTGTTTGCCATCAAGAGACACACATTCCCAACAGAAGTATTTTTAAAAGATTCATATGAGGTAGAATTTGTTAAGACAAACCATATTTTTACCAATAAATTCTATAGAGGGTTTATGTTTTAGTCAGAACAAAAAACCTTGGCTGAAACCTACTAATATAAATAGGAATATGAGCGATAATTTACATTAGAGTAAGATACTAGAGAGTCCAAATTGATACTACCATAAGCAACAAGTGCATCAGAATAGCAGCTTTCATCTCTAAGTTCCTTGCAGAAGAATAACACATGCAGTGCACCCTTCTCTGGGGGCAGAAAGACAACTGCATTCAGCTGGACAATTGGTCCATAGGACAACCAGCTAAGGACTCCAGGGCAAATCCCTATCTTAAAAACAAACAAACAAAACTATCCACAGGATCTTCGGGATCTGACTTTCGGGGTTGCTAAACACTCATAGTTCCCACTGACTTCAGTTAGAGTGGTGGGTGCTCAACATTTCTGAAAATCAGACCCTATTTCCATGCAAAGCAGCAGGAGATGGCATAGAGTCATCAGGTATCTAACAGGAAGTAAGCAAGAAAGAGATAGAGACAGAGAATAGAAGTTCTATGAGACACTGGGTCCGGTCTCTTCCACCGCGTTTTGATGCAACAGGTAAATAAAAGTCTTCTGCTGAAACCCGGTATGCTCTACTTTCTTGCAAGTACTACACGGAACCTCGATGTTTAGGTCTCACCACCCCAGGTCCCCAGTGAAATGCATAAATTATCTACTTCAAAATAAGGCCAAAACAATGATTGCAAACCTGATGCTTAACCCTCCGAGCGATCCTTTCACATTGTTGATGTGATGAGTACAGCAGAGAAGTTCCTAAATGTTACTGATGACCTCCCTTTGGATTTATCAGAATGGTTAAACTAAAACTCAGCTATTTGACCAAAAAACCCTACAGCTGTGATTGTGCTCTGTCTTGCACCGCCCATGAATGTAAATACGTCCATTAGAGCAGCAACTAAACAGCCAGTGTCAGAGGCAGGCTACTGCTGCAGAGCAGACAGCTGACGTGCTATGGAGCCAGCATACTCCACCCCTAGCTGGGTAGAAGTGGGGAGTAGAGGTCCACCTTGATCTCTAGCACCCCCTGTGGCCAAATGAAGGAGCATTACAAGCACTGGAGGATATCACATGCAACTGCTGCTTATTGGAAAGCCAGCCCTTTACTATGGGAGAAAGGGTCAAAGGAAAACTACAAACTCTCAGGGGAACGGAGGAGAGGGCAGAAAGACGTTCTGACTGCAGTCCACCTCAGTCTGCATGTAGACCCAATGAGCAGTATCTGCATTCTCCAGAAAAGCTTATAGTGATGGTAGAGATTGTAGTTCAGACCTGAAACCCTCTGTTGCTGCCTAAAATGTGTTGGCTTGTGAGTGAGCAAGCAACGCTGCCCTCTATTGGTGGAATCAGAACTGTGCCAAAGACATCCGCCCAGCAGTGGCTGGAGAATAAATGTCCTAATACCGCATGACTGCTATGGGAGGATTCTCTTTCAATTAAAGCGGTAGAGACCAGTGTTTTTTAAACCAAAAGCCCAAAGCAGAGCTGGCTACATTATTCATTGCAACTAATTTATCAGGCAACCTTCAGAATATTTTTCTTCAAATAGTTCATTCCTGCCTAGTTTTGCCTTATTCAGATAAACTCATAGGAGAGTGAATATTAGATGGTGTGGATAATTTATGCAGCGAGTTCTGTCAATCATCAGATCATAATATTTTTCCATTACTCAGACAGCTTTAGCTTTCAATTCCATCCCCTACATGTCGCAAATTTGCTGTTCAACTAGCAACTATGTTATCTGTGTACATGCAGTCAATGGATTATAGTCAAACCTGGATTATGGCACAAGTTACCCCCGGATTAGTTAAAACAGGGGTTCTCAAACTGAGGGGTCCCGAAGTTATTACACGGGGGATTGTGGGTTGTCACCCTCCACCCTAAACCCTGCTTTACCTCCAGCATTTAAAATGGTGTTAAATATATTTAAAAGTGTTTTTAGTGTGTAAGGGGGATTGCACTCAGAGGCTTGCTGCGTGAAAGGAGTCACCAGTACAAAAGTCTGAGAATCCTTGAGTTAAAAATATGTGGGTCCTAGTGCAATCATAAGCATTCAGTAATTTCAGTGCTGTCAGCTGTGGACAGACCTCCATGCTAGTATGCTCTGTAAGACTCTGTGACTTGGCCAGTTCCTCCTTGATCAATAGTAACAGCACTTGGGGGTTTAGGGTTCTTACTTGTATTGTGTGTCCTAAGACTCCAATGCTTGCTTAAGGGAATCTATCCTGGGTGTGTCCTGTTACTACACTGGTATTCAAGAACCACGGTCAAAGGAAATAGTGAACAAATGTTCATATTACATGGAAACAATTTGGAGTAAAGGGGAAAATAATCGGGCTGTTCAAAGACCTGCTTTGCACTATTGCATTGCCAGCTCTTGTGATGTTATTGAGTGTCTCACAAGAGATGATGCTTTTTTTAAGCGTCTGCTCCCGGAGCCACGTGTTTAGGTGAAAATCTCAACTTTCAAAGAAGAGGAAGTTTGTACCCTCCTGGTTGTGGATAAAAGCTTGAAAACATTTCCTGAATGAACATAAAGTTTCAAATAAAGGCAATGAAAAAAGAACCTAAAATGTATTATTTTTTAAAATGTCATTTTTGCGGGGAGGGGTTGATATGCTGTTATCAATACTGGAATTATGAAAGGTATATCCCCAGGATATTGCAGTGATATTGTCCATCTTGCAGTTTTCCAGCAGTTCCACTTTTTCCTCCACCCTTTGAACTTCCATGTAAGCATCAGAAGTGGGGAGGAAGAAAAATAAATCTTGCCTTGAATTTATCTGATCCTTAATTAGCCCCCTGCCCACTTTCTTGGAAGTGCTTTGCCACCAGCAAAAGTTAATGCTTCTGTGAATGTGAAATCAACTCATCTTCTGCCTTCTCTTCTCAATTAAGCAATGACATATTTTAAAATATGTGAGTAGCACTTTGCATTTATCTAAGATAGCCCTGGTTAACTGAAAGCCAGCTCACAAAACTTCAGTTCTGCCCTCTGGGAGCTGAGCCATGACTCCCCAGCCAGTGCCTTCTTGTTTTGCTCTACTCGTTATACAGCGGTTGCCACCTCTTATGGAGCTGGCTGGGCCTTAAGAAACCAGCCAGAAGCCTCTACAATCAGGGTAACTTGCCTAGCAGGTATTAAAGTCTCCAATCTGCTGTCAGGCAACCCTGTTCATCTGCCTAAGGTACTTACACAGCTTCCATTACCTTTGCAGCTGAATCCCTCACAATTTGTAATGTATTTATCCTCACAACACTCTTGGTAGGGAGGTCAGTGCTATTTGCAGATGGGGAACAGAGGCACACAGAGACCAAGTGAGATGTCCAATGTCACCCTGGATATCTGTAGCAGAGTAGAGAATTAGCCCAGGTACCCTAACCACTGGATCATCCTTCCCTCTCTAATCACAGATGGTTATTAATTTGTTCGGGTGTCCCCACTGTAGTTCCTTTCATCTAATGATCTCAAAGCATTTTACAAACCAACGGTTAATTATCCCTTCCCACAAAATAGGTAAATACATTTATCACGTTCCCAGTGTACAGGCGGGGAAACTGAGGCACAAGCAGGCCCAGCATCTTGTCAAAGACAAAACTCCAGGAGTCCAGAGACAAGTCTCCCGCGGCCCATGCTCCTTGCATAGCAGTGATGTGCTTTTGTTGTGCACTAAGTGATTAGACTGGGGCTTTGCTTAATGTGAAGTTATGGAGGGAGAGGGCCAATCAAAGTCAAAACTCCACTTCTGCTACAGCCCTATTTGAAGAGTAAGTGTTCTGCATTTTTTTCCATGCCTGAGACAATCTAGACAAATAGGCTTTTAAATTAAGCAGTGATTGGGAATATAAGTGAGTGCATTTAAGCTGATAAGAGATGGAAAGATCCTAATGGCTGAAATATTTGTCATATCACAAATAAGCTGGCTGTATCAGGAGCCACTAATATAACTAATTTTTACCAAGTCCTTTGCTGCTCTGTGATAGAAAATGAGGTCAGCGCAGGTTGAGGCAGCACAAAATGAGCAGCTGTCTGAAGGCAGCAGAGAATACTGATAAACGACTCTGCAGAGCTGTATTACCTTTCCGCAGAAAACAGGAATCATGTTGTTAAAATTAAGATATAGTCTGTTCAATGCGTCCAGGGTTTTTAATGTAAAAACGCAAATGAATACTTTTGTTTTCAACAAAACTTGAATACAAATGCACTCCAAGATGGTTTATCCTGTCTGCCATCTGATAATACCGTGGACCAGATTTTGCTCTGTCCCTTCCAGGTAAATCCACCAGGTGCAATGGAATTCCTTTGGATTTACAGAGGTGGAACTGACTGCAGAGTTTGGCCCTGAATGTAGTTGATAATAATACTTTGCACTTTTATAGCACCTTCCATTTCTCTGTTTGCCTTCCATCTAGGGATCTCAAATGTCCAAGAATTAAGCCTTGGTCAGCGAAGGATCCTTATCCCCATTTTACAGATGGGAAAGCGGAGGCACATAGGACTTACGGAGAGCCTGAGCCTAGTCAATGGGAAAAAAATGCCCAAAGTTACAGAGGTAGCTCATGGCAAATAACTGGGGTCTCATGACTCTGGTGCCTTCACCAAGAGACCCTCTTTCCTCTGCTGTTCTCTGGCTTGATTCCCTGTTGTCCTGAATCATGTGCAGACATTTACACCTATGCAAAGTGGATGTAAAATGCTACCATTCTAATTCAGTACCACTGACACCCACTTTGCCCTGGGGGACAAAGTGGATACAAATTACAGGGCAGGAAAGAGTCAATTCCAGCGTCTAAAGTACGGTAATATGCCACATATCTTATCTCTGCAGTTATTTCAAGTATCTAGATCCCAGGATGGGTGGCTCCTAGGATGAGTTGTTATAAATGTACATAAAATTAACAAGTTAGAGAGGGTGTTATATTGATCAAGGTAGGTTTATAATTATAAGCACTTCGCATCTGTAAATCTCTATCGGCTTAACAAAGGTGAGTCACCAGTATCTCCATTTCCCAGATAAGTGAAACTGAGGCACAGAGAAAAGAAGTATCTCACCCAAGTGCATACAGAATCAGAATCAAGGCTGGGAATAGAACCTAGGCCTCCTGGCTTCCAGCCCAGGTCCATGGCCACTGTGCAAAGCTGCCTCCCCTCCAGAAAGTCACAAGTTTAAATTAAATACTTAACAGGTGAGGGACTGGATGAATCTCTTCACCGATTGATGACCTCCAACCTAAGGCTCCAGTCGGGCAATCCGACCCCTGGATCGAGAATCTTATGGAGTGAAGCCAGTGGGTCTCCACACAGACTTAAGTGTCTGCCCAGATCAAACTGCAGAGTCTAGGTGGGCAGTGGTTGAGACACGGAACATTAAGATGCTCTTTGGGAAAGGAGTTAACCTGGGAGAGACCACTGTTACATCACATTGAAATCAATGGGTCTTCTCACAGGTTAGGTCTTCCCTGCAAATGTTTGCTAACACTGGTGTGTCAGTCAGGGGCGTGAACCTTGACTGGCATAGATGGACCAGCAAGAGCCCCTCGAGCAGACACAGTTATACCGGCAAGACTCTGTTTTACTAGTATTGTTTATTTTGCTCAGGAACTTGAGAGGGACAGGGGCAGGAATAAGCTTTGCTAGTACAAACAGTCCACGAGGGGAGAACTTTGCTGGTATAATACGTCGGGGTTTAGCTGTACTGGCCAAGTGCTCCTAGCAAAGACCTGGCCATCATGTATGATATGATCAAACATGAGTAAGTGGGTAGACTCTAGCATGCAGGCCAAGCAGAACTGTGAACTCCCTGGGGCAGGGACATCTGTTTGTTCTGTGTTTGCACAGCGCCTAGCACCGAGGCTCCTAGCCCTCAGAGCAACACAAATAATCATCACGGTTGCATTTAAAGAGACTGATTCTGCTCTCACTCGGCCCTGCGAAACCAGAGAATAACTCCATTGAAGGCAACGATGGCCCAAGAGAGGGAAGAATTGGGGGAGGTGCACTCTGTAATACTTCAGGGTAATCTCCTAGAGCAGGAGCTTGCCTTGCCGCACATCAGCAACAATTGAACTGTGTTATCTATTGTTCCCATCCCATGCAATAATCAAATACCATTCTGCACATTTCTCCCATAATAAACTGACCAAGAACCTTGGCAGGGGAAGGTCGATTGTTCAGAAGCATCAGACAGTTTAAGAAAGCAAAATCGACCTGGATTAATAATAAACCTCAAACTCACTACATTTCCTAACTGGAGTGATAGATGGGTTCATATTTGATAACCATTAAATGGTTTAATGAAATAATTATAACTCCCACTCCCGAGCCCCGGAACGATCAATAACTATGAGCTCTAAGCAACAGCATGTTCCAAGTTCTGCCATTTTCACAGTGCTCCCCAGCAGGCAGAGTGTGTGACTGTAAATGCGATTGACACTAAAGTCGCATTAAAACATTCCCATCAAGGGCAATAATAGATTAAAAGCTACTGAGGCACTGCAGTTGGCCAGTCAATATTCTTTATTTTCTGCATCACCCCCAATTTTACCACCCTCCCGGACGCTATTAGCACGAGTCGATTTGCTGTCAATGACCAGCTCAGGCAAAGAAACATTAATGCATGCTCACAAAGGCGGTATGCGTGGCATTATCACTTCACTCGCTTTCAAATTACACCCTAATGCCGTCGCCAGGCAGCTTGTGACATGTTAACACTATATGCGATTTGTTGGTATTGGGCTAAATATTTCATGTCTAAAGATTTCATCAGAGATTTGATGACAGAAATAAACTACCGCCCGGTGGGAAATCATTCCGAATAATAGAATTAGGCATTGTTGGGAAATCAATGAAGAAGGGATGGTGACAGGGGAGAAAGAAGGATAGCAACAAGCTTGGAGGAAGGTTGCTGTTTTTCCCCCCATCCTTAGCGGTAAAGAGCTGCTGAGTACCCATTTGTCTGCCAATTAAAGGCCTTATTAATAAATCACATTGAAGGAGCAGAAATTAGAATTCAGAGACTTGTTTGTTTATGCTCCAGGTGCAGGGGTTAGTTGCTCTGTGGTTGTTTCTAAGAACTGCCCCCCCAGTGCAAACAGTCCACCATGCTGTGTGAAATGCAGTGGGTTAGTGAGGGTTTTATCCTCTGCTGAGTCTAAGGAAAATAATCTTTAAAAATATAGATGCATTTGAGAAAATCTGCAGCAGTTCTGCATTTCCTTTTAAAGGACTTTTGTGCTGGCGAAAGACTCTTGGAAACGGAACTCCTCTATTGACCCAAAAGAGAAGGACAAGTTAAGCAATATCAGCAAAATACCACCGCCCCACCAGGTGCCTCAGTCCTGATCAGCAGGAACCGCTGCCAGGATGAGAGGGTAGTAAGTCCACAAGCTGCAGACAGAAGCACTGTGCAGACACTGCTGTGCATTAAATGAGTTCGCTGCAGATGACACAGTTACTGTCTAGGTCACACAGACACACCTGGAGAGGCAGGGCTAGTACAACTCTGGTCCTTCAGCTCCCAAAACACAGGTGTGGAAGAATAACACAGTCTTCGCTCTTAGGTTGGTTGCAACAGGTCAGAGGCAGTTTATTCTCAAGCAATATTGCAAAGGGGGGGAGAAGACTGCACAACGGCCGGTTTCCCCAAAAGATAAACAATTAAAGCAAACATTTATACCTTTTGTTACATACAGCAGTGATCAACAACTGCATTTTGTTTATACATATTCCTTCCTGATTTCCTACTTTTCTCCGCAGTTCTTGCTATAGTCTGTGTTCCGTTCTTATCTAACACAAGGTCAAAACAATCTCTCTTACAGTTCTTTTCCACTCGCCCAGGCCCTGCCTGGAAGTCTCGCCGTATTAGCCATTAGAGTTAGTCTGACTCTTGCTCTTCCTAGAAGACTAAGATGTCTGAGCTTTTTTACCTACTTCCACACTGGACTATCCTATGGGAGCTAAAACAAAGCCCTGCTGCAGTACAATCCCTAGAGTATGCTACTGGTCATCCAGATACACCCAGGCCTTGAAACTGTAACTAGGATAGACACAGGCAGACCCGTGCCCCCACACAGAGCTAAAATGATTTCAATAGGGGTCCTGCTCCACATGGACATAGGGGACTGTCTGGGCCGATTCAGCTGCTAACTCAAGACTAAAGCTGGTATATAGGGGAGAAATTCAGACTCTTTGCCCTCTGCACAGAGATGGGCACAGTGACCTTTATCATTTGCCAACCAGGAACTTAACAGAAACCGCTAAACTCATTTTCACACAGGCCCCCAAGAAGTCATTGACCTGGGCCAGGTATACAGGGTGAACTAGAAGGCAAAGGTTCTAGCATTAATCCTAGCCTCCTGAACCATCCAATGCCACTGCACTGCAGTCAAGTTGCAACACACACCATTAACAAACACTCCCAACTGATTTAGCTGGAGCAAAATGATCACGCAGGCAATTGTTCTATTGGCATAATACCTGCTCAGCCAGGGGGAGCTCACAAATACTCCCCTTCTTGTTGAGGCATAGCACTAAACTGGTTGCTTGTATCTCCTAATCTGGCTACATTTCTTCTGTTAAAACAACACACTGAGTAATGCTGATTTCAGCTCAGAGCTGTGGCTCATGTTCTATACACTATCCTCAGATTATGCTGCCACTTACTTCATATGCCAAGCAGAAACCTCTTGCTCTTCTTTTCTTTTTTCATACTTTCCTTCTCCAGGATTTCTTCCTCTTTTTCTTCCATTTCAAATCTCTACAGAGACTTTTGCTGTTTAGATACTGCATGAACCTCACTTTCCTTACAACAGCACCTGGACAGTGGGCTGGGAAGGGCCAGCAGTTTTTTTCTCCAGTGCAGGGAATTCTGGGACAGCTGGGTCAACTAGTTACGGGCATAGCAGCCCACAAGGCTGGGTTCTGTAAGGGGTTGGGTTAGTGTAAGATCAACCTCTAAGAAGGGGTGATTCAGTTCCACAGATAAACCCATGACAGTGAAATCTGAAGGGTGCTTGGCACCTTAACCAAGGCTCTGTATGTGCACATAATTTAAGCTGGTTCTACATAGAAAAGGGTCAGATGCCAGAATCATGGGGAAGGTCAAATCCACAGCTGAACTTCACAGCTAACTCCTGGTGCTCTAACGACTTCCTCACAATCAAACATCAAACCACAGGCAGAGCACAGAAGAGGACCCATGTGCTCAGGTTCCCAATCTCATGCTCTAAACACTAAAGAACTCCCCCTCCTTCTGTCCCTTTGCCCTGCTTTCAGCAGAAAGACACCATTTGATCATGAGTAGTTTCTTACAACAAAATACATGCCCCACTGCCATCCCTTTTCTTCTAGGGGCCACCAACCACTACTCTGTGGAGTCCCATAGCACATACAAAGGTTTCTCCCTCTCCCTCTCTGGTATGGACTGGCAGGAGATGCTCGATGAGTTTTGAGTGGAGTGTTTAAAGAGCTTAAAGCTATTAGAGAGCAAAGAGGCACTGTGGTTAAGGCAGGAGAGTCAGAGTTCAATTCCTGGTTCTGTCAGACACCCTGTGTAGTCCTGGGTAAGTCAGTTAGGCTGGAGTTTCCAAAGGTGCTAAGAGAGTTAGGTATCCAAATTGGGTGTCTAACTCCCTTAGGCTCCTTTGAAAATCCCAGACTTAATCTCTCTGTGCTTCCTTTCCCCATGTGTAAAGATGGGACAATAATACTTCCTTTGGCTGTCTTATTTATTTAGATTGTAAGTTCATTGAGACTAAGACTTACTATGTGTATTTACAGCCCCTAGCACAATGGGCCTGAGCTCAGTGATACTGATAATAAATACACACAAAGTGCACACCATGTATGATACCACCCAAGAACTGTTATGTCAAATAGCTAGACACTACGAGGCAGTAATATAAGTCCTTGCTGGTCTGTAGGCAATGACACCCCATGCCCTACAAAACAAACCAGCACTTTTCCTCCATCGGTCTCAAAACAGGTTGCAAAGGAAAGTAAGTTTCATTATCCCCTGATTCAGCAGCTGGATCTGCTCACGCAAATCCATGTGCTCACAGAAGTAATGTGCCAAAAGCCTCATAGCAAACCCATGGGCTTATACCTTAATCACTGGAGCATGCTATCTTATAGTCAGTATATACATGCAAGGGGGAAGAGAGGGTTTTTTCAGATGAGACCAGGATTTCAGATGGATAAGCCAGCTCCTAACTAAGAGGGGTCAGGAGTAAACTTTCCCCACAGGCAGGTTATCCCATAAAGGTGGTTTCTTGCATCTTCCTCTGAAGCACTTGGTACTGGCTACTTTCAGAGACAGGTTACTGAGCTGGATGACCCAAAGTCAATGAGATAAAGCTATACCTAAGGGAAAGCTGATCCAGTTGCCAAAAAGCCGCAGTAGGACATGACCCACACTTTCCTTTGCTAGACTGTTACTCTTGCTGGTTTTTGTCTTGCATGAGGCTGCAGTGCAAATCTATCAGGCATAACTGTACACGAGAATTCTTCCCTCAGCAGTCAACCCACCAAGCCAAGATACTTTGGCAGTAGCCTTTTGCTCTGTGCTAAATGTTCCAGTAGGAAGTTGTTATAACTTTAATCTAAAATTAAGGGCCATAATCCTTAAAACACACACACACCAGCAGACATGTGCATTGTGGGGGAAATCTAGTAGCTGGTCCAATGTGGATGGAGCATCTTAATGGGACAGAGTCACCATAGATTTGTACATTGTTCAGACTTTGATGAGTATTATTATACAACTAATGCAGCCTAATGACTTCAGGAGATACAAACCCTACAAGGCTTTCCAGAGAGATGAAATCCAGATAGTTTATCCTAACTCTTAAATAAACAAGGAATTAACTTCCTGCCCTTTCTAAGCAGGCAGTAATTGAAGCTTGTGATTTATGTGGCATGCTCTCCTTGCAAGGCAGTTAGAGATGGGGCATAATTGGCCAAAGGGAAAATAGTTATTTCACAAGTCCTAGAAGATGGACAGCCAGTGATCAAACAATTGTGATAACCACTTGGCCATAAATTTGTCAGTTACAAGGGGAAAGCACTTGAATATGCTATTTATCTTGTGGGGCCTCTTGCCTTTTTCATCAACTGGTCTCACTCTCAGTCAGAACAACGAAATATTGCTGTTTTCTGCGCTCTTTTTATTTATTGGTTTTGTTTGTACCATCCCATTTCCCAAGAAAAACAGGATCCTTCAAGATGCATGAGTTTTATCTCATTAGCTGCTCTCTGCATTTCTTCCCCCGCTTCCTGTACCATTAGGCCATGTGAGATCTACCTGGTCAACAGCTCTGGTTTCCAATTGACAACATAGAAATTGATATCAAGGAACAGAATGGCCCTTCAAGTCAGGTAGGCTGTCTGTGACAATAGTCTATGCCAGATACTTCAAAGAAGGGTATCACCCCACTGTACAAGCTGTATCACACTGTGCAACACTATACCATGGAAATAGAACAGTAATTCTTCCTTAGCATCTCCCTTGTCTCTGACTTCTTCTCTGCTATCTTCTTCAGTCACCCACACATCCTCTTATAGTCTGTTCCTTTTAGGACAAAGGCTCCAAGCCTGGTTTTCAATATGTCCTTTTGTCCTTGTAAAAACACGGGATTGAAATTCTTAACCTGTTACTTTAGTCCTTGAGAGCTGTATAAACTCTAGTTTGAGTGCTCATGTGACCTCTAACCCAGCCAATAGCCAATCTCTCTTAAAATGCACCTCTCTCGTTACTATTGGTTTTAAATGTGTGGCCTGTAAACTCTTTGGAGCCAGGACAGTATCATGGCGCAAGGACATTCTGTGTTTGCAGGGTGTCTGGTGCAATGGAGCTTTGATCCTGACTGGGATCTCAAGGAGCTACATTCACAGAGATATTTAATAATGATCACAGTTAAATCACACCCTGGGATAGTATCCTGGCCTTGTTAATCTTCAGCTGTGCCCTGGTCGCTAAAACAGTGTTAGCTCTAACTGAGAATCTGAAAAACTGTCCCCCATTAACTGAAACACTGCTTCTCTTAATCTGCACCCATGCAGTTAAATATCTGGTTTGCTGTGAGGTGCAGTCTGCATAGGATGACCAGATAGCAAGTGTGAAAAATCGGGATGCTGCTGAATGGCAACAGGTGCCTATATAAGACAAAACCCCAAATACTGGGACTGTCCATATAAAATCAGGACATCTGGTTACCCTAACCCTGCAATGCTACAACTCTTGTGCTGAGATCTCTCTGAATAAAATATTTCTGCTGGATTTAATCTACACTCCTAAAAATGAGAAAACAGCCAGTGAGTTTCTGAGTCAATTTAATAAATTAACAACTGCTGACACCTGGTGGACAACACAAGTACTGTGTCTGTCCTGAGCCAGAGATGCATTTACTGCTGGCGTCCTACAGCTAACCACTTTACTAATTCCTATCTAAATGCTAAAAGTTAATATTATTTGCAGGGTTTACTGCTTAGTCTTATTTCATAGCCAAGCATAATTCATTTCACTTCTCTCCATGCAGAAAATAAGACGGTTACTCACCTTTGTAACTGTTGTTCTTCGAGATGTGTTGCTCACATCCATTCCAGTTAGGTGTGCGCGCCGCACGTGCACGTTCGTCAGAAACTCTTTTACCCTAGCAACTCCAGTGGGCCGGCAGGTCGCCCCCTGGAGTGGCGCCGCCATGGCGCTCAATATATATCCCTGCCGGCCCACCCGCTCCTCAGTTCCTTCTTGCCGGCTACTCCGACAGTGGGGAAGGAGGGCGGGTGTGGAATGGATGTGAGCAACACATCTCGAAGAACAACAGTTACAAAGGTGAGTAACCGTCTTTTCTTCTTCGAGTGATTGCTCACATCCATTCCAGTTAGGTGAATCCCAAGCCGTACCTAGGCGGTGGGGTCGGAGTGAGAAGTAGCGGCATGGAGCACTGCAGATCCGAAGGCCGCATCCTCTCTTGACTGCTGGACCAGGGCGTAGTGGGAAGCAAAGGTGTGGACCGATGACCAGGTCGCTGCCCGACAGATTTCCTGGATGGGCACACGGGCGAGGAAAGCCAGCGACGACGCCTGCGCCCTGGTAGAATGCGCAGTCACACGGCCCGTAGGGACATGGGCCAAGTCATAGCAGGTCCTGATACAGGACGTTACCCAAGAGGATAACCTCTGGGAGGAGATAGGAAGCCCTTTCATGCGGTCCGCTACCGCCACAAAAAGCTGGGGGGATTTGCGGAAGGGCTTAGTCCTCTCCATGTAGAACGCGAGAGCCCTACGGACATCAAGCGAGTGGAGCTGCTGCTCCCTGCCTGAAGATAACAAGGAGAGCTAGGGACGTGGAGGACAGCTATGCGCGCTCCACAGTTCCAACGACCGACACGGCGGTAAGAAGGAACTGAGGAGCGGGTGGGCCGGCAGGGATATATATTGAGCGCCATGGCGGCGCCACTCCAGGGGGCGACCTGCCGGCCCACTGGAGTTGCTAGGGTAAAAAAGTTTCCGACGAACGTGCACGCACGGCGCGCACACCTAACTGGAATGGATGTGAGCAATCACTCGAAGAAGAACTTATATTTTTAAGTAGACAAAGGGTGGGAAAGGAAACCAAAGCACAGAGACATGAAGTGACTTGCTCAAGGTCATAGCCTGTCAATAATAATAGCTCACCTAACTTTTACATAGCATCTTTCCTCAGCTCTCCAAGTGCTTTACCAAAGAGGTCACTATCATTATGTTTTACAGATCAGGAAACTGAGGCATAAGGCTGGGAAATGATTTGCCCGAGGTCATCCAGCAGGCCAGTAGCAGAGCTAGGAATAGAACCCAGGTCTTCTGACTCAGTGCCCTAGGCACTGGAGCATGTTGTGTCTGCTTGGGTATAAATAATTAGTACTTTCTGTGTTCAAAGCACAGAACAAACATTATGTAGTATTTTAACCCTCTCCAAAGGGTAGGTGTTAATTTCTCCATCTTATAGATGGAAAAACTGAGGAACAAACAGGTAAAGTGACTTGTTCAAGTAGTCAGTAGTGGACCTGGAATTAGCACTCGGGAAATCTGCCCATGTACTCAGGATGCTACTCAACCCTCTTTAATTTATACCATCGCTGGACCTCCTCTTATGCCATACTAACCCTTGCCTATGTGAAGGTAGAATGAATTATATTGTAAAAATAAGAATGGATTAAAGAAATGTTGTATGTACCTTTAAGCAGAAATAAATGTTGAAATACAAGTGCCAGGAAAAGAAACATTAGGCATAAACAAGGGTGCCAATGGCAAAACATTAACAGAAGATCGGTAATAGTTAGTAAGGAAATAAGATATGCATGCCTAGCCCACGTAAACTTATCAGATTCTGCTTCCTTTGTTATCTTGTTAAGTGCTCGCCCTTTTATCTGTGTAAATAAGATAGTTTGTGTCTTGCAGGGTGCTCACATTATCTGGGTGTTATTAGCAGAGCGCTGTGCTAATAAAACAGAGTGGTCTGACAAACTGTGAGTCCTGAGTCTAACTTTGACACCTAGAACCTAAAAACTGACTGTTGACTAGTAAATGACCCCACTGAAAAATTAACTATGCCTATGCAACAGGAACTCTTCAATCATCAGTATGACTGATTGAAATCCACTATTATGGATGGAAACTCAAATCAACCACTAATACCACCAAAACCAATCCTGGCATGATTTAACTTTATTCTCAATCTGAGCTCAAGACGACAGAAGTCAAATAATCCAGTGTAGTTAAGAAAAGATTTTCAGGGCTCAAAGATAGTGTTTATTTTTTATTTCTGAGAATTACATGGTGGGAGTGAGATAAGCAAAGCTGAATTCTGCTTCACTACTGTGGCTAACACATTTAAGGGAGTGCAGCCACTCCCTTCGTTCTTGGGCAAGGAGTGTATGTTGTGAGGACATAGATGGCACATGTGCCCCCAAAAGATACCGGTGGACTGAGTTTCCAGACCTGTGCATATCCATACCCTGAATGGGGATTCACCCGAACAATACCTGAAGAACCTGTGTTTTCCACAACTGTGTTGCCCAGATTAGTGGGCCTCCAGACTCAAATGACCCAGGAGAGTCCCTTGTCTAGGGCTGGAAATATTACTGAGATATTGCCTTTCAATGGATAGTATGTAGGACACAGCAACCTCAGAGAGGAGCCCGTAGTCATAGCCTCAAAAGCCTACACTGTTGTGCGTAAGGGGAAAGGTCAATTTACAATAATAAAGCTGGAAAGCATAAGCCAGCTGGAAACCAAATTTCATCTAGGAGGGTTACACTGTTGGAAAAGGCCCAGGAAACTATGCAGTTATGTATCTTCATATGACACCTTGGTTTATGGCAAAGACAAGAAAGGGTCAATCCTTCTGAGAAATGCAGCCATCTCTACCTCAGTGAACCACTCAGAGAAGCCATTGTTTGTCAGCTGCTTGAAATCCAGAGACCCTGTTAATCCTCAGCATGGGTTACACCATGAGAAGTAGGTGCTTTCCCTGCTGCCTTGCCCACATCCCTCATCCTAAGCCAAACAATCCATATCCTGCAGAGTGCTGACAATACATCCAGATCCCCCATACATGCTCTTAAAAATACTCATCTACTTTCCTTCTAGTATTACTCATACCAGCTCACTAACATGAATCCATTTGGATGACAGGCAAGCTTTTCCTCCTTCAACCAACAGCCTGTTCACAATGGCAGCAGGGTGGGTGGCACCTGAAAGGGATACACTGAAATTGTAGCAGAAGGTATAATTTTTATTTGATCCCTACTGTCTGGCAAAATACACAACAGGAGGAATTGTAAATATGGCCAATTCAGAGGCTCCTTGGCATTTTTGGTTCCTTTTCAGAAACCCTGTGCAGAACTTTTTGTCTTCTAAAGGCTTCACAAACCAACCTCCCCCCATCCCCTGGCAATGGCAAGAGCTAAACTCTTAGAAGTGATTCACCTAAGGCCCCAGAAGATCGGTATCAAAACTGGGATTAGAATTTCAGAAGGTCCTAGCTCCAAATCCTCTCTTTAGAGCACTACATAATTTGAGATTAAGGAATCCTTTCCTTGTTTAACTGACCTTCCAGAAAACTGATTCCTGCCCACAGATTAGCAACTAAGTTGTAAAATCTGCTCTACCCTGGGATGCGTATCTGCTCAATGATTTTAGACTTCTAATTCCAGTTGGCCCCATGTATTGTTAAACTAGGCAGCCTACAAAGCCAACCTTCAGCCACTTATTCTGTTCTGCTATATAGAAACACTTCCCTCCCTGCTGTGCTCTCTTACTCCTTTATGAAAAAGGCAGCTGGGTGCTTTAGAGTTATTTTAAGTGAAGAAAATCTGTGTCTAATGGCCTAGCAACTCATTCCTTAGCAACAAAACCTCTTCTGGGCAGAAGCATCAATGGAAAACCAGGAACAAAAAAGGTCTTGTAAATCCCAAGAGCACCCATGAAAGGAGGTGCCAACAGGCATTCATGCAACAGGACTTGCAGAGTTTAAGTTAGAATGGGGAGCTAGTCCCGTCTCAACTTTAGCAAGACTAGACAGCAAGATGTTTTGCTCCATTTCCCATCTGCTGACACTGAGAATGGGCATTACTGCCCCTTAGCGCCATGTGTTAACTGGTTGGAGGAACTACTGAAACCAGGTCTGCACTGAAGAATGTTAAGTCAATCCAGCTGTACAACCCTGGAGGGTGCAAAAAAAAATCCATACCTGAATGATGCAGTTAAGCCAACCTCAATCCTATCAGAGACAGTGGTACAGTGAAGGAAGGTAGGTAAAACTACAGCAATACTTTTGGTAGCTGTAGTGTGGCTACATACAGCTGTCAAAGTAGAGATGATCTCCACCCCACTATTTCTTCACCTTTCATGCTACAACCCTAAACTAAGCTAAATTTGATTCTGTATTATGTGGAAGAAATTTGAAGCCATGATTAGATGCTCTAATTCAGGCTCGTTTGTATATATTTTAAGTTTCAGCAAGATCAGGCCACTTTGATTCCAACACCACTTAAACAAAGCTTTAATGCTTGCTAAAGTAACATAATTACATCTCATGCTGCTAAGCATCTCCCTGTAGACAAGTCCTGTTGGAGTGACATTCCAGAGCCATAAACAGATTTGCTCTTTGGGTGAGGGTTGCATCTCAGCATCCAGAGGAATATTTTGACTGTAGGCTAAATATAGTCAGGCATTTGCACTTATGCTCACCCCATTTTAGAGTTCATATGGGCTTCCTAGAACAGTGCAGGATATGTTCACTAACAGTGTTAGTTCCCCAATTTGGGGAAGTTCCTTTCATAGGAAAGTAGGAATCCTTTATAAGAGTTTTGGTTTGCATTTGGCCTAGTAGTGGCTTTAAGGGAAGCTCTTAGCTTTGACAGCACATGCTTATTAAAGTTGATACCACCTCTGTAATTGAAACCATTAGTTTGACACCTTTGGCTAAGAGTTCAGTTAAGTTGCAGCATAGAAGTGTGCATTTCAATAGCTTTCTGAAGATGCTTCTTTAAAGCAAAGAGGTTTGGTATGACTGTTTTATAGCTTTTATGGAAAAGGCAATACTCCCAACCCAGGCAGTTTGGCATATTACTAGTTTTACTCTAATATTAGACAGTGAGCCATCTTACATGTCACTTTCTGCCCCCACTCATTTGCATGCCTTTGAGGTGTGGTTAAAAGTTACTTGAGTCTAAAGACAGCTTGTGTGTACTTTTAGTGCCTTTTAAGGAAATGCTGACCTATAACTGTATTAAAATGCAAACAAATTATCTAGCCCAAACAGTCCTTGCTTTAGCTTCTGGTAGAACAGACTAATGTCTCTAGCCAGCTGCTATGCCTTATCAGTTTGCTTCCGGAAGTTTGTTGTAGAGTCAATGTTAACGTTTTCCTCCTGCATCAAGCTACATATATGAAGTTACATTCAGGTCTGCCAACTTAGTGTCATGAAATTGCATTCTCACTCCTTTCTCCCCCAACATACAGAGAACAATAAGAGCTGAATTCCATGCTCAAAAGCAGTGGATCTCAAACTTTAACTCAACCCCTTTCCCAAGGCAAGCCTTGGAGTGTGACCCCCTCCCCCCATTAAACACTAATATATTTAACACCATTGTAAACACTGGAGGCAATCTGGGTTTGGGGTGGAGGTTCACAGCTTGCTACCCCCAGGTTATACCCCCCAACTGGAGAACCCCTGCTCAAAGCATAATCAGACCAAAAATGTTTGAGGCCAGAATACTGATCATTTGTAATAACTTTACCAGTCTAATTGGTTTTTGCCAAGGTCAAGCATTGAAGGAATTGGCAGCTTATGTCTGAGAACTAGACTTGAAGAAGCAAAGCCCTTCTCATGTAAATTGCTTTACAGTTAGTCAATTCCTTATGATAAACTACAAGTGCTTCTCTTTAATCAAGAGGGATAATCAAGAACAAGAGCCTTATGATGCCAATTAAATAAGTTTTATTCTTTAGGACATGAATTGCATTTGCACTTGTTTACAGTACTGATAAAGTGCAATGGTGTTCACCTTCTGGCTCCTGTGCACATGTTCAAGTATTTAGAATGCCTAAAATGCCCAGAAACAATTTATACAGCAGCTCAAATATGGAATTTTTTTAGACTGCCACTGCACCCAGCCTTGAGTCCCTCAATTCTAAGCAATATCCAGGTGTGGAATGCTGCTTCCAGTACATTTAATCCACTTCCTCAATGGTTGGTCCAGATGAGGCCCCCCCAGATGGGGCAGCTCCACCACCAGGGAATCCACCAGGCATGCCACCAGGCATCCCTCCTGCACTCTGGTACAGCTTGGTGATGATGGGGTTGCAAACCTTCTCCAGCTCCTTCTGTTGATGTTCAAACTCTTCTTTCTCAGCAGTCTGGAACAGAGAGCAATTTGTACACTTGCTGCAACTGTGGCCCTAGAGAGTTAGCTCAAGAATTTACCTTGGGTTGGGGTAAGATGCCCCCTTAAGACACTGTACTTAAAGCAAGGCCTGTGCAGGGGTAGGTTTGCACTATTACAGCCCATCTCTGCTTTCCTGGGTGACAAGGATTGGTAGGGGAGAGAAGTATGTTAAGGAAGTCATTTGACTGACTACAAAGATTTGGAGTCTAGAACTAGGTGTAAACAAAAAAATTAAGGAAACCTATAGGTTAACAAACCACCAAAGAGCTTGAGACACATGTAATGTGTTAATATCCTACAGAGCGGCCAGAGACATGGTCAGAACAGTTTTGGCAAGGAATTGCTGGTTGTTTACCAGTGCAAGAAGTGCACTCAGGAAGGGAAATATTCAACTCAACCCTGGGTTTAGCAGCCAGTGCCCAAAACACTGAGCAATCCCTTTACCCATTCACAAAACCATTTCTTTTAGCTGATTTGTCAACTAGTCTGATCTGACACTATCTTGTAGCACCAAGAGAAACACATTAAGGCAGTCTTTTAGAAAGACTTTTGGTCGCTCAGACATCCAAGGAAGGTACTTAAGCCAACATTTGTCTTTCGACTTCTGGGGGAAACTACGAATGGCATTGGAATCATTTTCATCATTGCGACCATTAGTGACCTCCTGCCACCCAACCTAGGCCAACAGCTACAGTCTCCCTGTAAAAATTAGGAACCTACCTTGGATTTTGGCACTGTTCTGTAGGCCATTCCAACACAAAAAAACACTAATTAGTGGCAGGTGACTTGCCAGTTTGTTGCTGCACACTGATGAAGTGTGTGCATTTTCAGGTTAAAATGAGTCAGGAAGCTTCACTGGAGCTTACTTCCAATTTTTTGATGAAATTCCTCTCATGGAGCTGTAATTTTAAACATACCTGATTCTTGTCCAGCCAGTTGATAATTTCATTACATTTGTCCAGGATTTTCTGTTTGTCCTCATCACTGATTTTGCCCTGGAGCTTCTCATCTTCAACGGTGGCCTTCATATTGAAAGCATAAGATTCTAGAGAATTCTTGGAAGACACCTTATCACGCTGTTTCTCATCTTCTGCTTTGTATTTCTCTGCTTCCTGGACCATGCGTTCAATGTCTTCTTTGCTTAAGCGACCTGGAAGATACAAGCAGTTAGTTGGACTACACTTGGTGTGTAAGCCACATTACTGAAAGAACTTTTCCACTCAAGTACTTTTAGGGTTCAAACTATCAATCCATGGTTCTTTTTTGGAGTGTACAGTATGCAGAACAAATCAAAAAGTATAGTCCAATATTGCATCAGAATTCAGTGTAATATGCAACATTGTTTTAACATTTCTTATCAGGACAAATTGGTGACTGGGCAGCTGCTTTAGCTTGGGGCACATCCCAGCATGGTGGTAATTATGGGAAAGGAGCTGGAATTGATGGTTTAGTACCACTAGAGCAGTAAGATTGCAATTTCATTCAATCACTGGTATATGCACCCCCACCCACTTCAGGGGACATCATGCAGTCCTGCAACTACTGCAGCCATCTTACACCCCACGAAAGGGCTATGCACTGCCTACCTTTGTCATTGGTAATTGTGATCTTGTTCTCCTTGCCAGTGCTCTTGTCCACAGCAGACACATTAAGGATGCCATTGGCATCAATATCAAATGTTACTTCGATCTGAGGTACACCCCTTGGAGCTGGAGGGATGCCAGTCAGCTCAAACTTGCCCAGCAAGTTGTTGTCTTTTGTCATGGCTCTCTCCCCTTCGTAGACCTGGTGTTGGGGAGGAAAACAAGGGCCAACAAAAGCATTAGCATTTTGCTATATGAGGTTTTATCCGTGTTACATTACAGCTAGTATTTTCAACTTTATTTTCCTAAGGATCAGGAAGTCAAGTGTGTTATGGTCGCTCAGACATCCAAGGAAGGTACTTTGAGCCAGCATGGGTCTTTCAACCTCTGGAGGAAACTACGAATGGCATTGGAATCATTTTCATCATTGCGGCCATAAGTTACTCCTTCACAGAAAGCAACTCTCAAAACAGGGAAGAAATTCTTCAAACCCACCATGTCTTGATAGTCTACACACTAACTCATCAGCAGATCAACTTCCACTGTAAGTACAGTACTAACTTACAAGAGTTGGAAGTTTAAACTGATGAAGTTACACTGGTTTTGCTGCAGGAGAGGCAGTGAATGCAATGAGTAGCAGCCCCTTAACTATCTGAAGATGGATTACTCCAGTCCAGATACATACCTGAATAAGTACACCAGGCTGGTTGTCAGAGTAAGTGGTGAATGTCTGAGTCTGCTTGGTGGGGATTGTAGTATTTCGCTTTATCAGGACTGTCATGACACCTCCAGCTGTTTCAATACCAAGGGATAGAGGAGTGACATCCAACAGCAGAAGGTCTTGTACATTCTCAGACTTGTCCCCAGACAAGATGGCAGCCTGAACAGCTGAAGAGAGAAGTGGAGTCAAGACACTGCAACAAAAACACTGTCACTGGACAACAGGCATCTTAACTCGCTCAGACATCCAAGGAAGGTTTTAGCCATCATCAGTAAACTTCTGGTGGAAACTACGAACGGCTTTGGAAACAAATTCATCAACGCGAGTCAACTGCAAAGATGTTATCCCATAGGATTTAAGAAACACACTTAGTGAATGCTGTTTCTATGTGATTTGTCATTGATGCTCTTGTGATCCACAGATCACCAACATTTAAGCGTAAGCTTGGGAGACTTACTAGCCATAGCTTGAATGTTGTGTTAGTCTTCTGCAGACACACACATATTTTTTATATATATATATATATATATATATATATATATATATATATATATATATATATATATCCAAAACCCAGCATTACAAGCCAAAAAAATTCTGGGGGGAATTAAGTTACCTGCACCATAAGCCACAGCTTCATCAGGATTGATGCTCTTGTTCAACTCTTTGCCATTGAAGAAATCCTGCAGCAGTTTCTGAATCTTGGGGATTCGGGTGGACCCACCAACCAGCACAATATCATGGATCTGTGATTTGTCTAGTTTGGCATCCCGCAGGGCCTTCTCTACAGGATCCAGGGTGCCACGGAACAGATCAGCATTTAACTCTTCAAAACGAGCTCTGGTAATTGAGGTGTAAAAATCAATGCCCTCATAGAGAGAGTCAATCTCAATACTGGCCTGAGTGCTAGAGGAGAGGGTACGCTTTGCACGTTCACAAGCTGTGCGGAGACGGCGAACTGCTCTCTTGTTCTCAGTAATATCCTTCTTGTGCTTACGCTTGAATTCAGCAATGAAATGGTTGACCATACGGTTATCAAAGTCCTCCCCACCCAAGTGGGTATCACCTGCAGTTGACTTTACTTCAAAGATGCCATCCTCAATAGTGAGGATTGAAACATCAAAAGTGCCACCACCAAGGTCAAAGATAAGGACATTCCTTTCAGCTCCAACCTGGAAAGAATAGAGAGTGTTTTGTTATCGATGTGTCACATCTCACCAGTACTGAGGTGACTAGGAACAATCTAGTATGCTGTTTAGCTGTGCTGTATTACAGCTTACTCACCTTCTTGTCCAAACCATAAGCAATAGCAGCAGCTGTTGGTTCATTGATTATCCGGAGCACATTGAGACCTGCAATGGTTCCAGCATCTTTTGTGGCCTGGCGCTGGGAGTCATTGAAATAGGCTGGTACTGTGACCACAGCATTAGTAACAGTCTGTGGGCAGGAGAAAAAAGCCCATCAGCTGAAACCATCTACATGGTATATGAAATGAAGATCAAGCAAGGTTTGATACCATTAACCCCTTAAATTCTAGGGGAGCTGAACTACTCCCTTTACTCAAGTCTCACCTTCCCAAGGTATGCTTCTGCAATCTCCTTCATCTTGGTCAACACCATGGAAGATATTTCCTCTGGGTAGAAGCTTTTGGTCTCTCCTTTGTACTCAACCTGGACTTTTGGCCTGCCAGCATCATTCACCACAGTGAAAGGCCAATGTTTCATGTCAGACTGGACAACAGCATCATCAAATCTACGACCAATCAGCCGCTTTGCATCTGAAAACAGTTTCTATTGTCAATAATTCTAATTCACTTTGTAATTCATCATTCTACAAAAACATGCTGAGATTAGATACAGGACATAACCGAAATGTTAAATCCAAATGAGGCAACCCCCCTCCCCAAATAGCTAGCTTTTTGGTCAGTGGAATTATGGAGATTGGCTTAAATCTGCTCATTCCATGGCTGCAATCTAGTATCAGGACTAGGGAAAAAAGTCTGCTTTAGGGGTAAATGAAGGTTGCATGATTTAGAGTAGTAGTTCTCAACCCTGGGATGTGCAGACCATCCTGGGATACGTTGGACAGTCTGCAGACTACAGGTTGAAAAACCACTAATTTAGAGCCTTTACCTGTATACTAGTTAAAATGGAACACTTGAACTCAATGAAACATGAACACAATAAGCTTAGTATAATTATCTAGGATCATTTAGAACTATGAATGGAACTGAAGTCTAAATAACTTATGCCTCATGCCAATTTGAGCACCAACCTACAGCACAGGATGTGCTGTAAAAAAGGCATTTGTTCCTTCAGTTCCAGAAATATTCATTGAAAGCAACCAGGCATTGCTGCTTAAACTGATGCCAACATGCAAACAATAGAGATGTGAGGACTCTAGCTCCTTCCATCTACATCCAAATTAGAGAGCCCAATTTGGCATAAGGCTGTACCACCTAAAAAGCTAAAGCACTAGTTTATGCTAGCCAAACAATACATCGACTTTATTCAGTTTAATGTTCTCATCCCAGTTTTAAAGGGTTATGTCTACTTACCAAAGACAGTGTTAGTAGGATTCATTGCAACTTGGTTCTTTGCAGCATCACCGATCAACCTCTCTGTGTCAGTGAAAGCAACGTAACTTGGTGTGGTTCTGTTACCCTGATCATTGGCAATGATTTCCACCTTGCCATGTTGGAAGACACCAACACAGGAATATGTGGTGCCAAGATCAATTCCAACTGCTGGTCCCTTAGACATTTTGCCTGTAAATGAGAAGCTGTTTACTACACATGCAAAGATTTGTGTTAGCCCATGTTTAACAAAAACTTTTAAATCAAGTATAAAACAAAAATCAGAACCCATGTTTTCCTTGTAAAAACTAAAAGCAACAGCAAGATTTAAACTTCATGAGTTTAGTGGCTAATGTTTCTATTTGTTTAACCACAAACATTAATGTGGAGTTGAGTCTCACAGACTAGCTATGAGAACAAAGACACAGGATACCATGTGGACTCAGATTGAAGCTAACAAAAAGTAATTTATGGGAAGAGAGAAAAATCCCTTACAAATTAGTAGCTAAGTGACTCATGAAGTCTACATTTCCAGCTACCCCTTAAGGTCACGTGGTCTTTTAGTAGGGTGGACAAAGCTACAGTCCATGCCTGGGGTACAGAATGCTGTATTACTTATTGCAATTTGAGCTATTTGGCCAACAAAAGCTGACGGGATGAGAAAACGTGGCTGCAACTTAATCCCGTTCTACAGTGCAAATGTCCCCGCATGCGGGGTAGGACAGGCTCATTCGGGCCACGTGGGTTAAGGAGGCGCACGTGGTGTCCATAGTGCATCGCAGCAGCCTTGAGCCACGAGGAAACGCAGCGAGGAATGAGAGCGGGCGGGAGAGGATGGGAGCGGGGGCCTGAAAGACCCCAACATGCATCGCTTCACGCCGCCCACGTGCGGGCCAGCCCCTCGGACTACATGTCCCAGCATGCCCCGCCGCACCACGTGGCGGGCAGGCAGCGAACTCTAGCGCCTGCGCTCTCGCCAGCCCCTGCGGAACCAGCCGCTGAGCGGCATCACATGGACAGTTCTCTTCCCCCCCTCCTCCACAAGCCGGCTGAACGCGGCGCTGGGCACGTGGGACAGGCAAAGGCTTACGCCAGCCGGAAGCCGCAGGCAGCCTTCCCACCCCCCCCCCCCCACCGCAAGGAGCCGAGCGGCGCAGCCCAGTCCGCTCCCCGGGAGCCGGCAGCTGCTGCCAGAGCAAACACGCGAACACCTGTGGGGGGGCTGGGCCGCGAGCGCGCCAGCTGGCTGAGGAGCTCCGGGCCCCAATTCCTCCACCACCTGAAAACAACGAACCGGGTGGAAACGAGGCCGCAATCCCCCTCCCCGCGAGCCCGGCCGGGCTACGGATCACGCCGCCCCCGCTCCAAAGGCGGCGAGCCCGCCCCGCATTCCTGGCTAACCGCGACTGAAGGCTCCCCTCGTACCTGTTCAGAGCTAGCTGGCTCCGAGAAAACCTGTACCCGTGGTGTGGCGGTGCTGAATGAGACCGACTGCCGGCTCCACACACCCTTTATATACCCCTATCAGAACCTTCCAGAACTGACGCGCCCCTTTCCCGCCAGCCGGCCAATCCTGCCGCGCCTATCCCCCTCAGGAGCCAATCGCGGCGAGCGGAGCACGCCCCCTCAGTGACGCACACAGGAAGGAGGCGGGTTTGCCGGCCGGCGTTCTCGAACCTTCATGCCGGGGCCCGGCTGGGGAAGGGGCCAGTCGCCGGATGGGGTGGAGCTGAGGAAGGGCGGGATCCAATCAGAGCTCCAGGCTGCCGCTTTATTTGCATAAAGAGAACTTGACGCCGGGCGGTGGGGAGAAGTCGGAAGGAAAGCCGGTAATTTAACCAATCGTATCACAGAGTGGCTGTATTTGCATATTTCGAAAGTGGACGTGGGGAGGGAACAGACCAATCCGATCGCGGAACTAACGGAGCTCGTTGCATATGCGGTAGTCGCGGGCGCGAAGGGAGAGCGGGGAAAGGAAACAAAATGGCGGTTTAGCTGGGGGAGGGGGGGAGAGGAGGGAGTCCGAAGGGGGCGCAATCAGGGTCGCGCGCGCGCGCGCACACACACACACACACACACACACACTACAAATGGTTCCAGCGCCCTTTGACCCCACCAGAGGCAGGCAGCTGCGAACAATTCTTCTGTCACAGAGTCCTGTCTACACCAGGGCATAGGTTGGCATAGCCATGTCTTGGGGGAGAGAGGGGCTAAAGGTCTCGCTTCTCTGAGTGATGTAGCTAGGTTGGCCTGAGTTTTAAGCATCCCCCATTACAATCCAAAGCAGTACCACGTATGGGGTGGGGTAATGTGGCCTAGTGAATAAGGCACTGGGCTGGAATTGGGGAGCTCTAGGTGCTTGTTTGGGTGTTGGTCAAGTCACATCACTGCTCAGTGCTGCAGTTTCCCCATCCCTAAAATAGGGGTAATGTTGCTCCTTGGTAAAGCGTATTGAGCTCTGCTGACAAAAACTAGTATATAAGCTATGTATTATTAAAGGCAAAAAAACCCTTTCCCACTGCCTGCTCATTCAATACTCTTCAAGGTCAAGTGTTTCCTGTCAACCTTTGAAAACAAGTATAGGCTCAGATTAGATATATTACCATTGGTTTGTTTTTGTTTTGTTTATTTTACTTTTAAATAGTAAATAGGGAATAGTCACAAAACAATTTCACGTTGAATAAGGGATTGCTAATGTGAAGAGATTGAGTAACACTGCTTCACAGAAAAGTGTGACCCACTCCACCTCTCCATCACATATTTCACACACCATATCAGAATAGAAGTATTGACACGGCAGATCAGCCATTGACTCATCTAACCTAGTATCCTGTCTTCTCCAGTGGCCAGGACACAGCTATTTAATTCCTGTGTATCCCACTGTGTAATATCATACCGTAGGCTTCTCCGTAAAGGGATAATTCAGTTATCTAAGTAGCATGGGTTGATTTCCAACAATGGCTAATGTATGATATTTTAATGGAGAGCATGCACTATTTGCATCTCACTGTGTAATACCAGAGCATACGGGAGGCAGTGTTGTCCAGTGGTTAGAGCACCAGACTGGGGCTCAGGAGACCTGGTTTCTCTGTCTAGCTTTGCAACAGGCCTGCAAGGTGACCTCGGGCAAGTCACAGCATCTCTTACCTCAGTTTCCCAATCTGTAAAATGGGGGAAATGATATTGACCTCTTTTGTAAAGCACTCTGCAATCTAATGAAAAGCACTGTAAATAATCTAACTATCATTATTATTGCTACCATGTGTTGGAATAGATTAATAGTCCATTTTGTCTGCTAGGCTATCTCCAATAGTGTCCAGTGCTGAATGCTTCAGAGGGGGCAAAACAAATAGGTCTACTTATTAAATCTTCTATTATAGAACATTAGAGTGTGCCACACCAGAACTTTCTGAGGTCTATTTTGTCTGATATTCTGCCTCAGACAGTGGCCAATTCTGGATGCTTTGGTGAAAGATGTAATCCTGTTCCCCTACATAATATACTTCACTATCTAATATACTATAGGATTTTCCATAGCAAAATAGGTCAGTGAGCCTATCAGGTATTCTATCACCAACAGTGGCCAGTGCTACATGATTCAGAGGAAGGCATAAAAGCCTCCACAACATAGTGCAATACAGTACCGCTGAGGATAATGGTAATTGTTTCCTAAACCTGCTGGTGATCATTTTATGTCCTGAAACAATTGACAGTACTTGCAATTTTTATCCTAGCAACTGCAAATGCTGTTCTTATTTATAATACATAGGCTAATGCCTTTTGAAAAATGTACTTAGCTGTTTACTTCATTTTTCTAGCAGTGAGGGTCAACCTGCAGCCTTCCTTTTTATCCTTTGGTGAGGGAGCAGGTGAAGATCCTCCAATTTCCCCCCATGCCCTAATTCCCTGCATCAGATCAATTCACCTGTCAGAGGAAAACTGGCCCTATATTTGTCAGAAGGGGTTTCTTTAGGGTGATGCAGAGTTTTCTCCATTGAGGAAAATCTGGCCTCAATGGTATCTTTTCAATCCCACTTTTTAATCCTTTGTAAGCTTCTCTTGCCCATAATCAGTGCTAATGTACTGAAATAAACCAAGGGATAACAATGCAACAATCTCCATATTATTTATCTGAGTGGAAATATATATAGTAATCCACGGTCACATACCACTCATAGTTCATGCTATCAAAATGAGTTGTTGCAGAAGAAGTGTCCCAGCAAAGAGGGTGCGTTTAAAATAGCAGCTAGGAAGGACATTTGTGGAAAATTGTATTTGTTCGCCTATAATATGCTTCTTTAGGAACCTTTGATACAAAACAAGCATATGACCCATCACAAACCCTAAACAGTCATACTACCTGAGGCTAAAAGATTGTCAGATACCTATGACCGAATGCACCCCTATAGTCACACCCTACACACCACTGTAATAATTGTTGTACAAAATATGCCTTGTGAGGTATCATTTGAAAACTAATAACTCGCTGGTCAATAACATGATGAAATATGTATAGCAACATTATATATGTGCAAAGTTATAAACATAAGCTGAAATTAGATCTGAAATATGTTTACCAGACAAGTGTGGGTAATCAAGTTCTTAAAGACAAAGGAGACAGGAACAAACAGATCTGCATCCTAGCAAACAGCATGAAACCTCTTTCGGCACGAGATTCCTTATCTCCGTCCTCACAGCGGAGCTAAATGGGTAACCCTCAATACAATGCATTTCAAAGGGGACTGGACTATAAAAGTGGGGGACAAAAACGCCTCAAGGTATCTCTCTTTATCCAGCTCTCTCTCATTCACCTAAGACGACAAAAGAATCTGACTTAAGGCTTTGGGAGCAGATTCTGGCCTAAGAATTTGGTCATATGGAGAGGGAGTTCACCTTGAACCAAATGTAGTTTGTTACGATTTAGTAGTAGGAAGCATTTTATCTTTATTTCTCCATTTCTGACTTTAATGCTTGTACGTGCACTCACTTAAAACCTATCTCTTGGTAGTTAAATAAACTTGCTGTATTCTTTAATCAAAACTAATCCAGTGTTGTGGTTAAGCTGGGCGCTGTGGTAACTCTATTTAAAGTAGCATACTGTTGGATACTGATCCCTTTAGCGCAGGCAATGGACCTAAAATGTCCTGAACTGTCCAGGAGACGGACAGACAGCGTATACATTATTGGGGAGAAATTCAATACTGGGAGTTTGTTGCAAATAGTAACCAAGGCCGCTGGAAGCCAGAGTGTGGCTGCTGTTTGCTGGCAGGCTTCTGGGTCAGAAGTGATGCTGGACTAGGGTTGTGGCTATACACAGACACGGTGTGATCTGCATGCTGGCAGGCTGTTTGTGAGTGGCACAAGTGGAACCTACAGCAGCAGAGCATTGTGAGGCATGTAGAACTGATGAATGAAATTGTTTTTAATTGTTCACTTTATTAATGTAACTTCATAAGTAAAGCTTTATGAATGAAACAACATTCATTCATCAAACCGGTTACCCCAAGAACTGGCTAATTGACAGTAAAGATGTTTGTTAAGAGCCATAGCTGTTCAGTCAGTTGCCTTTGTAAGTTTCACTGACAATCCAATAAGACTTGCACTGTTTCAGTATTGTAACTTCTGTTCACCATTTATTACACTTGTCTATATTGTAACGTCTGTTCACTGTTTGCCATATTGTAATTCAAACCCCATTTTAAAACGCTCACTCCATTTTGTAAAAGCTTCCTCCAACCTTCCTTTTTGCAGACCCTGCTGTAATCTTATTAATTTAGTTTAGATGTGTGACTGAGTATGTATGGATGATGGAATCAACCTCCAGCCCCAGCCTGTCCTGATGAAATAGAGTTCAAACACCACCGGCTGAAGATGCAGACAAGAGTCCACCCTAAAAAGAAAAGGTACAATAGAAGGAAGATCAAAGCCAGGTCCCAGGCTGAAAGTCACGCCTGCAATTGACGGGTGATCAGTCACCAAACCCAGAGGCAGCATGACATGGCAAGACCTATAGACTCTGGATTCAAACTAAAGCCTACATAAAGGATGGGTGAGATGGAAGACTTTGGAGGGTAACATTCTGCTGCCAACATGGAAGGGCATCGGTGCAGGCCCAACAGAGAGCCAGCTTGTCCTTGTGCCCAGCTTTCCTGGCCAGTTGGCCACCACAAGCTATGAACCCAAGCTGCAAAATCAAGCCACGAACTCAAGCTATATCCAGGACTGGTATCTATGCAGCAGCTGCAGAACATCTGGTGTGTGTGTGTGTGTGTGTGTGTGTGTGTAGGTATTAGGTATAATGTGTGTGTATAAGGATTAAGATATTAGTTATTGGTCATAAATCAAATTGTTATCATAATAAATGTGGCATCTTTGTCTTGCCCCCTGAAAAGATCCTCTGTAATTTTGTCTGTATAACAGGCACCCCACGTTGCCAGGCAAGGAAGATGCAGCCCCTCACTGATCTGGATTGCATCCCAAAATGTCATAATATCATAAACCAATTAGAGTCAGGCAAGCTCAGTGTTACTGTGAATTGTTTAGATTCTTTAAATGAAGTAAAAATCCCCATACTAAAATCAATGGGAGTCTGCCTGAGTAGGAACTAGAGGTCTAGATTCTCTTCAGTCCCTGCATGGATATGCAGTGAGAGAGGGTTCAAACTGCTTTCCATCCCTGTGCACAAGGGCAGGGTCAGAATTCTGTTTAATAGCATTTTTTCTGCTCCATACTAGCTCCGACACCCTCCCCTCACTCAGCTGTCTGAAAAGGTGAGGAGAGGCAAAGTGAGACAGAGTCCTTCACCTCCACAGAGCTTGTTGAGTGTGGAGTAGAGAGCATACTTCACCCTCTCTGGGTACATATTCTAGGAGCCTGGCATTCCTGCTAAGGCCTTCAACCACATTGCAACCCCTCCAGCACATGGTGCAGAATTTTGCCTTGAATAAGGACCTCATGATTTGGCCAAATATAATTATTTTGTTAATGTCTAGAGTTTTGTGAAGCTTCACTGATGGCAATGGATTGTCCTTGTTGCATTTAATTTTATCATTTGCAGTTTGGTAGGATCTAAGGCTTGGTCCACACCTAAAAGTTAGATTATCCTAGCTATGTCACTTAGAGCTGTGAAAAATGCCACACCCTGTTCACTGTGGTTAAGAGTATGCCAACTGCATATCTTTGCATAAAACATCCAAGCAAGCAGGAAAAGCCAGAATCTTTGCAATGGAAATCATTTAGTTTTTGAGGGTTTTATTGTCATCCTGCATACAGTTTAGCAGATATCACTGAAATGTGATGTTCAGGTGTAAGGGTGAATTTCTGAGATTGTCTTTATTGTGAGCAGTATTTGTCCTCTGTCCCTACTCACAATATCTACCCTACCTTATTAGTTTGAAATTTACACCCTCAACCTAAATATCATCAGTGAAATCCTACCTCCATTGAAATCAATGGCAAAATTCATATTGATTTCAATGGGGCCAGGATTTCATTCCCTATTTATGTACTGTGTTTAATTCAGACTGTAAGGTCAGGGGCAGGAACTGTGATTTTCTCAGAATTTCTAAAGTATCAAACACTGTAAGTACAGAATAATTATGAGTTTCAAGACACTCTTTTACCAATGCAGGGCTTTTGCTTGGTGTCTTGCTTGATTGTGTATAGTATAATAAAGCTCAGAAACTAGAGCATATTTATTAGTTTAATTCAGCCGCAGACTTTTTCAGTGCAGCATCTTTATTAAAAAACAAAACAAAACCAAAAAACCCCAAACTGTTTTATTAAATTGCTGATTCAAAGGAATCTATAATAAATATTTGTTTTCCTCTGTGTTGCTCAGACACAGGACCAATACACCAATTATAGCAGGTACTAGAAGAGAGAAGTAAACTCAGTTTAGCCACTGAGAAACAAAATAAAACTACATAAGAATGTAAGCAATCACATTATAGCAATAATTGGTATACATCATAACAGTAAATGCTTTAAATACAATATTTTACAAAAAGTTTGGCTTACGGGTTAACTGAATTGTTTCCCTTCAAAAACTCCTGATTGTACCATGATGAACTCAGAAAATGTCCCTTTGAAAATGAAATGTTTATCATTCTTTGAAATAATCTCTTCCTCACATTCCCTTTGTTTAGTTAGCTTTTTTCTTTTTGGTTTCATATTTAGCAATGAAGTTCAGTGCTGACTTCATTTAAACCTGTAAGATCATTGGTATCTGGTCTGAACAGCAGTTTCATGGCTTGTACTTTCCTAGTTTCAATAAAAGAATGGCAAGTTTGGCTGGGAATCTAGAGTATCAAGTAAAGGCTCAAAAAGAATATACAGTATCTTGTATCTAGATCAGCTCAGCCAACTCAACTTTTCGAATCCTTAACCTACATGCCCTGGTAATAAGCCTCTGGGTGCTCAGTTATAGATGTCTGTAATTAGGAAGTTAGTACAATAATTACTTTTATGAAATACATGTTCCCAGCAATGACTTAGAATTTACTTAGGGTATGCTGGGTAAAATTTTAGCCTTCTGTCATCATTTAAACAACAACTGGTGAGATTCATCTCTGCAGAGGGCCAAAACAAAAGCTATGCACTACTTAAAAAGTCCTGCTTATCCCATTACATACTGGTTTAACTTAAATCATTTTTTTTTTACCAACTTCGGCCTGGTCTACATGAGACAATTAGATCAGCATAACTATGTCGCTCAGGGGTGTGGAAAATCCTTACCCCTGTGCTGCGTAATTAAGCCGACCTAAATCTCCATGTAGACTACACTAGGTCGATGGAAGAATTTAAGTGTACACAAGCCATTAGTTAAACTGGTGCAAACCCCTGGATAAACACTCATTTTGGTTTAAGACTGGCTTATTTCAGTTTAGCTTCTACCTGCTCCTAATCAACTTCAGCTAAATCAATACAAACTAGGTGTAATGTTGATTTATGTCTTTTGCACTGGTTTAACTGCATTGATTTTAAAGCATGTGCTTAGTTAAATGGGTGCAACCTCACCTGTAGACAAACCCCTAATTTCAACCACCTGTTATGAAGGGGTAGGTCAATGAGAAACATCTTTGCATTTTGGCTACTATTGAAAAGATCATAAGTAAAACAATATCATGGCCAACACCATGCACTGCAGCATGAAAGCAGAAGATCTAACCAAAAGATGATATAATTTGAGGCTTTTGCAATGAGCTTTCAAGATCAGACTATTCCCCTTGCACAACAATGCTGATATGTTGAACCTCTGAGAGTGGTAATATTGTAGTTTGGGTAAGGGAGGAAAGTGAATATTTTTGCATGTGAAGATTAGGCGGTTGGTTGCTGTTATTAGAAAGTGAAGTTCTCAAGAATACAGGCCATCTAAAATTCCTCCTGGATTCCCCCAAATGGCTATGAAACTCTATTTCTTGATAGAAGAAACATTCAGAGGTTTGTGTTTGATCTGGTTTTGGTACCTCTGGAGGACATCACAAGCCATTATTTTCTGAAGTCTCCATCAATGAGTCTAAAATACTTTGCCTCTGTCAGAAAAGGAGGTTAACTTTAATCCCTCAAATTAAAGAATTACAGATTCATACTTGCTCAGTTCTCTGTACAGTACCAATATGTTTCCAATGGACTTCTTCCATGGGATGGAGAAAACCCTCTCCCATTGGTAAGAGTAAAACTCAGTTACCATAATTATTAAATCCTGATTTTAGGAATACAGGAACATAGGATTTGCTGGATCAGACCAATGGTCCATCTGGTCCAGTGTCCTGTGCCTGACAGTGGCCAGTACCAAGTGCTTCCGAAGAAGATGCAATAAATATCATGCTGGGCAATTATGGAATAATCTGCCCGCAGGGGAAGTTTATCCCTAAAGTTTGCAAGTTGAAGAATGAGAGTTTATATCCCCTATAAATATTTATCCTATCTAATATAATTTGTATGTTTCTTGTAAATGTCTAATACTTTTTGGAGTCATGCTATTTTCTTACCTCAGTAATTGAGGTAAGAAAATTGAGTTCCACAGGTGAATTAAGTATTGCATAACAAAAGTATTTGATTTCAAATTAGTTTTAAATTGCTTGTCTATTCCCTGTGTGGCCTCACAGCATGTTCCACCAATGCACCTCAGACCTTACTTGGAAGTATGCAAGACAATTCCACCACATTATTCATTCAGCTGTGGGACAGTTCACAAGGCTTCTGAAATACTGCTCATCCCAGACTTCTGCATCATCATCTCTGATACCAAGAAGGACACACTCCAAGTTCATCCTCCAGGGCTTCTTATGCTATTCAATCACTAGCCCTCACCTCACAAGGGACTTCCTTTATTTGGGATTCAGGGCCTGATTATCATCTCATATAGACTGATTTTACCTTTTTGTAGTACCTTTTGCTGATTTATACTGGTGTTAATAAGAGCAGGATCAGATTCCTTTACAGTGGGACCATGTCGATATTCACTCAGTCTTCAATTTCCTCTTGCAATTACTGTACCTGCATCCCCTAACAATGAAAGTCCTTTCTTCAGCACAAAGGTTACTTCTGTCTGTTACATTATTGCTGCTTCTCAATACTGATTTGAGTTATCATTTACCATTTGGTTTCAGTTTTTGCCTCCTACAGTTATTTTGCTAAAAGGCGTAATGCAAAAATATGAAGCAGCTGACAATTCCCTTTGAAGGTGATCAGAGGACTATCTGCACCTAAGATACTGCCTCGGAGGACAAGAGAATGGCTCATTTATCAATTCCTCAAAAACCTGTATGAAAGATTTTTTCAAAACCCCAGTGGAATATTTTACATCTTGTGCCTCTGATGATCCCTTTTTAAAAAATCCTGAGATTTGTTTCCAGGCCCCAGAACATGACACTTAATTTTCACAGTGCTCAGCTGTCCAGATTTTCAGCTATATTTTCAGAGTACCCAACATTCCCTTTTTTAATATTAACTACAAAATAAAGCCCCCTTTTTTCTCCAACTTCAGAACTCTTTAAAAAAAAAAATCAGTGTCTGAACCGCAGTGTAGGAATATGCAGAAAGAGATGAAGTTGAGGGCTTCTTGTGGAGTGAATAATCAGAAGTGGTTAAAAAAAAAAACTACCCAGGAAGATAAGCTAATCTAATTCTTCTTATATGGCTGGTGGCGTGTACAGTAGTTCTGGATGGCTGGAGTCTCAGAACTGCAGGTGAGCAGTCAAACGGTCTGGAAAGCCCGGCTCTGAGCAGGCAGCATGACTGGAGTGGCTCCCATTTTCACCAGGGTGGCATGGTTAACTTTCTTTGGATCAATTTCCCTTCCCTCTGTCTCCACCCGGCTGTACTGCGGAGGAGTTATATGAGGGGTGGCTTCCGTGGACAAAGTCCGTTGGCTGCGAGAGGCACTGTTGGCTGTTGATCTAGTTGAGGAGGAGCCTGAACGTGAGCTTCTGGAGCCAGAGGAAGAGGAGCCGGGTTTGACTAGATGGGCTTTTGGAGCCTCTGCATCTTCTCTGCAACCAAACATGAGAGATGGCAGAATTAAAATACCATGAGAACAGGACTAGTCATGCCCACAGATTATACCAGATTGAGTTGTCACTAAGATCAGGAGAGACTTCTTAAGAGTCTGTATCATTTGTAAAAGAGATAAATAGCCTAGTGGTTTGAGCAGGGTGCAGGGACTCCTGAATTCAATTCCATTTGACATCTGACTTCTTGTATGACACCGTGGCAGGTACCGTAAACTCTCTGTTTATCAGCTGACCTATTTGTAAAATGCATTTAACAACTCATACCTCACAAGGTTTTATCACTTAATTTTATCTGTAAAGGGCTTTGAGATCTCTGGACTTAGTGCAGAGGTTATGTGCAAAGAGTTCAGATACCGATGGCCTGATTCTGCAATCCCCACTCAACATGAATAAGGACTTACTGATGTGAGCAGGACCCAGTGGGGCCAGTCATGCAGTGCTAGTAGATGCTACTGGTGTAAGGGGTGCACAGTCAGGCATGTAAAAAAGGAAGAAGATGAAGCAGAGTGAAGAGAGATGGGTAAAAAGATGATTTAGCAAGAGCTAGAAGCTGGAACTGAAACAAAAGGTGGAAGGGAAATGGCAAGCGAGGGGCTGATGCAGAGAAAAAAGGCCAGGAATCAGTCTTTAGGCTGGGGCTTAGCAAAGTAAGCAGCTTACTTCCATCATACAGACATTTTAATAGCTGTCCTGACCTCTCAAAGGGCAGAGAGCTCCACTGCTGAATGGATTGTAAAGACCCCTGCCTACTGTTAAATGGATGTCAAGTGAGGGCAAGCACTCCTTAATGAATAGAATTGAGGGTCAATGCAAGTAAGGTGTTCTCCAAGGGCACAGCTTGCTGAAATGCATTTCCGGAGATTTCCTTTTCCAGGAATTTCTCTACTGAGAACTTTGGGCAAGTTCTAGTAGGTCCTAACCTCTGCTGGCCTACACTCAGAATGAGTATATCAAACCTGTATCAGCAGTGGTTTTACATCAGCACTGGGTAGAACTTCAGTCTCCACTTTCATGCTGGGAGAATTCTTTCACTCGGTGCTAAAGCCAGAAGCAAGGAAGGCTGTTAATCACAGCCAGAGAGACTGCAAGAACATCCCAGTCCTACAGACAGGAACTGGAGTTGAAAACAAACCGTTCGAACAGATAAGAATTTACAGGAAGTTTCATCTGAATTCAGTTTAGGAAAGGGATAAATAAAGGTTTAGGGAGGGGTGGAAACTGTGTGTGAGCGAATGAGTCAGAGAGTGAGTGGGTTGTACTTTATCTTAGATCTGCCCTTGGAACACAGCCTTTTATATCTCTGTATTTTATTTTCACTTGCAAGATCTCCACAAAGTGGTCTAGAAGCTTCTTAATGACTATTTACATGCTGGTAGGTGTAAAGTCAAGCTGCTTAACAGAAGGTTCATAGAGATTTTAGCTTGTTACTTAACAGACAATGAAACTGTCTGTTAAGTTAGATCATGCTGGGTATGTGTGAGCCTAAAGAGGGTGTAGGCAGAGGAGAGTTACCTGATTTCATTTGGGGCCTCCTCTTCTTCATACCTCTTCTTTTCTTTCCTCCTTATTGTCAGCCACACGCTCAGGAAGACCAGGGAAATTCCCGCCACCACCCCACACACTGCTCCGGCAACCATGCCAACACTTCGCGCATCTGTTATCCCAGAAAGCAAATGTGCGTGTTAATAGATTCTCCACAGAGTCACAAAGCCAGAATCCACCCCACATCCTATTCTCTTACTTCACTCGGGTTTCACAGAATCACAGAAATAGAAATGTAGGGCTGGAAAGGGTCTCGAGAGGTCATCTAGTCCAGCCCCCTTATGCTGAGGCAGGACCAAGTAAACCTAGACCATCTCTGGCAGGTGATTGTCCAACCTGTTCTTAAAATCCTCCAGTGATGGGACTTGCACAACCTCCTCGAAAGCCTGTTCCAGTACTTAACTATCCTAGTTAGAAAGTTTTTCCTAATATCTAATTACATCAAATAATCAATGTGTAAGCATTATGGTATGTGAGTCAGGACAGAATTTATTTAATTAATCCAATTATTTAGGCCTTGCCTGCATGCAGGAGTTGCACCAAGTTAATTTACAGTGGTTTTTAAACCAATTCAGTTGAGTCAGTGCAAACCCCTGTGTGGTCATTCTTATTTTTAGTTGAGCTTAAACCTGTTCCTTTACTCTTGCCTACACACAGAGTTTGCTGGTTTAACTTAGGTCTGGTCTACACTATGATTTTAGGTCGAATTTAGTAGCTTTGCCTTGATTTAAGCCTGAACCCGTCCACACGACTTAAAGGGCTCTTTAAATCGATTTCTTTACTCCACCTCCGATGAGGGGATTAGCGCTGAAATTGGCCTTGCAGGGTCGAACTTGGGGTAGTGTGGATGCAATTTGACGGTATTGGCCTCCAGGAGCTATCCCAGAGTGCTCCATTGTGACCACTCTGGACCGCGCTCTCAACTCAGATGCACTGGCCAGGGAGGAAACAAATGAATACAAAACAAATCGGGTCTATTTCTTGTTTTGATCCACTCCATCTTTTACATCTTTAGGCTGGCAATAGATGGTGCAGTTTGACTGCTAGCCATCATCATCTCCTGGCTGCTTGGCAGAAGATGGGAGTGACCTAGCTGAGTCACTCCCATGTCTGCCCAGGCACTCCTGACTGACCTTACTGAGGTCAGCTAAAAGAGCACCCAGGAGTATGACGATGATGGCTACCAGTTGTAATGCACTATCTGCTGCCAAAAGGCAGTGAGCTGCTGCTGTGTAGCAGTGCAGTCCCATGTCTGCCAGCACCCAGGAGATATACAGAGACAGTGAGGTGATGCTGTGGTATGGCATCTGCACAGGTAAGCCAGGAAAAAAGGCGCCAAACAATTGCCGTTGCTTTTATGGAGGAGGCAGATGACAACATGTACCCCAAATCACCCGCGACACTGTTTTTGCCCCATCAGGCATTGGGTTCTCAACCCAGAATTCCAATGGGTGGCGGAGACTGCAGGAACTGTGGGATAGCTACCCACAGCTACCCACATGCAACGCTCTGGAAGTCGATGCTAGCCTTGGTATTGGGGACGCAGTCCGTTGACTTAATGCACTTAGAGCATTTTGTGTGGGGGGGGGGACACACAATCGACTGTATAAAAACGATTGCTAAAAAAATACTTCTGTAAATTCAACCTACTTTCATAGTGTAGACATAGCCTTAAAGTGAGATTTTAAACCAGTTTAATTAAATTGACGCAAAAGGCTGTGTGGACACACTTTTTTCAGTTAAACCAGGTTTAAATTTGGATTATTTTAAACTGATTAGATATAGGTTTAAGCTACACCGAAATACACCACTCTTAAACTGCAGTGTGTCCACACAGGGGTTTTTACTGATATAACTAGATTTGTTTAAAAAAATCACACCTTAAATTAAGCCATTGAAAATTTCTTGTATAAAAAAGCCCTTATATTTATAGAAATGCTAAAAATGTCACCTATCCCTATGCCCCGGGCATCCTTGATTTGTCTTAAAAAACACCCTAGGTGCAGTATTACAATTTATGATAACCAGTAAGCCAAACAGCTTGAAAACTCAAACCCTTCTCTCCTTTGAACAATCATCACCTTACAAATCGCCTCTTTTTCCCACGGCGCTCCCCCCCACACACACACACACTACAGGCGAGCCTTATCTTACACTGGGGTTACGTTCCGCTGTCAGCACGTAAAGTGACAATCGCGTAGAGTCAAAATTACATTGAGTGTAATGGCGGGCGGAATCGCCCGCACTACAGGTACAGTATTTCAATTGTTATTTTTCTCTTTTTTTTGTTTTGTTTTTGCCGATCGCACAAAGCTGAATTTGTGCATGTTAAATCGCATAAGATGAGACTCGCCTGTATTTTCAAATGTGCAGGGAAAAAGATGATCTTTGCATCATCAGATTCAGGCAATTTCAGACTGGGATGGGGATAAATTGCAAAACACAGGAAACGCTCAGACCAGGCCACTTTTGTATATTCCAGTGGTGTTCCAGCTCCAACCTCGCTGCTGATCTCACCTGTGAATTGGACCCACCGACTTTTGAAAACCCAGGAAAAATGTGTTCTATGAATTGATTGATTTCTAAACATAGATCCTGGGACACACAATGCAGTGTGCTAGCCATAGCCTGGTATCCCATCCCTGTTCCAGGTGCACACACAACTCCAGCTGAGGTGGTTAACCAGTTCTGACATCCTAATCTCTGATCTTTATGCAGAAATTGTCAAACATGGATTAGAAATGAAATGCGGCAAATGTCATTTTTAATCAGCATGTTATTCTGTTTCACAGAAGGTCTTTTCAGGCTGTGTTTAGAGAGCTTCCTCTCTTAATTTGGACAGATGCTTAATTCTGGATTGGGATGGTATAGTTAATAGTCCTCTATTATACGGCCAGTAAATCTGTAAGTACATGTACTTCTGTACACCTGAATGCTCTGGAAGCTCAGCAATTCAGTATTATTCCTAGTGCTCTGCCAGTCTTTCCTTCTCAGAGGCAAAGGAAACCAGGTGACTACACCTGAAGTATTTTTCTACAACCCTAGGTTATACCAGTAAATGTTATGCAAACCCATAAAGTCAATAATGAGTAAGGAAGAGCTACTTCAGATTATGCAAGTATTCAGGTTAAACCAAAGGTGTGGCATTTCTCCTGCACAGAAACAGAGCTTTTATCAGCACAGGAGACCCCTTGGAGGTACTGCCATTGTTAAAGCACCCTGGATACTCGCTACCCTCTGATACTCACACTGCACTGTCACCTGCACAACACAGTTCTCTTGTCCAGCCTCATTGGAGGCAGTGCATTGGTATAACCCTGTAACCATCTGTGTGAGATTCTTCATTAGAACTTGCCCAGGGTTAGAAATGTCTGAAATGGAAACAAAAAACAAGCAAAACAAATAAATAAGTCATAAAAATTAGAGGAAATGTTATCCAGTGGATAGAGCACTGAACTTGGACAGAGAAGAGCTGTATTCTATTTCCAGCCCTGCCACTGACTTTCTGGGTAAGCTTGGGCAAGTTGCTTGACCTCTGTGTCTCTCTCTTTTTCCCTCCAACACTTTGTTTGTTGTACCTATTTAAGTTGTGGGCTCGTTGGGGCAGAGACTGTTTCTCACTATGTTTGTACAATACGGCTCCAATCTTGGGGTGGGGTTTCTATGTATTACGTTAATACAAATAAATAATGCCAACAATAAATAATTTGCATTTCAATGGTACCTGTCATACAAAGATCTCAACCCACATTAAAAGCAACGAATTAGGCCTCAGAACACCCCTGAGAAGTATTATTATCATTGATCATATTGTTGACATTCAACAAATAATAAAGTTATACTTTAAATAATACTAAATAATACTTTAAATAAATAAGTAAATAATACTTAGATTGTAAACTCCTTGGGGCAGGGACTGTCCTTTTGTTATGGATACCTATAGGGCCTACCACAGTGAGGCCCTGACTCATGACTGGCACGCTTAGTCAGTACTGCACCACTTGTACTCAATAGCCTCTATTGTAATGCCAGGGAAATATGCTGAGAGCAATTCAGTGATTTGCCCAATATTACATCATCATCCAGTGACAGAGCTGGGAGTAGGGAGGAATAGAGGGTAGGCGACCTTTTTTTTCCTTAGGGATAGCTCTTTCATTTGTTGAAACACCATGAGAACTAGGACAGGGCTTGGGATGACTTACTGACTCGTGCCGTGGGTGGCAAGTGTCCGAGTTTTCCTTCCTTGTCACTTATGCGCTGCCACTGGTACGAGATGGGTGCTGTGCCGGAGGCAGAATTGCACTGTAAGGAGAGTTCCTTTCCTTCAAAAAGCTCGCCTTCCACCCAGCATTTGGGCTTGGAAGGTTTCTCTGGAAGAAACAGGTTGGGGGTTTGGATCAATAGTTAACTAAAAATCTGGTGTGAAATCCTGGCCTTTTTTAAGTCAGTGGGAGCTTTGCCACAGACTTCAGTGGGTCCAGGATTTCATCCCTGGAAGCAAGCTAGAAACCTCACCTCCAACAACAATAACCACTGCCTTTAATAAGAGCTGAGCATTCCCCAGGGAAATAGGGCAGAACCTGCCAGCTGGATATCAAGTGGCAACACTTTCTATGGCTGTTCATAGCCAGAGGGCAAGAGGACACTGTTTCTAGCAGCTTCTGAAAGCTGCCTTTCCAAATTAGCCATTCTGGGGGGTGTCACAAAATATTGCTGCTGCTTGTTTCTTGATGTCACTTCTGACCTTTTACAGCAATGACTCTCACCACAGCCTGAGGACAGGGACTGAATGTGTCCCCTATGGGCCCAGAAGCAACATGACATGCCATCAGTGCCAGTTCCCTCCTTGGGATTTGCACTAGGGTAAAGGAGGCCAAAGCACCATCCTTGTCCCCTTTGGGAATCAGATACTGTCTGCCACCCATATGAATGTCTGGCACTCCTGGCAGAGTAAAGAAGGTAAGGTGCCTTGGCTTACTCCCCATAATTTCATCATGGAGCAGCTCAGTACACTGCAAACCTCTGTATCACATTCCGCGTTAAGTGCTCTTCATTCCCTGAATGCCCTTTGTTCCACCCTCTTCTCCTTCACTGATTCCTTCCTTCTGTCTGTCTATCCTTCGTTTCCCTACTGTCTGCTGGAGGCCCTGCATCCCTATTATTTATTTTATTAACTGTATACTAAGCAAAAACCCAAACTGAAAGTCTTCAGTCAGGGAGGAAACAATGCCAGCATCTTGTTCCCATCAGACATCTGGCCAGTTCCTGGTACTGGGATCTGAACCCAGAGTTCTCTGCTCAAACCCTGTATGGGGTCATCACCAACTCAGCCACAATGGCACGCTAGCTTTTGTGATCAAATCAGAGATACAATTCAGAAAGAATGTTTTATACTATCCTTCAGTTGGCTGCAGTAACTTCCAAACAGCACTTTAGGCCTCTTCCAGTCTCTGTCCTTCACTGGAAAATGCAAAGGCAACTGTGAAGCTTGAATGTGAAACCTGATCGTGAGATACTGGGAGCAATTCAGGTGCATTGGTACTGTGCTGAAGCAAAATCTGCCTCAAGGAACTGAGTGGGTTTTCTTTTGAAAAACAACAAAACGACCTTACCTAGAACAATCAGGGTAATGCGATACCACTCGTACTGCCCGGCATTTTTAACTTTACACGTGTACTGCCCCGCATCACTTGGCTGCAGAGATACAATGTGTAAGGAGGCGTCTCCAGCTAGGAAATTGGAGGTGAAGGAAACACGACCTTTTTGCCCCTCATTCAGGTCATTATACACATTGCCTCCAGAGTAGGTGATAACCTAAAAGGCAGAGTTAGCCACCGATCAGTCAGTCGGACCCATCACTGTACTGTACAGCTCAACCAAACAAACGAATCACAGGACACTCAGACTTGAAACCAGGTCAGCTTGCAAAATAGAATTTCTATCTAGCAATTACTTTGGTTATTAGTAATTATGGAGATGTTGGTAGTTATTCAGTTATGGTTGCACTGAGATTTTTTCCTGTACCCAGAGTTTAATCCCTCTAAAAACTCTGTCATGGTTCAGTTTAGAAAACCCTTGTCTATGCTGGGATTTCAACTACCAGTCTAGTTGCACTGGTATAAACCCCAAGTGTAGACATAGTTTATACTGGTGTAGTGTGATTTACATTGGTGCTGCTTACCCTTTTCACTGGTGCAAACAGCACTGCACTTCCATCCATTTACTGTAGGTACTTATACGCCCCCTTCTCCCCCCATTACAGGAGTATTACAGTTTTAACATATTTATCCTCTGTGAAATAGGGAAATGTTACCATCCCCATTTTAATGTATTTTTAAACTATTTTTTATTTGGGAAATTTTAATACCTTTACAAATCCTTGCCATGTCAATATCAGAAACAAGACAATCGTAAGAGTTAGCTTTTGTTTACAGAAACATTATTCAGGAATAGAGTCATCAGATCTTTCAGTTTAACATGATTTACCCTATTCCAGAGTGAGTATCATTACAACACCTATGTTATTTCTAGTGATTTTATTAAGCTGAGTGAAATCTCAATATACACATTTAACTGACCAAGCATGTCTATGTTAGTATTTAAAACAATTGGAAAGGTCAGCTAGCTTTACTGGCAGGTGAATGTACTTTATCTGAGTACTGAATAAAAGATAACCACTTTTCTATGTCTCTATCTGTCCTCTGTCCATTTTGGTGGGTACGTAATTGGTGTGTTAATTTTTCCATAAGCACAGCTTCCCGTATGTTTTTTAACCATTTCTCTGTGTTGGACTGTTTTTTTCTTTTTCCAGTTAGAGGTTACGAGTAGCCAAAGCAGCTACTGGCAGATGAGAGATTCATTCCTCATTTCCTGTGCCCATTTCCACTAGGAGGATTGCCAGTTCAGAGGCTGGTGTTGATATCAACCCACATGAATAAGTTCTCCCCCTCAATACAAGGAAACATGGCTTCTTCTTGGTGGACGCTAATTGTGGCTGAACAGAGACCTACCACTTTTTGGTCGGCTTTGGAATCATGCAGCAGCCACTCAATATCCAGGCTTCTTGGCTCCAGGAGGCCCAGACGGTGGTGACAGGGCAGAGTGACGTTTTCCTCAGCCACCCTCTTATACTCCGTTTGAGCCCCAGACATCCAAACTGAACAGGAAGCTGAAAGACAGAAACCCGTGGCCGGTGACCAAGAGGAAGGAAATATCTGTGAACTGACAGGTTCAGCTGGGGCTGATTTTGGGAACTCATTGCTTCATAGTAGCAAAGACAATGCAATACTTTTGCTTACTGGACACTTTGTATCTGATTAAAAGTGACACGTAAATTGACATCAGGTTAGATTCACCCCAGTATCTGAGCACAAAGAACAGATTACTTTGGTCTCCACTGAGCTGTCCATGCTAAATTCACATGAAGCTTGTTCCCCACGTAGAATCATAGAATATCAGGGTTGAAAGAGACCTCAGGAGGTCATCTAGTCCAACCCCCTGCTCAAAGCTGGACCAACACCAACTAAATCATCCCAGCCAGGGCTTTGTCAAACCTCTAAGGATGGAGATTCCACCACCTCCCTAGGTAACCCACTCCAGTGCTTCACCACCCTCCTAGTGAAACAGTGTTTCCTAATATCCAACCTAGACCTCCCCCACTGCAACTTGAGACCATTGCTTCTTGTTCTGTCATCTGCCACCACAGAGGACAGCCAAGCTCCATCCTCTGGAGCCCACCACAGTCCTCTGTGCACCCTCTCGGGCTTGAGAGTGCCTCCTTCTTTACTTCCTTCTTCTTTTACACTTCCATGACCCAGTAGCTTGCATTTCAGTGTGTAGCCTTCCAGCCTTTACATTAATGCCACTTCTGGCAGCCAGACTGGTCCTTGATGACTGATGTAATGGGAGACTCTCCCTAACCCCAGTGGATGAGTACAGTGTGATTGCAGCACTGAAAGTAAGAGGTCAAGCTCGGGAAATAAAAGTCTGATATTCCGTAAAGCAGGCATGGCATAATTAGGTTAGTGAACTGGCCCTGGGCCCTGAGTGGCCTGAACAGTTTACCATTACAAAAAAAAATCCTAATTTGGACCACTAGAGGGAATCAGATCCTTACATGCATCTGACATCAAGAAAAAGGAAGACTGGGTGATGCCAGGCAAAGCATTACATTTACACGGACTGTGTTAATATTAGGGCTCTGTGAGTCATTGCGAAACTCACCTGTTTTGAGGGTTCCTTACAAACTCAAAATTAAGCCCAGTTTCATGGAACTGTTACTAAATCAGGCTCTGTTCCAAACAGATCTGGGCTACAGTAGGCTATGCACTGAACCATGCCCATCTCATGGCTTTAATTAGAAATTAACCCTGAAATGCTAATTTGGATGTTGATCCAAACAGCTCCAGAGTTCTGGGATACTGGGAAAGTTCTGAGCATTTGCCTCAGGGTCATCTCTGGTTCAGGCATGAAATCAACTGGAAAATGGCAGTTTTGACTGAATTTTCACAGGAGTTTTGAGATTCGTTTGAACACGTTTTTCAAAGTAAAATTCAGCCATGGCAAAAGATGTGCTGTTATGTGTGGGATCGCCACGTATCTGAAGGCAAACATTCAAGTTTCATGGTGTCTTAGTCTTTCACCTTGTTCCCAAAGGACAGGCGTCATTGTTGCTGCGAAGTAGCCACATGTTTAAAGGCACTTTAAGCGGACAGACATGAACACAGTATTGCCAAACTCAACATTCAAAAATGATAGGTTCCTAAAACAGGGTGACCAGATCACAAGTATGAAAAATCAGGACACATGGTGGAGGGTGAAGGGGGAGGGGGAGGGGATAATAGGCACCTATATAAGACAAAGCCCCACAATATCAGGACTGTCTGTATAACATCAGGACATCTGGTCACCCTACCCTAAAATTGTGAGATTGCCTTAAAAATAATTAAATTTGTAACAAATAAAATATATGTGGGCTTCTTTTTGGGTATGGAGACTTTATAGTGCAGTCAGATCATATTTTCAAACTTCCATCTGCAAACATGAGGACTGGTAGGTTTATTATTAATTATTTTTATTATTATTAGAGGAAAGCTCCTGTCATTTCTTGATTCCATGAGCTAGGGCTTTCAGTTAAAAAAACAAATGTTGTGAGACTGTGAAGAAAATCGCGAGAGTTGGCAATGCTGCGGGACCTGTATTCACCACGCTAATGACTCTGCCTCAGAATTTACATTCAGAAAGGCTGAAAGGTTTTCTCCACCTTTAACCTCTCCTTTACATTTGTGTAAGGACAAGAGAGACACAACAAGAATGACACTTCCCTTGACTTCTCTTGCTTGCTCTCTCCCTCCCTTTGGGACAAACTTTACCCTCAGAAACATGCATGCTGGGAGCCAGCATACCTGAGTCTTGTTCCTAGCTCTGCTCCTGAATTGCTGTTTGACCTTCACTCCCTGTCCCTCAGTTTATCTGTCTGTGTTGCTTAACTGATATTTGTCACACACTTGGATTAAAAGGCACTGCTCAGGATATCTGTACAATGTAATAGTGATACAATAACGACACAGGAAGAAAGGGGCTGAATGGTTTAATGTGTGTTCTGAATTAACAGCATGTATAGCCTACAAAATCTCTGCTCCCTGGGTAAGAATCAGGATTTGTATGCCCAGTTGCACGCACACACACCTTATTTGCATTTTGCAGTTTCCCACCTTGTTTTCCTTACAAATAAAATTTTCTTACATGGCCAAAAGCATCCATGACAAATTATTACATCAGTCATTCACAGCCACACTGAAGGTGGCACCCAGCCAGAGCCTACTCCGCCCTCCTTTATACCCTGGCACTCCTTCAGCCTTTACTGCCACAGAGTTTAAGATGGGTGGATTCCTGCTACAAATTAATCTCCCCCACCCTGCTTTCTACAGGAATCAACAGGCCTGGGATGAGGCCCCACTCAGCCACGTTGGCTGGTTTCTCTAAAGGGAAAGCTAATTTAATTTCTGGCTGGATTCACTGATGCCAGAGCTTCTAGTGACCACAATTGGGATCAGTTTTTTCATATACCAAGTGCAATTAGTTATTCTTTCTAAAGATAAATGCTTGTTTTCTGTTATGGCCTAAATTGCTGAATCCTCCGTAAATTAAGCCACTGACACTGACTAGGTCAGTGGTTCTCAACCAGGGGTACGTGTACTCCTGGGGGTACACAGAGGGTTTTCCAGGGGGTACCCCAACTCATCTAGCTATCTGCCTTTTTACAACAGGCTACATAAAAAGCACTAGTGAAGTCAGTATTAACTAAAATTTCATATAATGACTTGTTTATATTGCTCTATATACTATACACTAAAATGTAAGTACAATATTTATATTCCGGTTGATTTATTTTATAATTATATAGTAATAATGAGAAAGTCAGCAATTTTTCAGTAACAGTGTGCTCTGACACTTTTGTATTTTGTATTTTTTTTTAATTTTGTAAGCAAGTAGTTTTTAAGTGAGGTGAAGCTTGGGGTATGCAAGACAAATCAGACTCCTGAAAGGGGCACAGTAGTCTGGAAAGGTTGAGAGCCACTGCTCTAGGTGATTAATCAATGAGCTTAATTAATCTGCCACTGCAGGGAGTGTTCACACACAGCAGTGACTAAACTCCCCAAGTCCTTTCTTTGCCATCAAACTGGGCTTCATGCATAACCTGGGTTGGATTTCCTAGGGAGGCTGCATCTTCTTTGGGTGTCTCAAAGCCCTGGCCAGGAATATCTAGGTGAGATCACTGGGATACTGTGGGACATTGTCCAAAATGAAACAATATTCTATCCTCTCTGGTTTGGGGCTGGGAGAGAGGGCATGGGAGAGAGCAAATATCAAGAAACACTCCAGAAAACTCAAGAGTTTGCTCCTAATTTTTTAAACAGAGGAATTAAAAAACAAAACAAAACACTTAATGGGTATAAAAATCAGCTGGCTCTGCTTATGGGCGATTGCCTAAGGAAGCAAAAACATCCATAATTGTTTGTGTGGTTATCTGTGGGCTGGTAGGGATATAGACATTTGCTGGTTTGCAGAAGCAACAGATACAGTACCCTAGAGCTGGTTCTGTGCATCATAGAGCCATAATATGTGTGCACAATGGGCTAGAGCAGTGGTGCTGCTCCGGCGGCACTCCTCCTGCCATGCACCTTGAAGGATCCTCTTGCACACCTCCAGGGGTGCACGCACTCCACTTTGGAGACCACGGGACTAGAGCACCTTTCCACTCATCTCTAGGAAACCTTCCAGCCACAAGAGGGCAGAATCCACCCAAATAAGACATTATGACCTCTACTAGAGGTACACAACAGATGATTTTCCCCAAAGGTCAGTTCCTTAAGTTTCATCTACTAATAATGGAATGGCTACGTTAAGTCTCATCCTGGACTCCTCACCCCAGCAACACCCGCACTGACTCACAGTCCTCCATAGATCCTTAGCGTCATGTGATATATTTCAAAATTACGATAGTGTTCAGATTGTTAAAGTCTTTACTCACTCCTTACTCAAGCAAACTCCCACAGACAACAATGGGAGCTTTATTCTGTGCAAGGCCCATGATTCTGATCCTGTACAGCAATTCCTAGGTTGCATAAGCTTTGGCTCACTCTGGGCACATAGTCCTTAAAAATGAGCATCCTCCTTAGCCCTCAGGCTAGCTGAGGTGTCACTCAGCACATCATATAACAGAACACTCTGGGGAAACAGTTTTAATATTTAAACATTTATCTTCGTGCTAAAAGACAATGGATTTGGTCAACCTCACAGGCCCTGCAGACAAAAGAGACTTTTGCTTTTTAATCCCAGTCTAATATTTGTATTAAAACTACAGAAATGTTTTAAGCAATGCAAAAGCTCGCACACCTAAATGGTATATGGTGGACAGTGTAAAATGAAGTTTCAGTTCTCTTTAGCAACATGTTTTTTTTTAATATATGGGGCCAGATTCTGCAACCCTAAGTCATGCTCACTCCTGAAGTAGTCCCTTCGATTCTAAGAACTTCAAAATGACTAGTGATTTTGAGAGCCTCAATTTTTGGTACTCAACTTGAGACACTTTAAAGGGGGATGATTTTCAGAAAGTCAGGTTTCTCAGAGTAGCATTCCCTCCCCTCTGCAATGTGCACTGATTACTTAAGAAGTAAGGTACTACTCAGTGTGAGAAAGCCCTTAACTCCTTCACCAAAGATATATATATACACATACATACATGGATGTATTTAAACGCACATACCATGTACATGAGCCAGCATACACTTCCATGCATTCTTTCGTACAGAGGTACAAGTTACACATGCAAAACCACATTTACTTATACATCTGAAACAGGTGCACACATATGTAAATGCATGCACACATTCAACACACATGCAGGAACACATCATCAGATAATCACGCATGAACACACTCACAGCATACATACACAAAAAATGGGATTAGAAACTAACATATTTTGTCAACATTTCTATTTATAGGAAAATTCTAATACTAAAAGCTAAAGCACTTCTGGACCTAAATCTTTTATTAGCTTCAGAGGAGAGGTTGAACCAGGGACTAATATTAAATATAAATTACACATTTAAAAAAATAAGTTTTGCTTCAATCATTTATGGACTACTGGAGAGAGAATGAATGGCCCAGAGAAATTTTAGTGCCTTCTGGATATGTGGAACACTTAGTGACACACTGAGAATCTGGTCCAAAATATCCCATCCATGATCATTTGAAAAATGAATTCTTAAAATTGGTTTTGAAAACTTGAAGTCATTTTGAGGCCTTTTTGTTTAATTTACAAGCATGTTCTTCAACTACACTTGTTATCACTTAGGGCTGATCCACACTACGGGGGGGTGGGGAAATCGATCTTACATACGCAACTTCAGCTACGTGAATAACGTAGCTGAAGTCGAATATCTAAGATCCGATTACTCACCCGTCCTCACCGCGCGGGATCGATGTTCGCGGCTCTCCCTGTCGATTCCGCAACTCCGTTGGGGTTGATGGAGTTCCGGAATTGATATAAGCGCGCTCGGGGATTGATATATCGCGTCTAGATGAGACGCGATATATCGATCCCCGAGCAATCGATTTTAACCCGTCGATACGGCGGGTAGTCTGGACGTAGCCTTATTCTGGCTTTATCTGTGGGGTAGGTTGCTAAATTGACGTTAGTCTGTGAAGTAGACAGGTAACCTGCAATTTCCCTGTGACTGAAGCTAAACAAAGGCAGCTTGTGCTAGTATCAGGCAGATATCAACTTGGTTGGATGATTTGGGAGAGCAACAAGGCACTTAAGCACATGCTTAAATCCATCTGTGATGCTGGCACAAGGTCCCCATGCCTCACTTGGATACTGACAAACAGGTAGCTGGAATTAATCTGTCTTGTGTGTGTTAGTGTTGTTAAAATAGGTATTAGAATTATAAAAATGTGCTTAGTGTTTAGTCTTTACTGAATGTTTGTAAATTGCTGCATGCATTAATCTCACATATAAGATCTGTATCCCAGGAAGGTAGTATTTAAGGGTTTGCTTTTTAAGACTCTGTAACTATGTAAATCACAAGACAAAGGGACAACAACTAGTGTGAGATGCTGGCTTCCAATAAAAGGTGTTAGGCTCTGCCCAGCAGAGAAGGCCCATCAACACCAGATGACAAAACAAATTTGTTGATTGCTTACCCCCTCGCTCCCTTTGAAGAGGAGGCATGCAAGTGAATTCCTCTCATCAGCTAAGTTTGCAACTGGAAGCAGAACGGGAAAAGGAATAAAAATGCCTTAACAAGGAAGAACTGCTTCTTTATGCTGGACAAGGGCAAGATTTTCTAACCATAAGCAAGAGATTCCCAGTGTGTAGCCTGGGTTAGCCCCAAGGGACATAAAGACCTTGCTTTTTATAGAAGCTTCTATTGCCTTTTGAAACTTACGACTGTAACTCATTTGTGTGTGTATGTTACCTGCTTTAACCTTGTGAATAATTCTCATTTCCCTTTCGTAGTTAATACATCCTTAGATAGTTTATTAGAGGATTGGCTACAATTATTGTCTTTCGTGTAAGATCTAAGGCGTAACAGACCCGTTGTAAGTGACTGGTCCTTTGAGACTGGGAGTAAGTTTTGATTTTTGGTGCAAGTGACTCTCTATTGCCAAAGCAAGCTTGCCTAGGTGACAAAATAGATCAGATTACCAAGGGGACTGTCTGTGACTTCATGGATGATACAATGAGGATGCAAAGGCCAAGGAGAACTGTTTCGTTATAGAGCTATGATCCCATTATTCCACCCACTGGGCATTGCAATTAATATCTATGCTGCAAGCCCAGTCATTTCTAAGTACAAATATTGTGCAATTAAAAATAATAGGTTAGCACTTTACAAATGTACATTGTGTCAACACCCGCGTGGGACAGATATCATCACCCTAATTTTACATTTGGGTAAAATGAGGCACTGGGAGTTAAACTGACTGGTTCCAGAGCAATGAGTAGAAGCCAGGACTCTTGATTCCCAGTCCTGTGTGCTAACCAAGGCTGCCCAGGTGAGTGGGGGAAAGAAATAGGGAGGCCAAAGGGCCAGTTTGCCCTGCACCCCCATTTGAGAAGGCTCCCAAATGGAGTAAAGTTGCTATCTGGTAGGCGGAGTTGCAGTGCCACTCACTGAAATTTGACTCAGCAGCCCCTCCTTCAGGAAGGAGGTGGACAAGCCAAACCTGATTGGCACTGCAACCCCACAGCCAGGTTGCAACACCCAGAGGTGAGTGTGGTGGGGGCTTGCTCTCCAGCAAAGACAATTTTTTGGAAGGGTGAGGGACCCTCGGTTTCAGATTTTGCCCAGGGCCCCTAACAACCTCTGTGTAGCCCTGATATCAACCATTAGACCCTATCTCCTCCTTTTATGTTGTTTCCCATTGCCATTCATGATTCCAGTCTTAACACTTCGCTACCCTCCACAGCATTTGAAGTCCGAAGAAATGTAAAGTGGTGTCCTTTTACACAAAGATGGCTATTTGACATTCTTTTCCACAAGTGGAGGAGGAGCTGGGGGTGGATGGAAGTCTCCTAAGGGAAATTAGCCTAGCCAAGATTATGTTGTGGGACAACTGCTTTTTGTATTCCTTGGCCAGCAGCGGGATATGAGTCAGGGGTCACCTTCTCCCAAGAGCTTGAACGCGCCGAGTGAGCAAGATCCAGCCATCAGTGCATGCTGCCTGCCGCCTGCCCCACTCGGCCTCTCTCTGATTTCAAGAATTTGGTTGCGAGGCGAAAGCGTCCCGAATAAAAAATGTGAGCTTGCAGTCAGCTCCCGCAGGGACAGCTGAGCTATGTCAAAACACAGAGGTCAGCAGATCCCACCCATACAAACGCAGCGCTGCAGAGGTCCTCTCTCTGATTGAAATCACATGTGCTTGGGACTGAAGCTTGAGAACAGGATTCCTGCACAGCAATGAAATAAAACTGAAGGAACATGCGTGTTGTGGTGTTTCCAAGTGATGATGTGAGGCTTTTGGAACCAAAGCTGCCGAGGAGTTAATCAGGCCCCAGCAGAACAGAAAAATACAGTTTAATGAAGGAAAACATTCATTTTTAAAAGCTAACAGGGACTGAGAGGGAGGGCAGGTGGGCTAAAATCTGGCTGGTGCTATGCAGATTCCTACCAAAAGAAACACCACCAGCTGTGGGAATTGGTGGGGAGGGAGTTGGCCTCCCTTGTTCTAGCTCCTCCAAATATGTTTCAGAGGAACCACTCCTCAGGCGCTCTGTGACAAGAGCCAGGGAGGGGCATTATACGATGGGAGGGATGAAGATGTCAGCGGAGGGCCTGGTCCACAAATGCATACGCAAATGTGTCCAGCGGTACTACAGCCTCTTTGTGCTGCTCCTGCTCAGCTTCTCTTGTCTCTTGTAGGGCTAGACTGTGCAATTGTGCAGGGTACTTGTCTAAGTCAGAATGCAGATGCATACTCAGGTCTTTATCTTGCAAAAGGTTCCCACACCATGGGCCTCTTAGCCCCTTGCTGAATTCAGTGGGATTGTGAAGTCCAGGGCATTATCACTGCACCAATGGCTATCTTTACTGGATCATTCAGAAGCCATTTCAGAAACATACATAATACCATTAGGGGATAAGAAGGTGATGGCATTTTGCTTTTCTTTATGTACCAATATCACCAAAACTATTATTATTTTAGTTGAATATATCTGCTTTGATTCTGGGTTTTATTACTACTTTTCAATGGGGAAGAGAACATGTGGGTTTTGCATGTAGCTCTTTTTGCTGTTTTAGTCCTTCTAAACACAGGACTCTGCCAGGGTGGATTGGCTAGAAATGGATAGACAGTCCAGCCAAGTGGAAGTCATGGAGGGCAATGCATGAGAAAAAGGCAGGTAATCTGATATGAACAGTGTATAGCATCTAATGTTTCTTCTAAAGGTGGGGGACATAGGAGCTGCCATAACCAGAACAGATCAACGGTCCATCTAGTCTAGTAGCCTCTTCCTAACTGTAAATTCATTAAAACAAAGTGCCAAAACCAAACACTTCATGGCACACACAGTTCTCCCCCTGGGAGAGGATGAGGGAGAAAATGAAGCACACGCAACAGATATTAGTATCATTGCTTGATGCACAACTGGAAGGTGCTTAGATGCTATGGTGATGAGGGAAATATCAGAACCTATTTAGAATAGAATCATATAGAATCTCCTCCACATTTAAAATGCACCAATCAATATGCTATGCTATGAATGGGAGTTATGATTGACATTTCCTGATTAGTGATCCAATTATGCCCTGAAAGCATAAGGGTTGATAGCTCTTTTAATATTTTCCTGGTTAAAATTACTGCAGATGCTATCTTTATTTCCATAAGGGTCTAATCCTTTTGTTATATTACTATTATTAGTACTGATGTATTTACTTCAATGAGATCCTGCTGCAGCAAGTTCCATGGGTTAACAATTCTACATTTACTTTTAATTCCATCAGGTGCCTCTTGTTCCTACAATATGGAGTGGGTCAACATTCTCTATACTTCTTTTGACCATATATACCACTATCAGATCCTCTGTTACTCTTTTTTCCATACTAAATAGTTCTAGTAATTTATTTAAAAAAAAATAGTAGTCCAAGGAATGATGCAATATTCTACAAAGGCTCCAAGGAACATAGTATTGTGGTGTTTTCTAGAACAGTAGTGCTCAGAAGCTTAACCAGAACTGGAACCCCATTGTGCTGGGGGGTCTACAAATATAACACGGAAGACAGTCTCTGTCCCAAAGATCTTACATTCAAATTTCTGAAAACAAAGGGTGAAATCCTGGCCCTAATGAAGCTTTGCCATTGACTTCAGTAGAGTCAGGATTTCATCTAGATTCTTGAGGTGGGATAGTGGAAAACAAGAAAGAAATTGGACTCTGATTTGGGTACGGGTTCTGTGGAGGCAAACAGTGTCTAGGCACTGGGATCGTTTTTTGGTTTTAACTTTCAAATTAATGTTTAGTGCTAGTAAAAGGTGTCAGGTTTATAGCCTTCGAGACCAAAACAAACAGAAGCAAGATGCTAGAGCTTCATCTTCCCATTTTAGAATGTTTACACAATGAAAGGTATGAAGTCCTTTAGCCTGCTAGCTAAAAGTCCTGGTGTTTTATTGGTAAAAGAGTCAAGGTGTCTGCTCCTTTACAGTAACATAGCTCAGCTAAGCCGCTGAGTAATTCAGCTGGTTATTTCAGGCTGTGAGTTTCAGATTTTTGCAGAGAATCTGTTAGTACATCTCCCAGATACATTAGGGCGCTGAAACACCCACGGCTGTCCCCTAGACATTCACACAGCCACTCTGGGTGCCCTACAAAGCTGTGCATTGAGGAAGAGAGAGAATGGGACAGATCTCCATGAAAATATGAGACATTTTGCTGGCTTTTCTTCATCAGATACCCCCGATTTAAAGCAAGGTTGAGAATATGAGAGGAAAGATGAGGATGAGGAAGGAAATAAGATACTTTGTATTTCTATAGGCTCTTCCATTTGAAGAAGACAAAGAATTGTACAAGCATGAATGTATTAAGCTTTAGCGTCGTGCCAGTGAGGCAGATATTATTATACTTATTTAATAGATGGGAAAACAGAGTCACAGAGAGGTGAAGTGACTTGCCCAAAGCCATGGAGTGAATCAGTGTCAGATGCAGGAACAGAAACCAAGGGTGAAAGTCTGACTCCACTGAATTCAGTGACAAAACTGTCATTGGCTTCAGTGGAGCCTGGATTTCATGCCAAGTGACCTGACTCTCAGCAGCCTGTGCTAAGCATTAGAGAACACATTGCCTCTCATTATTATTTATTGCGATTACATAGTTTGTATTACAGGAGCACCTGGAGGCTGCCATCTGACAATAGGGTTCCATTGTGCTAAACACATAGAGTGAAATCCTGGCCCTGCTGAAGTCATTGGAAGCTTTTCCATTCAATAGAATCAGCCTTTCACCCATAACCAGACAGCCACTGCTTTAAAAAATGTACAGTCCAAACAGAGAAGACAGACAAAGGGTGGGTCTCAGGGATCTTTAACAGGAGTAAATCTATGTCAAGTCAATGGAACTATGTGGATTTACACCAGCTGAGGATCTGGCTCAGGGTACATATCTTTCCTGTGCAAACCAGGGGTTCAGATTCTCCACTCGTTTACACCAATACAAGTCTATTGACTTCAGTGGAGACGCAGCTGAGTAGCTGTGCAAACCTCAGACTGGAGTCTTTACAGGGAGCCTTATTTCAAAATGTAGAGACCTCCACTGCATGCCCACCTCATGCTCAAAGGGCAGTGGAGTGGCCCAAGACTGTGCTTTCGTCAACTGGAGGGTCCAAAGATGGAATGTGGAGGCTCAACTGAGATGTTCAGTTCTGAAAATTCAGGGCAAAGGAAGATTGGAAAGTTACATTTGGGAGGGTAATAAAAGAGTTGCTTCTGAACAAAGCACTATCAAGCCAATTTTTTGTTGTTGTTTTAGGCTCCAAAGCAAGACAAAAGTTCTCCAAAAAGGGCTGGCCTATGGCTCCATTTCCTCTGCTGTTTGTCTTCAAAGGATGGTGGATTTCATTTTTTAAAGACAAAGAAAAGCTATTCCAAAGTAAACTAAGTGCTTTATTGCATCTCTTTATTGCAGAAGCAATAAACCACAGTGAAGACTAATGCACTTCCAAGGTACAAGCTTCATCCCTGTTAACTACTTTCATGTTACCTTAGTGAAATGCTCAGTTATATTCCCATAATTGTGTGTTAACAGGGTATGACATTTCACTTATCCAGTGCAAGCTTTGCTAATATGATGCAAAATGAATACCTAATACATTAGCACTCTGTCACTTCTCATATTCCCACCCACTCTCAAACATGCAGCCACAGTTTACTCTAGGGCAGAAAACGAACAGCAGAACCTCCCTGTTTTGTGAAAAAGATACATTAAATTCTGTGTGGCTCCAAGGGATCATTTTTTGAATGAGAGGTGTGGGGTTGTGGCTAAGTACAGGACTGGGTACCAGGAACTACTAAAGTCTAATCTGAGATTGGACTAGATTCCCTCTGTAGCCTTGCATCAATCACCTAACCTACTCTGTCTCAGTTTCCTCACCTTTAAAATGGGTCTAATAATACTCTCTCACTACACAGGGAAAGTGTGAGAATTAATTAATTAGTTTATGCTTGCAAAGCTTTTGGAAGATGGAATGTAAATGCTAAGGGTCTGATTCTCTTCTTGTTTTACAGTAATGTCATTCCACTGTCTTCAGTGGAGTTTCTCCTGATTTACAAGACTATAAGTAAGAGGAGGAACAAGCCGTGAGTAAACTTATTAGTATTGTTTTATGCCATTCTCTGCATTCCTCCCAGGGTTTGGCCTAGCACAATGCCAGCTGCAAGCAATCCCTTAGGAATTTGGGTTGGAAATGAGACTACTATCTGCTCTCTTCATCCTTTTCCATGTTTTTTCCACTACCATGAGGACTTAAACAATTCTATATGCATAGCGCTGTCTCTCAAAAGACAAGAGGCAGAGTTCCATGCATCACACTCCATGAGTCACATCACCCGCCCAAGCAAAGCAAGGAGTGTATTGGAATATATATATTGAAAGATCAGCAGGCATGTGGATATTGGAAAGCGGGCATCTTTGCTGTCCCCCGGGCTCATTGAGGTACTGAATGCTAGTTTGAGTTACACTGAAAAAACACTCAGCTCATATTTCTGTAAAAGGCACTGTGTCCAGAAGAATCCCAAGGCTCTTTACAATCAGATTTACACACTGAAGGTCAAATCCTACACACTTTGCTCATTCAAGCAATCCCACTGACTTCAAAAGAGCTACTCATAGGAGAAAGGCATACACTGTTTGGAAGGACTTTTCCCACCATGGAAGGGAAGCCACCTCTGAGGCAGAACACAGCAGCTGTTTTAACTGACATGTAGCAACATGGCACAATAGCTACCAGTGCCTTTGAAGTTCATAAAGGGACTGAAAATTCAGGATCAGAGAATACAAGAAGAATGTATTGCTAAGTGCTAAATGAAAAATATAATAATGCCAGACTTGGCCAAATTTTTTTCATACTGGCTTGCTACTGATTAGATATATTCTTAGTTTGAAATAACTGCCATGAAAGAACAGCTACAGTACATATTACACACACGCGCGCGCGAGCACACACACAGCAATGGTCTGGAAAGGATTCTATCCCCAACAAGATTTAAATTTATGATTTGAGGGTCAAATCCTCGGCTGATACAAACGAATGTGGCTGCCTTGACTTCAGTGGAACTATGCCAGTTTATGCCAGCTGAGGATCTGACAGTAAGTGTGCCAGGAGATGTGATCACATTTGGGCCAAGGAAAGTTTTCTGCAATATGTGTTATCAGCTACTGTTTTAGAACCTGAACAAGGTAATTCTAATCTAGGGTAACCAGATAGCAAGTATGAAAAATCGGGACACGAGGTGGGCGATAATCGACAGCTATATAAGAAAAAGCCCCAAATGTCAGGATTGGCCTTATAAAATTGGGATATCTGGTCACCCTATTCTGATCCCTATTTTTAAACATCCTCATCTTCCTCCCTATGCTAATGGACTAAAGGTATTGAATAGACTGTGCATCTGCACTGAATATAAACTGCTAAATTGTTTCCTTGACTATGCAAGATGAATACTATAACAAATCTATGACGACTTAGGACTTGTTACCCCAGTGCTGCACACCACACTTAGTTGGAATTAAATAATGTTAACAATTTTTTGCACTAAACATTTTTTCATTGAAAAATGGCCTTTATTCAAAAACAAAACTTTTCACAAAAAACTGTTGACATCATTGAAATTTTCTGTTTTAGTGAAATATTCCATGACCTTTTTAACTATGTTTATCAAATCATTTTTAATTGCTTTTGTTATTTACCAAATAACATGTTTTCTTACTCAAAACTGGGGGTTTTGGTAAAGAAAATGGTTTGAAAACAATTTCAATAAAAATTAGTTTAAAATATCTTGAAATTTTTTTAAAAATGAAAATGGATCCATTTCAAACCCTGTGGAATAGAAACATCTTTGAAATTTTGAATTTTTCACCAAATCTTTCCCCCATTTTCAAAGCAGCTCTGTTTTGAACATCCTGATGGTGGAGAGGTTAAAAACTCAATCTCTTTCTCCAAAAGCACCACTTGAGTGAAAAAAGAATCTGCATTATCTACTAGCAGTATGGGGATCTGTCATATAGTAAAGCAGTTCTGATTCTATCCAGCAGAGGACAATAGTGCCACAGATAGACACTATGTAATTCATTACCCTACCTTTTCCTCTATTTACTGTGCACAGTATTAACTGAATATTCTGTAACAAAAACTTCCCCCATCCCATTGTGACAGGGAAGGAGGGTCAAGATATCATTTCAAGCACATGGTGTAGCACTTAGTTAACCCACCCACCTGTTCAACCAAAACGGAAGGAGACTGCTTCTTGGTTTGGAGTTTGTTTTCATGGAGACTAAAACAGACTTTTTCTGTGAAGCTCACAAAGGTTAAACTGCCTCAGCAAAAAAACCAAAAAACATCAAAAAACCACCCTCCGATTCATCTCCCACAATTAACATGTCCACCCGGTCACACACACAACTGATAAAACAACAACAGTAAATAGAACCTTCCTCTCTGGCTCCCATCTTGCTTTCTGTTGCTGCCTCTTTCCATTGTAAACTCCTCAGGGCAGAAACTGCATCTTCTTCTCCATCCTAAGTAGCTCTTTGTGGCCTTTTGTGAGGTCTAAATGCCCAGGTCCAAGACACAATGGTTCATTCACAGACCTTATGCCATCATCACTGAAAGGAGGAACAGTGCAGTAATTGGCATGCTTACCTGGGATTCAGCATCCCAGGGTTGCACAGACTATGTGACCTTGTGCCCAGCTCTTCATCTATGTAGTGGGGGGTAACAGCACTTCTCTGTCTAATGGGTGTTGTGAGGATGACGGTGAGGGGAACCTAACTAAAACTGGATATTTGTATGGATACCAGGAATATCCAGAATTATCAAAATGGCAGCACATTTTGGAAGGAATATTAAACCTTGCGATTCAGGGCTTAAGCCTCTTCTGACTATTAGAGACCTATGTGGGGGACAGATTATGCCACGTCTGCCTATGCTGCAGGATTCTGAAGCCATCCTTTGAAGCGTTTGCTTATTTGGCATGTTCTGAAGTCCACAGGGCACTGTCCAACAGCAAAAGCTTCATGAGCCTAAAGCCATTGCTGAGGGAAGCCCCAGATGGGAACATACGAGTGCCATGCCTGCCAAATATGCCTGTGACCTTTGCGTAAAAGAGGAATGCAGCACTGTTAGGCATGTTTCACAGTCAGGGCTACTGTAGGTATGGCTGAAGATAGAGGCAAAGCCCTGTGCATGTGGGTATCAGTGTCCTGAGAGTAAGGAAGTTCTGACTGAGAGCTACGGTACATCACTGAGCTCTGGTGAGCAAGCAGAGTTTCCAACATGCAGAACAGAGGAGGAAAAACACAAATATGGCATTTGAGCAACAATTGAGCGTATTTGCTAATTAGATCTGAAAAGGTCAGGCATGTTATCAAGGAACATACTGTAAAGGTCAGGTGGAGTATATACAGCTAAGCCTAAGAGGAATGGGTAACTCTCATTCATGTCCAGCTAACCTCTGCCACAGAGACTCTGAATTCTCACCTTCCCCTCATTGTATTGAAGGGGGCTGACCACAATATAGGCTTCAACTTAAATAAAAGTGTCATTGAACTTTTCCCTTGTCCTCATCCAGACCCTGGGAAGCCCCTACGGCAACATGACCAACCAACTCCCTCACATCACAAGTTGTTTGCATCAAGAGTGGCTTCAGCTACTGGCACAAGTGAGAGGTATGAGAAAATGATGTGACTGTGCAAGGAAGAGAAGAATGATGATCATTATTAATTAGGCTCTGTGTGATGAATTATTGTACACATTTGTATTTATTATCCTGCTTTTTGCATCTGCTGGATTTAAAATTGAAGATTGAACTCGTTTTTAATCTGCACTTTCTCTGACATATCCTAAACCCACTACTGGTTGCTCTAAGTACACTGGTCATTGGGTCCGGCAGAACAGTACTTGGTGCAGGACCTAAGAAGTTGGGGAGAAGTGTCTGCATACTTTACCTTTACGTTGTTCCTCGGCTCTTGGGGCAGCTCACTGGCAACACTTTTAGCACCCTAGTAGCTCACATTCACTGGAACTCCCAGGGAATGTCCTGAGCAAGGAGATAACAGAGCAAGTGCCTCCATGCAGATTCAGATCCCTATGGATTCATTATTCATGTGGTTTGGAGGCAGATCTGTAACCTGTTCAGAGGGGGAGGGACCAACCCTGCAGAATAGTCAGAGAGACACTTTGTGAGAGGGAGCCTCAGAGTGTTCTCCTGATTAGCCCCTGCTTGCAGGGAGGGGTCTGGCCCTAAAGAAGAGCTTCATGGATCAGTGAAAAGAACGGTTTGTAGCAGCAAGTTCAACTCCTGTCTAATCTACTGTTGGAATGGTTTGCATTCTCTTAGCTATAAGACTTGCATGCATTATGTAAGAGGTCAAACAAGATGCTCACAGTGGCCCCTTCTGGCCTTCTAATCTATGAATCAGGGGTCTCAAAGTCCCAGCCCGCGGGCCATCTGCGGCCCGAGAACCTCCCCACTGAGGCCCACTGAGGAGAGACGCATGCAGCCACGCTGCCAGCAATGACTGCTGCAGGAACCGCCCCACACAGCTCCCATTGGCTGGGGGAGAGGGACAGAGATACCATCACTATTTGCTGGGCAGAGTCAGCCATGGAGGCTGCATTATTAGGTGTCGGGCCGGGTCAGCCATAGTGGCAGCGTTACTTTTTTCCACAATGAATATAAATAAGTCAAAGTACCGAACACAACTATCTGATGCACACCTTGCTGCAATCTTGAAGGTTTCAACTCCTCAGTCACTGAGGCCAAACAACAACAAACTGACAGAACTGAAGTGTTGCCAGGTTTCTGGCAAACACTAAAAGCTCTCTGGCAGGCGAAGAATTGTATAAAGTTGTATGATAGTTTTATTATTTCTAAGAAATTCGAAATAAAAAATACAATATAAACATTTTCTTTTCTGAATACCATCTTCAGTGACATTGTTGGCTCACTGGGAGGATTTAAGGACTGGCACTGGCCCAAAGGTAAATTGAGTTTGAGACCCCTACTATGAATGAAAGACTTCTGGACCTGGCCCAAAGGATGGATTTTTGGCAAGTCTGTGCCACACTTTCCCCAGCTGTAAAGCAGATGATAATACTTACCTGTGTTAAGGGGTGGGGGCATAAGGCTTAAATAATGAACAGTTGGCAAGAGTTCGGAGACCTTTGAGTGAAAAGTGTTATTAACCACACAGAAAAACATCTTTTCTTAAGCAACTTGCATCTAAGCCCTTTCCCTCGGTTCAGTAATGTAAGAGATAGATACCTATCTCTTCACAGAAGGAGCTCTTTGCAACCCTGCACAGCTCCAAACCAAGAAGAGATCATTTTCCAGAGGATACAAGTTTTCAGATATTCCACTGAACAACACCCCTCAAAATGCAGAGACAACCACCAGACACCCCCCCTCTCCCCCAGGCATTAGTCTCTTCGCAGGCAGTGAACCCCTGTCACTCAATATCTCCCTCATCTGTCACTGTGACACTGACCTGGGCTGCACTGGGATTACAGAGCAATGAAAAGCTCTGTTCGAAAATGCATTCCTGAAATCCCCAAGGAGCACAGTTTAAGCTCAGCTCTTATCACATGGGGAGAGAAACATGGGCCTGCAGGGAATAGCTGAAACTCTCCTGCCAGGGTATGACCTGGAGGGTAAGTGAACACAAGGGCTATGTGTTCTGGCCCTGGGTGAATGCAAATAAATCCAAGTGGCTTTTGGATGCAGGAAAACTCCAGGGCCTCAGTATTTGTCTATTTCTTGGTGTGGTTTTGCTTCAAGGAACCAGGGCTCCCAGGGGAGTTATTCTGGGCCAAGTTCACATTCATGTCTCCCTGCAATATGTCAAGCACAAAGGAACTGAAATACCACGAGTAGAGCAAGGGGCAGATTCTATACTGCACCCTCTCAGAGACACAGCACAGAAGGTGCGACCCAACAGGAGGAGAGGCCTGGGCTGCTGTGGAGGTCAAAACAGGCTCTTGCATGTTACTGTAGCTACTGGGGGCTGCTCTCACTTACTGCAGGCTCCCCAGGGCTGCCTCTGGGCTTTGCTACAGCCCAGAATACCAGCAGCATTCAGCAGGATGAGCATGCTATCTCCGATCTATGATTTGTTCCCTGCCCGGGCATGCCCCCTTTGCTGCGACTGCTTACATTGACCCTATGCTGCTCCTGAATCAAGAGAATTCTCCTCCAACCCTCTGTGGCTCCTTGCCAGCCCCAACAGAGGAGCATATAAGTGATGAGGTCCAGAATTGGTCCCGTAGTGTCATTTTGTCTCCATCGATGGCTCTTTCTCATTGCAAAACAATGCCCTGCGGTAGATCATACAGTGAGTCAGGGACAGAGCAGAGACTAGAACGCCAACTTCTTGATTTCCACTCCCTTTAACCCCGCAGCACGTCTCTCATCTTTCTTCACTGCAGTAACATCTGGCAAGAGCTTCTGCGTCTCTCCTATCACTGAGATGTTCCCTCACCTGGTACAGTTACTTTCCTTGAGACTACCAGGGTCCCACAGCTTGATTCTCGAGGCTCAGCTGCAGTGACATGAAAAATGCACACTCAGCTTCCAGACAGGGAGACTCTTTTAAGTGATTGGGTCCATTGTAATGTCTGGCAGCCATCTGTCAGATACATTTACACTAAAGTAAACCCCAGCTATTCCAGCATGTGTGGTCTAGTGAAGAGCTGAGCAAATAATTTATCTGATGAATTTAACCTCTTTTGCTGCTGACTGAATATCTGTGAGCAGGTCACCATTTCCTCCAATTCATTCATTCTTCTAAACAGTTTTTTGAATTTTTTACTGTGTGTCATTATGAAAAACCCAAAAATAGTGCTTAGTTTCGACTGGTCAGATGAATCATCTGGTGTTGTTTCCTGATTGGATGAGCTAGCAAGCAAACGTGCATGTGCATTTAAGATTAATTTGCCACCCATATTAACGTAGGTAACATTGAAATTCACTTTCAAGGTGCCAGAATAAAAGCTCAGTGTCTGGAATGTTCATAGGAAGTGACGCAAACGGGGCAGTAGCCCGCTCACAGCAAATTTCATTTAAAATAAAACAAATTATTTGCAGAACATTTTTGTCTTATTCAACATCTCTCTAGGAAGATGGAGCATAGGTTTAGGTGTTGGAACTCTTTGGTTAGATTTTTTGCTCTGCCACATACACTATGTGATGTTGCAGTCATTTAGGCCCATATGTTTAGAGAAGTGGCCACTAGAGTTGGTCAATTTAAAAAAAAAATGAAAACAAGGACATTTTTCATTATTGTTGAAATTTTCAGTGGAAAACAATGACTTCCTGTGGAAACCGAAAAATGTTTTGGTCCAAAATTGCCAAAACCTAAAACATTTTTGTCTGAAAACCAAAATAAATTTGTTTTTTCAGTTTTGTTTTCCAATGAAAAATTGAATATTTTCAAAGGAAGCAGATATTTTTTCTGCAAAGGTTTTTGTTTAGTTGAAAAAATAATTTTCAGTCAAAACAAGGTTGGATAGAAATTTTTCCAAACAGCCCTAGCACGCACTAATTTTGACTGTCTAAATTGAGACACCTTGGGCTTTTTTCCCCCAGAGATCCTATGCACTCACATCTTCTCCATTGATTACAGTCTGAGGGCTTGTCTACACTGGCACTTTACAGCGCTGCAACTTTCTCGCTCAGGGTTGTGAAAAAACAACCCCCTGAGCACAGCAAGTTTCAGCGCTGTAAATCGCCAGTGTAAACAGTGCACCAGTGCTGGGAGCACGCCCTTGTGGAGGTGTTTTTTTAGAGCACTGGGAGAGCTCTCCCCCGCACTCTGCCGTGACTACACAAGCCACGTTAAAGCACTACCGTGGCAGTGCTTTTGCATTGCCAGTATAGACCAGCCCTGATTTGTGGGTACTCAGCACTGCTGGACACCAGGACCTAGGTGTTTCAAATTAAGGAGCCAAACTCTGGACTTTAACTGCTCCGTGCCTCAGTTTATCCACCCACAAAATGTGGATAATCAGAAATTATCTATTCCATGGCTGTTGGGAGGTGCTTTGAGATCTCTGAATAAGCAGCATCAGAGAAGTGTAAACCAGGAGAAAGTTTATTTGTACTGAGCTTCATTTTGAAAACTTTAATAGAAAATAAAGTTTTTCTGCCCTATTTATTCTTCTCGTCATTGGCCTAGCCTAGAGATTTAAGGAAGCAACATCTGTGCAGTGGCATCTAACCAACAAGAGTCTCATGTTGCATAAGGAAAAGGAACAACCACTCAACTGGCTTGCTCAGCTCAAGCTGTCTTAAAATTACCCTCCCCCATACAGTGCCTCTGCTGTAAAACTTGTACATGTTGCACCATTCAAAAGAGAAAAACGTGGCACTTCCCTAGATCCTTCCATTCTGAGGTCTCAATGTGCTTTTTACAGCCATTAGTTAAATAAGCTTCACAACCTCCTGATGAAGCTGGTTAAGTATCATTATTTCCAGCTTGCAGAGGGTGGGGCCAAATGCATCCATAGTTTAACTCCTGTGTGCCCTTAAACTCAGGATGAACAAGGTCCAGAGACATGGTGGGACTTGCCCACAGTCACAGTGACTCAATATTAGAGCTGGGAATAGAACACAAAAGTCCTGGGCTCTAGTTCTCTTTCTGCAAAATACACTGATTTCAGCGGGAGTTTCTGGTCACCTGCAAAAGCAGAAGAGAGTGGTCATCCCTGTGCTATAACCGCTAGACAAGGCTTCCTCTGACCCACTGAAATAACCATGCAGGGTGGTCTCTGGGCTTGGCTGTGAAAATGCAGTTACATTAGCATGGCTTCCAGAGAGGCCGAGGGAACGTCTAAAGCAAATAGTTGTCCAGTGCTGGGGAACAGGCCACTGTGAAAGGCTATGTGCCCATTGTGCCGGCTCTTCCAATAAACAAGAGATGCACCCCACACAGCCCATGCTACCCACAGTAAGAGAAACAGCGCAGCTCAGCATGGTGCTTCTTCATGTGGTTTGCAAACAGGCCAGGAAGTGAAGCCAGCCTGGAGCAGAGGCTGTGAGAAGGTGGCTGGCTTCTTGCCCAATGCATCATTTCATTTTTTCTGAGGCCACACGGAACCTCATATTGCTAAAAAAGGAAGTGGGGAAATGTTACATGCAAAAGCAGAAAATGCTGCCTCTCTCTTCTCCTCCCCTTTCAGAGGCAGCATTTCCTCAAGGCTGGCTCCAATCTAGGAGGAGCCAGCTGCCATCATTCCCACCTGGCTCTCGTTCTGCAAAGGAAACAGTGTGCGTGGTGGCCTGCCAAAAGCCACTCCTGACATTCCCTGTACTCCTAGCTGCTATTAAATGACTTGGCTCTGAAATGCAGGTGTCACATTGTGCTCTGTCCCCTCCAGCTGTTAGAGAAGATCCAGGCCCTTTGGTAGAAACGGTGCCAGTTTCTTTTGCACTCTGTGCTCTTGCTGTATTAACAGCCCAGGATGTGATGTCCCTGGCTTAACCTTGCACAACTGTTACGAAAGCTAAGCAGCCCGGATATACACTCTGCTTACGGCTGAGCTTACCAGGATGATGAGGACAACACCACACTAATATTTTTCCTAGCATGTCAAAATAGGGAAGAAAGCTACTTCCACAGAAAGAGAAGAATTTTGCACAGCTGCTTCTGCACACAACAGGCAGAGCACAGGTAGTGGCATGGCAAACTCACCTACACTGCCTCCCATCAGCCCTGTCCTGCAAGACCTCTCTCTAGGTGTCTCTATGATCCATTTAATCCATAATCTTCTTGCTGAGACCATGGCCTATGGGATCAATTAGTCCCACCTGAAATGATGGTTTCGCAATGCAGATGCCACTCCACCTGGAACTGGACTGAGATCAGCACACCCATTTCAACACCGCCAAAGAGATGTTAGATAGGAACCAGCTTTCATCATTAATGACATGAGGCCAGGTTATTAGTGGGTATAAATCAGTGTAGCTCCATTGACCAAGCTATGTTAATCGACGCTCACTGAACATCTCCCTCTTGGTCTGGAGCCAGAATGGCTACCTGAGGGTAGGTCTCCTATACTAAAACATCCAGTTTCAACAGAACCTCTGAAAACTTTCAGCGTTGCTCCCGATTTAGCTCCACGCTTCCCATTAAAGTCAGTGGAAGTGATTAGAGTTTATGGAGCCTTAATTAGCGTATCACAGGCACAGCTTGGCAGCATGTTTTCAAGAGTCAGGTGCTTCAGTAAGGGCGTTTCACTCACATAAAGCAGTGCGGGAAGTGCGTTTGTTTCCCAAAACCCTGGCAAACCAGGCAGCAATAAAGAAGTTCACATTATTTGGCACCTGTGTTATACATAGTTTAGCTGAGGATTTCAAGGCTCTTTACAGGCACCAGTTAATTAAATCTCAAAACTGCAATGGTGATGATATTTTACAAGTACATTAAAAATATACTTGTCCTTAGCCTCTGAGTGAGCTAGTATCCTTATTTACAGATAGGAAAACTTGAGAAGTTAAGTGACGTGCTCAAGGTTACATAGTCAATCAGCGACAGAGCCAGGAATAAAACTCAGGAATCCTGACTCCCATTTCCTTTGTCTGAACCTTCTGAAAGCAATCCTCCATGTAAATCAATAGGAGTGGCTAAATCCTATGTCAAGTATCAGAGGGGTAGCCGTGTTAGTCTGGATCTGTAAAAGCAGCAAAGAGTCCTGTGGCAACTTATAGACTAACAGACGTTTTGGAGTATGAGCTTTTGTGGGTGAATGCATCCAACGAAGTGGGTATTCACCCACGAAAGCTCATGCTTCAATACGTCTGTTAGTCTATAAGGTGCCACATGACTCTGCTGCTTTTATAAATCCTATGTAACTCTCTGAAAATGAAAAGGTTCGTCCCTGGCAGCTCATGAGTAGGAGGGGAGAGCAAACTGATTATTTTAACCCTTCTGACTTATGGGACATGTGTCTTGTACCCGTTTTTCCCCACAGAAGCAATGGGTCATCCCAGTCAAAGGCATTATGAGAAGAGCCGATGACATTCCCTTTGAAGCAGTGAGCAGATTCCCCTAACATGTCTCAGGCTAAGGCTATGCCGTGCCGCTAGAAGGTGCGCAGTGTAGCCGCTGTTTGTCGGCAGGAAAGTGCTCTCCTGCCAACAAAAAACGACCACCCCCAGCGAACAGCGTTCGCTTTGTCAGCAGGAGAGCGCTCACACCAGCGCTTGTCAGCGACAAAACATTTGTCTTTCAGGGGGTGTTTTTTTAACCCCTCTGAAGGACAAAAGTTTTGTATTTCACTGGCCAGTGTAGACAAAGCGTAAATGCACTCAGCAGAGGTAACCCAGCAGTCTAGCCCAAGCCCTGGCTGCAATTCCAAGTGGAAAGGCATCCTACATCCTGAAATAGCCCTCACCCTTCACCAGCCCCTCCCTACAGATGGTCTTAGAGACAGTGGGGTGGGGGAGAAGTTACATAACAGAAGCAGAAGAGGGTAGGAATGAATGTTAGAACTTGCTAAAATCTGAACCCTGGAGCCTTGTGGATTCAGTCTCTAACATCCATCAAATATGATTAATTTTAATGTCACAACATTTTAATGTCAATTACTTTTAATGTCACTGCTTCTCATTCACTGATGCAGCCACGTTTCGTAGCTGGTAATAAATTCCCCCCACAGAATTTTTAGGTTAAAAGAAAAAAATAAAAGTGATACATAAACAATGGCCTGATGCCTCTCTGCTGTCCTAAGGCTCCTGACATGGTGAATCTCGCTGTGTTTCAAAGCACTGTATCTGAGGATATTGCGTTTAGGGTCAGATCACTCCTTAGTGAACTACGTTTCCATGTCTTGTTACTGACTATGGGACTAATTTGTCTGCTGGAACATGGTTTATCTGCTAAATACAGAGCTGTGTCTCAGTATTAGTAATTATTCTATATATTGTGGTATTGCCCAGGAGATCCAGCCATGGACCAGGACCTCATTGTGCTAGGTGCTGTACAAACAGAACAAAAAAGATTGTCCATGCCCCAAGGAGCTTACAATCTAAATCTAAGCCAAGAGACAACAGGTGGAGACAGACAGGAGAGCACAAGGAAGAGTTTGGCAAGATTTGTTTTTCTTCATTTTCAAAAACTGCTTCCAAATGGCACAATTAGGATCAGATCCTGTGCCACTGAAGTCAAAGGGAGTTTTGGCACTCTTTTAAATTCAGGGCTGCCCAGAGGATTCAGGGGCCCTGGAGTCTTCGTCGGGTCCTTGGGTGGTGGGTCCCGGGGCGGGAGGACCCCCCTGCCGCCGAATTGCTGCCGAAGATCCAGAGTGGTAGAAGCTCTGGGGGCCCGGGCCCCTTGAGAGTTTTCCAGGGCCTCTGGAGCAAGTGAAGGATCCTGCTCCAGGGGCCCCAAAAAACTCTCGTGGGGGCCCCTGCGGGGCCTGGGGCAAATTGCTACACTTCTCCCCCTCCCCCCCAGGCGGCCCTGTTTAAATTAGAACAGGATCAGAGCTGTACAGCACTTGCAACTGCACGGTGCAATAAATCCGTGGTGCCAAGTCTTAGAGCCCGGGTTAATTGGATTGGGCTTGCGGGGCTAGGGCTGCAGGGCCAAAAATACTAGTTTAGACATTCCAGCTCAGGCTGGAGCATGGGCTCAGAAACCTAGCCCAAGTGGGAATGTCTACATTGCTATTTTTAGCCCTGCAGTCCGAACCAAAGTCAGTTGAGCCAGGTTCTAAGACTTAGTGCCCTGAATTTTTTTTGTAGTGGAGATGTACCGTTAGAGAACTCTATGTAACTATACCCACAGAGTGGGGAGTTAGACTTTTGTGCACAATATTTTGCATTCCCAATACTGGACACAAAATTGACGCGTCACTAAAAATCAAGTTCCTGAGCAGAGCATTAGAGATCATGCCTAACTTTAAGCAAATGCTTAAGTCCCAATGGCTTCTTCATCACTCTCATTCTTTTTATTAGAAATTTGAAATAAATGTGGCTAGACAACAAGGCAAAATATTAAATAACTGTTGATCAATACAGTGAAGTAGGTGTCACCCAATTGGAAGCTTCAGTGCTGGCAGTGAAGCAGAATCAGTTGGCTTTAGTACCTGGGTGAGCAATACTAACTAGTAGTGGTGAGATGATTCTCAAATTGGGGGAATTATCAGGTACTGGGCATGTGATTTAGTGTCCACTGGATATTGGAGTATTAGGAGACAAATACAGTAGGAAAAACAAATGAGGCACATGGTAGAGGGGGCTGTGAAGGAGCTGACCAGTGAAAGGTTATTGCAAAAATATAAAGAAATCAGGGAGGTGCAAAATCATTTCACATAATTTTGACTGCACCTGAATATTGTGGGTTTGCAAACTAGATTTGAGCTCAAATGTTATTGGGTTTTCATCCCACTTGGCAGAGACTGAAAAGGAGCAGACTGAAAAAGACAATAAAATAAGAAGTGAGAATTGGAGCAAAGAATGGGTAGACTGCAAAACAGATACACAGAGAGGGAGGGAAAGGACCAGAGATGGAGAGAGAGGAGAAAAAAATCCAATGAAAATATAAATGCAGTATTTTAATGGACTAATTAGTTTGTATGTGCATCACTTCCCTGTACAGAACAGACTGTGCTCTCCTGCCTGTCTCAGGCCCTGTAGGGCTAATTGTTAATTGAGTGTCCTTTAGCTCAAGTAGAGGCCTGTGGCCTTTGGAGCAGGAGGATTTGACTTTTAACTCTACTGTTGCAATGAGGTTTCTAGTTGCACTGATGTGCAGCACAGCAACAACCGCGAACTTTTAGGCAGCCACAGGTTTGTTAGAACCTATTATATGTAGGTGTGTATGGCACTTGCTTATGCCAGTCTAAATTGGGAGTGGGGGAAAATCAGGCTCTTCTATCCCTATGGCTTTAGACTGGCCACTCTACAGCCAGAAAATCATGATTATTTTAAAGCAATTGATTCAGCCTAGAAAAATCAAAGTAATGAGTTTAAAGGTTAGGAAAAAGCAATTCAGGAACTCCAGCCTAGGGTGACCAGACTGCAAGTGTGAAAAATCGGGACGGGGGTGGGGGGCAATAGGTGCCCATATAAGACAAAGCCCCAAATATCGGGACTGTCCCTATAAAATCGGGACATCTGATCACCCTACTCCAGCATATTTTGCAAATTTTAAAAATAGTGCGAGAGGCTCACAAAACCTCAAACCCTACAAGATCCCTAAAAAAAAAGAATAAAAAATAATCATTCAAATTTTTCCAATCCTCATAAAAAGGTTTGACACAAGTTATGTCCTTTCTTATTTCCTCTGAACTATAGTGCCCTGAACTCTAACTGTGTTGCACTATTAACTATCATGTGGAAAAGAAAGCAAGAAATTGACAGGAATATGACAGGGACATAATGGATCAAAACAGGAGAACAAGGAGACACTGAAAATTAAATGGCCGTTAAATTTAGAACAAACAAAGGGAACTACTTAGCTTGCACAGTGTGGCTGTGGCCTATGGAATAGACTGCCAGAGTTGGTCAGGGCCAGTGTAGATGGAATTTTAAAAGGCCTGGATAATTTTATGAGCAACATTCATAATTATTCAGGCTAAGGCTTAAGCAGATCACTACAGGGATTAGGAAGGAACCATTTACTCCCTCTGTACCAATGCAGAACATTGCTTAGATGACTAGGTGCAGTGTGGTAGAAAGAAAGAAAGAAAGAAAGAAAGAAAGAAAGAAAGAAAGAAAGAACAGACAGAAAATGAGAAAAAACAGAGAGAGAGAAAGAAGAAGAGAGAGAGGCATCAGGAATTAGCCACTGCCGGTTGCAGGGCACCAGACCTTATGAATCCACAGTCTGGAAGGGCAAGATTAGTTTAGTGGTAGAAAAGTCACAAAGGATACATCACTATGTAAATAAACAGAGCAGTTGGCTGACTGCAAATTATAGAGAGACTCTGGCTTTTGTTGCATTATATTTTCTTTGCTGCTTGCTTTGCTTTGTTTGCTGGTGATAAGTGAAACGATTGTCCTATGTGAAATTCAGTTCTCTTCCTGGCAACGCTAATTCTGTATTCCTGCCTCTTTTACATTTCAAATGGACTCGTGCTGTTTTGTTATTGAATATTTATTTATTGGAGGAGCCATCATGAAGCATGGGCAGCTAAATTTAGACCAAATCCTTAGGAAGTGCTGAGCATCTGCATCTCTAGTGGAGGTCAGTGGGATTTAAGAGAGTTCAGCACCTCTCAGCATATGGTCCTGAGTAAGGACTTTGGATATGGCTCACAGAAAACAAGGATGCACACAGGAAAAGGCATACGAAATATTTGCAGATTTTACTGTACAAAAGTAAAGCTACACAGTAACAAAAATCAAACATCAGAGGGGTAGCCGTGTTAGTCTGGATCTGTAAAAAGCCACCCACGAAAGCTTGTGCTCCAGTACGTCTGTTAGTCTATAAGGTGCCACGGGACTCTTTGTCGCTTTTTAAAAATCAAACTGTTAAGGTCTTAAGGGGAATGAGGAAAGCACACAAGAGACTGTAATAGGCTGGCAGTGTTTTCCTAGAACACTCGTTTGCAGGTTCTGATCCTGCTGGGAAAGGGTTAAGTAGGTTCTGCTGACCCATTGAGGCCTGTAGTACATTACCCCACCTGGATATAATGGAGATGGGAGTGGGACTATAGAGAGAAGATCTAGTCTGTGGGCTGAGTAGTCTTGAAGGAGGAACTTTGTTTCTTTTCTATTTAAATATATCCAAACCCCAGAAAAACGGTGAGTCTGGACTCCACACACAAACACCCACTCAAAGAAGCCATTAGAGATGAGTTGAGTTAAAACACTGAATAACAATCTATGTTTTTCTATGTGAATTTATCTATCTATCTTAGGTTTGTAAAGAACATCTATCTCCATTTGAGCATTAATTAGTTACTGTAAAGAACTATGTACCTCCATAGAACTATGTTTCTGATTCAGTAATGAGCTTAAAATCAGTTAAGCCTGTGAATAGTACCAACATCAGTGTGAATACTCACACTTAATATTACATATGTGCATACGTGTCTTGCTGAATCTGGGCCCCAATCAATAAAATAAGAACAACAAATGAAAGGTAATAAAATTCATAGATTTTAAGGCAGGAATGGACCATTTTGATCATAGTCTGATCACCGCATCACACAGGCCATAGAATATCACCCAGTGATTCTTGCAGCAAGTCCAATAACTCGTGGTTGAATGAATGTCACTTTTAGTAATTCATTCATTTTTGATGTAGGGATTTCAAGTGATGGCGAATCCACCACCACCTCTGATGAAATGTTTCAATGGTTAATTACCCTTCCTGTTAAATTTTAAAACTTGATTTCCAGTTTGAATTTGTCAATGTTGACCTTCTAGCCAGGGGATGTTGTTGTGACTTTGTCTGCTGATTAAAGACTCTCTGACATCAAAAGGAACAGGAGTACTCGTGGCACCTTAGAGACTCTGACACCAAACATCTAATTACCCCAGATGATTTAAAAACTTTTACTGTAGTATTTGAACTTATTTTTCTCACAATGACACAAACCAAGGACAATGTTCATGTCTTTGCACATTATACCCTGCTAAACACCTGTTGCGTCCTACGCTGGTGGCAGGGATCGTCCTGAACTTGCACTCCTTTCGCAAGGGGAGAGCTTTGTCATGGACTTGGCTTAGCTGTCAGTTGATATCAAGATCTGAGACTCATTCAAAACTGGGGGGAGTTTATATAACTGGGTGAGCTGTTTTTAATTCTCAGCCTCCTTTTAATAAATCAAGTCGTTGCACAGCACCTTGCAATCTGGGGAAGTCTCTGTCATGTCTTCCTTGCATCTGTGCAGGCCTGGACACATCTGTGCTTATTAAAAAACATTTACTATAAATGGCAATCAGGTAAACTATAGCGAGCTGCCAAGAGACGTGAGACAGCACATTCTGATGAAGCTTTTATATACATCTGACAGCTAGTATAGCCCAGAGTCGCCTCCCAATCCCAAACAGTTTGCATTCCTTCCCCAAGCTAAATTCCGCTCAGCTGCATTGTTTAAACAAGCCGAAAAGTAGCCGTGCCAGTGGTTTAATGGAGGGACCTTTACTCTGACCCAGACTCTCTTCAAGCACAAACTCCAAAACAAAACACCATTTACCACACTGGGCTTGTCTATGTGTGTTTTGCCATCATGAGTCAGGCAAAACAAGATGATCACTAGGCTTCAGGGGGATTCAGGAGACCAAACCATCCCAGTGAAACCTGAGGCTACGTGAAACTCAACACAAAGTTGAAACCCAGACTAAGTTCCTCCACAGGTTCATCAGCCTTTCTGCCTAACTCCTGCATCCATCTTCTCTAGCACATATATCCATCCATCCAAAAATCTGGAAGGCTTGCCAAGGTTCAACTGACTTACATACCCAGCCATCTAGTGACACCTTTCTTGTGTGCCCATCACAAAGTATTCAGGTGCTGGTTCCAAAACTTGTCTTTCATTGAAATCATTAAAATTGGCACGTTACGTATTGTTATACAGACTCATACATTGACCCTGTTATGTGCCACATTTGTCCCTTCCATGGAGAGTTTGAAATCACCTCTCTAGTGACCACTGGGGTATTGAGTCCCCCATTCTGTGACATCTCTCCACACAACATACCCAAAGCTCTTCCACTGTACACCTGAAAGAGATCCCTTAGGTTATGGCTACACTGTGATAAAAGACCCACAGCGTGGCTAGGGCTGGCCTAGGTCAGCTGACTCGGGCTCATGGGTATTGTAGTGATGACGTTCAGGCTCAGACTCAGCCTGGGCTCTGAGATCTTCCTGTCACACACAGTCACAGAGCCTGGGCTCCAGCCCAAGCCCAAAAGCCTACACTGCAATTTTGTAGCTCCACACCCCAAGCCTGCATCAGCTGACCCTGGCTCCGGGTTTGTTAATCTCAGTGTGGAGGTACTCTTAGAAATAGGTCCATAATTCTTTGAGCTGAGGAACTCACAACAATCCCTTTTGCAAGACTGATTCATAACCAGATGCAGAGAGAGTTCTGTGTCTGTAATAGGCACTGCGTTAACAGCTCTTCACTCATGGGAAGTGGATTGGTGATGGTAGGCCACTGGAATTTTAGCAGCATGGGCAAGGCAAGACAAAAGACCCCCACCAGCTCAGGAACATGCAAAGGAAATGGACTGTTTGGCTCCAGGATGGCAGATCAAAGATTTTGAGTTTAGCAGGATTCAGAGAGGGATTACACATTTATAGAGCTCAAATTCCAAAATTACACCGGATAGAATTTTTTTTAAAAGAAGAAGGCACAAGACTCTCGCTTCAGGTCATAATGCAACCAGTGACCCCATGGAGCTGGGAAGAGATACTCCCAATGGAAAAGTCATGATGGGGTTCCTCATTCTTTCTTCTGATGGGGTGTATCACATCTTCATCTCGTACTGGCTACAGTCAGAGGCAGAATAGTGGACTATCAGTCCAATCTGATCTGGCAATTCCTAACTTCCTATTTCCATGAAACAAACACTTGTTTTAGGACTGCAAGCAGACTGACTTACTGACTAAATTTATTCTAGGAGAGGGGGTGAAATGCTTTTTAATTATGGGCTGCTCTTGGCATTCCAAGCCATTGGTCAGAAAGGGCACGAGGCAGTCGTTGACAGCACTTGTAGAGATGAGTCTAGAGAATGGGTGAATGTGGGTGGTATTGGCCTATGTGCCAGAAAGGCAGGGAGGCTAAAAAGGCATATTTGTCATTTTCTGTTACCAAATATACGATGGATTGTGAAACTCCACATACAGGGCACAGTTGTGGAACAGCGTGTGTCTCTGCGTTTCTCACGGCAGTGTTTTTGCTCTTCGTCAGGCCTCATCCAAAGCCCACTGCAGTCAATGGAAAGTATCCCCCCGACTCCTGAGAGCTTTAGGTCAGATATTAGGCCCTTTAATGGCACACGGCTAGAGCTTGCTGAGTAACTGTGCAGCAGCTCTGGCAGTGATGAGAATGAGCCAAACTGCACCCTCAGTTAGCTGGGTATAATTCCACTGAAATCACCTGGGCTCTGTGTGGCTGCTAGTTACAACATCAGGCAGGATATAAGTTGCTATATGGAGTCTAGGAGTGTCTAGAGGCCCCTTTGTGCTAAATGCTGTACACAAAGGAAGGGACAGTCCTTGCCCAGAACAGCTTGCAGTCTAAGGTCCCAATCCTGCATTGTGTGGCATGTGAGCATAAGCCATGGACGACTTTAGGGTTCTGGGCAGGTATAGCAATCCACCCATGTACTGCTCAGCCAGGATCAAGGCCTAAAGAGATAAAACAGAGAAAGGGTGGGAGAAAAGGAGTATGACTGTCCCTATATTACAGATAGTGAACTAAGACACAGACGTGACTTGCCCAAGGTCACCCTGGAAATCTATGGCAGAAGCAGCAACTGGACACAGATCTCTCGAGTCCCAGTCCAGTGCCTTAGACACAAGAGCATCCTTCCTCTTCAACTAGATTAGAGGTCCAGAGTGTGTGTGTTACAGGGAGAGAGGCAGGAACAAGGCAATTAACAGGACAGTGTGTGTGCAGTTTTCAGACTGGCCCCATTCACTGTCTGTACAGGAAGAGGTTCAGAAAGGTTTATGTATCCACTTAGGATCCATCCAATCCTGCAATGAGATGTGCACAGGCAGATCCCAGAGGCTCATTGGAGTCAATTATCAGAGGGGTAGCCGTGTTAGTCTGGGTCTGTAAAAGCAGCAAAGAATCCTGTGGCACCTTATAGACTAACAGACGTTTTGGAGCATGAGCTTTCGTGGGTGAATACCCACTTCGTCAGATGCATGTAGTGGAAATTTCCAAGGGCAGGTATATATATGCAGGCAAGCTAGAGATAATGAGGTGGTTCAATCAGCGAGGATGAGACCCTGTTCTAGCAGTTGAGGTGTGAAAACCAAGGGAGGAGAAACTGGTTTTGTAATTGGCAAGCCATTCACAGTCTTTGTTTAATCCTGAGCTGATGGTGTCAAATTTGCAGATGAACTGAAGTTCAGCAGTTTCTCTTTGAAGTCTGGTCCTGAAGTTTTTTTGCTGCAGGATGGCCACCTTAAGGCCTGCTATTGAGTGGCCAGAGAGGTTGAAGTGTTCTCCTACAGGTTTTTGTATATTGCCATTCCTAATGTCTGATTTGTGTCCGTTTATCCTTTTCCGTAGCGACTGTCCAGTTTGGCCGATGTACATAGCAGAGGGGCATTGCTGGCATATGATGGCGTATATTACATTGGTGGGCGTGCAGGTGAATGAACCAGTGATGGTGTGGCTGATCTGGTTAGGTCCTGTGATGGTGTCGCTGGTGTAGATATGTGGGCAGAGTTGGCATCGAGGTTTGTTGCACGGATTGGTTCCTGAGCTAGAGTTCCTATGAGGCGGTGTGCAGTTACTGGTGAGAATATGTTTCAGGTTGGCAGGTTGTCTGTGGGCGAGGACTGGCCTGCCATCCAAGGCCTGTGAAAGTGTGGGATCATTGTCCAGGATGGGTTGTAGATCCCTGATGATGCCTTGGAGGGGGTTTAGCTGGGGACTGTATGCGATGGCCAGTGGAGTCCTGTTGGTTTCTTTCTTGGGTTTGTCTTGCAGTAGGAGGCTTCTGGGTACACGTCTGGCTCTGTTGATCTGTTTCCTTATTTCCTTGTGCGGGTATTGTAGTTTTGAGAATGCTTAGTGGAGATTTTGTAGGTGTTGGTCTCTGTCTGAGGGGTTAGAGCAGATGCGGTATTCACCCACAAAAGCTCATGCTCCAAAACGTCTGTTAGTCTATAAGGTGCCACAGGATTCTTTGCTGCTTTTATTGGAGTCAATGCGACTCTCTGGTTATCTCGACACTGCACTGTGAACCAGGGTCTGTGGGACTTGAGCTTATGGATTTAATGTTTCTAAGCCTGCACTTGCGTGTCCGCATTGTATTGTAAACCTGGTTTTACAGTTGCTGGACCCGGGTCTCACAGCCATGCTAATGCCTCCATACTGCGCTACGCAGCCCTTCTGACTCGCGTCTGCTGCTTGAGCTGTGTCCACACTGCCAAATGACAGGCCTTGGGCCTGAGTTGCAGTGGGACTCAGACTCTGACTCATCCTCCAGCAGGTTCCTAGGACCTCAGTGCTGAGTCTTTGCTGACCCAAATGAGACTGATTTGTGTATGGATGGAAGTGGTGGGAGGGGGAGCCAAAACTCGAGTCAGACCCCAGTCTTAGTGTGCAGCGTAGACATAGCTTATGTGGATACAAGAGTCCCACTGTGAGTTTCTCTTTGTGAGGCTGGAGCCTTATTCTGTGGCTGTGGTGCCTGCTGGCAGTATATACTAGTGACATGACTTCTGCTCCTACTCACCTTATTTTCAACTCCATATTTACCCTCCCAGTTTATACCTTCCTTGTGTCTCCAGACCAGCAAGCTGAGCAGTAGAAAAATCAAAATGGCTTCATTCATGCTGCAAAAATTATATTCCCTTTGCCTGTAAATTAAAATGCTATCCAGAGAAAAGCACTCTATAAAAGCTAGGCACTATTATTCTTTTTTTAAAAATGGTGGGATGGGGGAGAAATCTCTATGAGGCAGAGACAGCAATGGCTCATTGGCACCAGACCGCACTCATATCCAAGTATGGCCCTCTTTAGCATCTAAAAACAATACCAAAGTGTGATTATCTGGGCCAGACAATTGGTGTCTCTATTTGCCACTTTTATCCCACTTTCAGGATCCTGATTGTTTCATAAGACTCACTTGGGACAATTATAGGAGTTGGCATGATTATAAATCTTGCTTGAGATGCCCTGTTTAGTTAGTGATGAAACCAATTCCGCTTTTCCCATCCGTTCTCTTAACCTGATATGACACCAGGACACTTCTATTTTTCTCTAAGCTAGAAACTGCCAGCTTTTGTGTGGGTTGGTGGGTGGGTTGTTGATGCGTTTTTTTCAGGGTTGTTAAATTCAAAACAACGTTTTCCTCCCAGAATAAAACATCTGGATTCTGTTTATTCTGCACCAAGGAGTCAAGATTCTGGGATCTAGAGGTTTTTTTTTCCCTTTAGGAAGGACAGCTGAGAGTACATTTCTTGCAAAATTTGCAGAAGGGTGAAGTAAACAGCTTTGCAGCTTCTGTAGAATTCAGTTTTTTTCCTATTAAATAATGAAGCAATACTCAGGCTCCATCAACAGAACACGTTATGTGCCTAGTTACTAGGCTGATGGGTGTATTATACATTAGAATGATAGGCAAGAACCGCAAGTTCTTTGCAAAGGACATTAAACAGTAGCAACGCATACAGTGCTTTGCATTTAAACAGCACTTTTCATCTGAGGGCCTCAAAGTACTTAACAAAGTTGAGTAAATTATTCCCCTTTGACAGATGGAGAAATTGAGGCATGGAGAGAATGAATGACTTGCCCAAGGTCACGTAATCACAAAAGGAGCTAAGAGTGGAGCCCTTGGTTTCTGACACACACTCCACCTCTCGTTCTAATAGCTAGACAATTCTGCCTTCTCTAATATATTATAATGACAATATCTAGCTCTTTTCATCCATGGAGCTACCAGTGCTTTAGAAAGGAGGAAAGTATCATTATCCCTGTTTTACAGCATGGGAAACTGAGGTAGAGAGAAAGTGACTTGCCCAGGTTCATCCAACAAACCAGTGGCAGAGTCAGGACTTGAATACAAGTCACCTAAATCCCAAGGCAGTGCCCAATCCTCTAAGCCACACTCCCTGCCACCATGCAGCCTAGAGAGACAAGGTGGGTGAAGGGTAGCGTAATAATTTTTATTGGACCAACTTATCTTGGTAGAAAAGACAAGCTTTCGAGCTACACAGAGCTGTTCTTCAGAGCTGGAAAAGGTAGCTAGTGACACAGACACAACTAAAAACAAGGTGGGACAGACTGTTAAGCATAAGGGGTTAACACACATTGCAAGAAGCCACTTATAATGAAGCGGGCAATTAACACCTTTGGGTGTGTATTGTGACTGCAAACAGCATGGAGTTCTGAGACCTGCACTGTTTTTCAAATGCCTCAATTTCTAATCCGTACCTAACAAACTTTGCTTGCATAATACATTTTACCTGCTTTGTCGATTTATAATGCACATAGTGAGGAACATGAACCATGGCAGCTATTTATAATGAATGCAGAAGTAACATTTATCTGCTGCATGGATTCTTCCTGTGTGCACAACATGAACATTACCAATGGTGTGTGTTTACAAGGCATGTATAATAATTACCTGCTCAATTACAGTGGTTATAACACACGGCTGGTCAGTAAGCATGGCCCATTTCAGGACCACATGAGGTTCCTGCAGCAGAGGAATCATGCATGGGTTTGTTTCTAGTTTCTAATTATAATAGCGAAGGTAGTTTAGACAGGGAGAGAAATTAAGGCCCAATCCGGAGAGGCGCTGTCTTCATTCGGAGCTGAGACCTCATAGCATTGCGCCCAGGATTAGGACCCAATATTATGCATCTCAGCTCAGGGTATTTTCTCTTTTCCTTTATGCTATCAGTCTGCTTGCCACATCCTTGCTGAAAGGGATTCCTCACTTTAAGCCCCCTCTTGTTCGGTTAAGATGGCCTCTTTTGCTTGAGGATTATAGGCACTGACAGTGCTGACACAGAAGAATAAAACCCAGAGTGATTTAAAGCAATGAGGAGGGCTCGTCCCTCAAGTTCAGGAATGTGCAGCTAATAGATTCCTTTCCTCTTATGGCACTGATCCGTTCTGGGCCTGCCCTTGCAGGGGCTTCCAGCAAGTGGGAGTAATTCATGCTCCGATGGACTGTTTCATTTATTGAGTCTGCACTTTTAAATTATTTATCTAAAAACTTGTTATAGCCATAAATAATAACAGCAGCAATTGGATCTTATGTAGCATGTCTCCCTCTTGGAGCTCAAAATGCTTTGCAAAGGAGATTCAGGGTCATCATGAACATTTTACAAATGGGGCTGGGGCACAGGGAGGTGAAGTGTCTTGATCAAGGTCCGCGAGAATACAGCTGGGAATGCAACCCAAGCCTCCTGCCCCTCAGTCCAGGTGCTACCCACTAGGTTATTTTGCCTTCCTTAAGGAGGGGCTATATTAAATGCAGTGTGGCCTAGTGGATGGAGGAGCAGACCAGACTGCAGGAAACCCTGGTTCAATTCCTGCTACTGGCATGTTGGGTGACCTAGGGCAAATCACTTCTCACCCTGTGCCTCAGTTTCCACATCTGGAAAATGGACATAATGATAGTGAACTCTTTCGTAAAGCACTTTGGGTATGTCTACACTGCAATAAAAACATCTGTAGCTGACCTGGGTCAGTTGAGCTACAGGGCTATAAAATTGCAGCGTTGATGTCTGGGCTCAGATTCGAGCCTGGACTTTGGGCCCCTCCCTCCTCATAGGGTCCCCGAACCTGGATGGTGACAATGCAGTTCTGTAGCTATGCTACAGGTGTTTTGTTGCAGCATAGACATCCCCTTTGAGATCTAAAGCTCTATATAAAAGCTAGGCATTATTATTATTAATGCTATATAAATATTACATCATAATAATCTACATCTTCAGCTTCTCTCAGAAGCAAACTGGAAGCCAGCGTAGAATGTGGAACACTATTGTCAAGAGGTGAGTCATTGCCTACTGTACTAGTTCAGCACTTTTCAAGTAGAGCGCATTGTTGGGAGGTTGCAAAAGCACAGATCATTGTGAAGAGGTTCACATGAAAGAGGAACAAGCAGAGCCTCAGGGTCAGTGGCAGGTGAAATGAGTCTGTGCATGCCACCAAAATCTCCTAAGATCCAAGGGGCCTGGTTTTCAGAAGTACTCAGCACCAGCCACTCCAGTTGAAGTCAATGGGAGCTGCCAGCACTCAGCATCTCTGAAAAATCAGGAACAGTAATAGATCTAACATGACCGGCAGAGTGTAAACCATATGGGTAAAACACTCACATACAGCTCCAAGAGAAGTTACAGTTGCAGGCCTGTACCATTCTTTGAGATGTTAACCCCCTTTCTTAGCATCACTTCCAGAGAGTGAAGTTCTGGAATAGCCTTCCAAGGGGAGCAGTGGAGGCAAAAGACATATCTGGCTTTAAGACTAAGCTCGATAAGTTTATGGAAGGGATGGTATGATGGGATAGCCTAATTTTGGCAATTAATTGATCTTTGACGATTAGGGGTAAATATGCCCAATGGCCTGAGATGGGATATTAGATGGGTGGGATCTGAGTTACTACAGAGAATTCTTTCCTGGGTGTCTGGCTGGTGAGTCTTGCCCACATGCTCAGGGTTTAGCTGATCGCCATATTTGGGGTCGGGAAGGAATTTTCCTCCAGGGCAAACTGGCAGAGGCCCCTGGGGTTTTTCGCCTTCCTCTGCTGCGTGGGGCACGGATCACTTGCTGGAGGATTCTCTACACCTTGAAGTCTTTAAACCTCAAGTTGAGGACTTCAATAGCTCAGACATAGGTCAGGGGTTTGTTACAGGAGTGGGTGGGTGAGATTCTGTGGCCTGCGTTGTGCAGGAAGTCAAACTAGAAGATCATAATGGTCCCTTCTGACCTTAAAGTCTATGAGTCTGTGTCAGTTGTTCTCAGTGTTCCAATGCATTTGATTCATGTAGGAGATTGTCTGGACTATAAAAATCTGTCTAACTTAGATTGTGAGCCCCTTGTGGCACACAAGGACTTTGTCCATTATCTGTACAGCACTGAGCACACAGCTACTGCTCAACAAGCAACATGTAAAATAAATCTTTACAATAAACCAAAACAATTAACCACTTTCTACCTTATCCTGGCTGAGCCTAAGCAAGTTAGATTCCACGTCCTCGTCTCTCTCGGACACTGGGAAAGCAAGGATGCTTATGATTTAATTCATGTTTACATTACAGTAGCACCAAGGGGTGACCAGAAGTGACCCTGAAGTCATGCCTTTCAGAGAACACAGACAGGAACATACCTGTGTTGCATGTAATGACAACAAAAACTCTCCATTCAGGGAACTGCAGTGGGGCATAATTTTCTGTCTACACCTCATGCCCAACCCCCCCACTCAGGAACTGATCTGGGGTGGGTTCAATTCCATATCTGTCCCATGCAGAGACCCTGAAAGGACGTATTTGCCATTTTATAAAGATCCCTGACCAGTGCCATAACAAGGGCGAGGCAAGGGAAGCCCTTGCCTCGGGCGCGCAAAGCAGAGGGCCGCAGCTCTACCGCAATTGGTGGCACTTCAGTGGCAGCTCTATCGCTGCCATTTCTTCGGCGGCAATTTAGTGGCGGGTCCCTGAGTCCCTGTTGGAGGGAAGGGCCTGCCGCCAAATTGCCACCGCCGCTTCATTCATTCTTCGGCGGTGGGTCCTTCTCTCCGACAGGGACTCAGGGACCTGCCGCCGAATTGCCGCCGAAGAGCCTGGAGCTGGCCCTTGCCTCACACGCAAAAATTCCTTGTTATGGTTCTGTCCCTGACAGAGGTTCTTCCTCTCTGCCAGATCATCAATTAAAATTAAACCAAAAGACGTCTGTATGCCAGCAACTAGCAAGGGAAACTGGTGGCAAGCTCTTTTACAACAGCCAAACTCCACTCTCAGCAAAAGAAGTTCACTAATTCTTTATGTTCCCAAAAGCTGGATGTTAATACTCCAGAGCCTCAACACACCAGGTGCTTTCAGTTGGGGAGAGATTTTCCATCCCACTGACATGATACTGCTGGAGTCCAGAGAGGCAAACATCTGCAGGGAATATTCTGGACTCAACCAGGAGACCTAATGCAGCCAAAACCGCAAGAGGAGACATGTATGCTGAGTGAAAAGAGCCTCGGCATGCCCGAAGCATGTCTCATCACAATGAAGGAAGCCAGCAGCTACTGAATAAGCCACTGCTTGTCCATGTAGACCAAGTTTTATGGTACATATGGCTGGAGAATCGGAAGTGACTGAGAGGACTGATTGGGCTGGGTGGGAGAGGGAGTGGGCAGGCAAAGGTTTTGTAATGCATAAGGTGTTTGGCTGAAAAGATGATGGAGGTTATTATTATTATTTGTCATGTGGCAGCACTTAGGAGCTCTAGTCAAGGACCAGGACCCCATTAGGCTCTGTACAGACACCAAACAAAAGAACAGTCCTTACCCCAAAGAGGCTACACTTAGCAAGTGGGGCCTCTTCATGGAAACAGGGTTTAAAGTAAATGTAACTTTTACAATCTTGTGTTCGGTGCAAAGTTTCATCTATCAGTGTTCACAGGGGGACCCATATCATCCCCACCCAATAGGCCAGCCCTAGGCATTAGACATGGGCTCTTAGGAAGAGAGGAGCAGACAGTGTTCTGTTTTCTCCAGCACTCGATGTGGGGAAACCCAATGGGAATTTCACACTAGCTGAATGAGTTTTCTGGTCTCGGCTCTCCAGTCTTCCACTGAAGACTCAAGCAAGGCAATATGCACAAGCAAGAGCAGGGATTAGTCACAGGGCCTTAAACACAAATGACTAGAAGCAAATCAATAGGAGTTAAGCATCTAGCCTGCTTAAGAGGTTTTGAAATCCCCACTAGGCATCTCTCTGCACCTGTAGGCACCCAAATACTTTTGAACATCTGTTCCCAAGACTACAAGCCCCAACCTTTTTTTAAGCAGCAGCAGGCTATTAGAGGGGGCACATCATGCACCATGCCATGATGGTGATGAACCTCATCACACTGTGCAGCCAAGGAAGGCTGGAGGCAGAAGTGCAGTGATTCACAGCCCTTTCATAAGCACCCATTTTCATCTTCCACACAGACAGCAGGTCACCTCTCTGTTATGTCAGCAAAACCCGGTTAACTTCAGTTGAGTTGCAGCAGTAGCTCAACCGAAGGGAAAACATAGCCCAGTGGAGCTTTTCTTTGTCAGAAACAGGCAGGGAGCTCACACAGGTGACTTCCATTGGACAGTGCTAACCAAGTTTGAATTCAAAGGATCCAGCTGCCTGGGAAATGCAGCGAGACTGTCACTAAAAAATAAAAACCACCCCACACCGGCATTCTCTGCTCCTAAGGGTCGATGTTAAAGCTTCCTTTTGGGTGTCCAGTACAACCCACTGTGATGACCCACTAGTTTCTGCTGCTCGCTTAATACAGTCTTCACCGTACACCTTACTAGGTACTTTGTGATAAGGTGTGTGTGTGGATTTTTATCATTGAATCTATGCATCTGAAGAAATGGGCTGTAGCCCACAAAAGCTTATGCTCAAATAAGTTTGTTAGTCTGTAAGGTGCCACAAGTACTCCTGTTCTTTTTGCGGATAGAGACTAACACGGCTGCTACTCTGAAACCTATCATTGAACCTGTTTCCAGAGACAAAAATCAGGACAACATGGTGTAGGCAAACTTGAGCTAGCTTGGATCAAGCTAGCTTGCTAAAAATAGCAGGATACTCATAGTGGCATGGGCTAGCCACCCGGCTACACACCAAGGGTCCCAGGTGGGATTGTTCTGGGGTGGCTAGCCCGTGCTGACATCCTGCCAATGCTGCTATAGCTAGTCAGCTAGCTTGATCACAGTGTAACTTGGGTATGCTTATACATGCTGCAATGCATGTCCTGACTCACTGCTGCACAGCCATACCCTTACAGAGGGTCCATCTCAGGACAACTGTTCTGTGGTTGCTTCGGCTATGGAAAAGTCAAAAAGGGCTTAGAACAGTCCATTGCCTTTAGTTGCTCTAGGAAGGAGCTCTAATAGGGGAGACAGATGATATTGGCATCTTGAGTAATTTATTTAACAGGCCAGTTAAATAAAACCTTCCACATGCATGAATGTTATCAGCTTCTCTCCCCACTCATGTTTCTCTCCTATTTGAGCCTTAGAGAGAGAAGTATATCCAAGCAGAGAGAGAAGAATATGAATCCAGCTGAAATTTACTTGAATTCAATTTAAAAAGCTGTACTGTTCTTGCTCTGTGGGGTTGTGGAGATCAGAGTAAGCATGCATTTGAAAAACGTTTTCAAAAATGTGACAAGCGTTTTGGGGGTGGGGGCTCGATCTTCAGGGCCTCAACTTAAGACATGTTAAAGGGCCTGATTTTCCAAAAGCACTGAGCACCAGCCTTCTGGAAATCAAGCACATTTAAATTATATCAAATTGTATCCCCGTATCACTAGCTGCTTCTGAAAATCTTGGCCAATTGTGAAGTTCACCTTATTGTCTGAGGCTTGGCAGCAAAAATTCAGCAGAGCTCCATGCTCCAGCAATCCCTCTGCTTTAGCAAAACCACCCCTGCAAACGAAGGAAGGGGAGAAACTTCAAGAGCTCAATCTGATTAGTTTATCATCAGAAAGACTGAGAGGTAACTTGATTAGGGTGTATAAGTACCTTCACAGGAAGAATATTCCAGGTACTCAAGCGCTCTTCAGCCTAGCAGAGAAAGTGAGAACAAGAACCAATCGGCTGGAAGTGGAACCCAGACAAACTCAAATTAGAAATAAGGCACTTTTTTTTTTTAACAGTGAGAATGATCAATCACTAAGACTAAACTACTAAATGGTGGATTTTCTGTGTCTTGATATCTTCAAATGAAGACTGGATGTCTTTCTGGAATATATGCTTTAATCTGACACCATTATTGGGCTCAATATAGGGGTAGCTGAGTGAAATTCTATGGCCTCCGATATACAGGCCATCAGATCCAGAGATCTGTTCCCTCCACGTCTACGTGCTACCCCATGGAGACCTGCTGAACTCTGGCTGCAAGCCAGTTTCGGAACTCCTATGACTGTGGGTACCCAGGAAGTACCGGGGAGGGGGTGTCCGCAGAGATGGATGCAGATCAAAGTGAGTTACAATTAGGTTTCTTGAGATGCTGAGAGCCAGCGGTGTGAAAGAGCTCTTTGCAGGGTCTGGAACTGGCCAGAAACTGGGAGCTTTGGCAAAAAAGTACACTTAAAAATTAGTTTAGCATTAGGGATATCTTTTTTGTTCCAACCAGAACAAACCTCTTTCATTGATGTTAATGGGGGCTGAGCATCCTCCTCAGCACCTTCAAAAATCAGAACATTGACCTATAGCCTTAAGGCTTTACAGGTTTTCCTATAAGGCCCTTACAGTTGGTCTGTCAAGTCATTTACAATGGTGACTGTAGCAGTGTGGCGACTGACTCCCTCAAGCACTCCCTTGTGTCCAACGGTGCCTCAGCAGTACTTTGCCTCTGTTCCTTCCCCCCTTGAGGGCCCTTTTAAGAACTCACTCAGTTCAACAATAGTTCAAACAGTCCCCTCTTGGGTTCCAATTTATTGAGAGCTTGTGCATAGAGACCATCTAGACCCCAAGCCCAATTCAGTGACTCTGATTTAATTAATCCAAAATAAACGTCACATATTCCTCATCCCAATAAGCCTTTACAGCCCCTCCCCTGTTTGGGCAGGGGTCTCTGCCATGCCCTGCTGCCTGAAGAGCTTTCCCCCTGTTGACCCTGCAAGAGCCTTCTTGCTCCCGAAAGCCTCTGCAAATATACCCACAGTCTCCTAGGCTTCCCCCATCCCTGCAGCTTCCTGCTCTTTTTATCTTGAGATCCTCTGATTCAATTCATGGCTCATCCTGTAATCAGGTCTGGATTAACTCCAGGCTCTCCAGCCCCTGAGTAAGCCACCCTGTTACAATGACCATCAACAGGGTATCCGAACATGTCCTTGTGCCATTAACACCATCATATGTGGGCTCCATACATCTTAGTTCCCATTTTATCTGTCAAGGTGATGAGAGGTGAGTACTCACAAGGCTAGGCTTGAGACCTTCTCCTGTTCCTAACTTATAAGTGCACAATGCATGCAGCCCCCATACCCCGTACTTGATATTAATTATTATTACAGTATTATTATTATTTGTGTTACTGTAGCACCTAGGAGCCCAGTAATGGAGCAGGATCCCATTGTTCCAGCTGTCGTCCAAACACAGAACAAAAGATGGCCCCTGTCTGAAAGAGTTTACAGTGTAAATTATACTTCCATGTATTTCCATCTGGTGTCACAATCCACCAGTTTCTTCTATTTAGATTTTGCTTGCTGCTTTCCCCCTCCCTCATCACTCACAAAATGGGGAGCAGGGAAATCCAACAATGATGCTGAGAAGAACTTGAAGTCAATAGAAAAAGAAAGAGAAGCCTCCACTCCCTTTAGATGGCTTTGCTTACTAATGGGTGTGCATTCACCACAGTCCTGCAATGGAAGCAATATGCCCAAGGCGTTACTAAATAGGAAAAAAGTAAGTAATTAGAGGAAGTACTACTGTGCATTACAGGATCATTAGTTCCAAAGCAAGTGACCTCAGAGTTCTCAACCTTTCTCGCACGAGGTCATTGTGAATCTGAAATAACTAACAGCTGCAGTATTATCACTTCTTCTATGGCTTTCAGTTCATTTACTTTGACATAAGAATACCCTGCATTTCTGCAGCACCTTTTCTATGGTGATTGCAAAGCATTTTTAAAACCATGATTTAAGCTTCACCCAGACAAATGCATATTATTCTCATTTCACAGGTGGGAGGCTGAGGCATACAGAGGCTGAAGCCTACACTTTCAATAGTGTCCACTAGCTGACACAGCTAGGGCCTGATCTAAAGCCCACTGAAGTCAGTGGAAGTCTCTCCATTGAGTTCAATTGGCTTTGGATCTGCTCTTCGGGCTTCATTTTCAGAGGTGCTGGCCCTGGATGACTCACGATGGCCACCTGAAAATAGAGGCACTCAAAATTAGTCGGTACTTTTAAAAATTGAGGCCTACATTTCTTGTCACACAGTAAGTAGCAGAACCAGAAACAGAATCCAGATATCCCAACTCCCAGCCTATTGCTTTAACTATCAGAAAATCTACCCACTTCCCTAAAATTCCACTTTGGGAAAGAAATATGGAAAATAGTGGGCTGCACCGAATGCAGAATTATGTGATATTGATCATCACAATGTCTTGTGAAAATCCACATTGTATTGCCAAACAAGAGTTTTGAACAACCAAAGTAGGGATGGGTTTTCCACAAGGGTCAGTCCATACTGGAACAGGACTAATCAGTTCTGTATAGATGTCCAGTCAGAAAGGAAGTGTTCAATAAAGCTGTTAATGCTTCATATGAAATACTGAAAGTTATAGGCTATTAATGCTGGGCTCTCAGGAGAGCAGCGCCTCAATGCAACACCAGTGATGTGCACCTGTAATGAAAACTAGACTTGTTCCAGCAGGCATAGAAGCTGAGAAAGCCGAGGAGAAAAAAAAAAAAGAAAAAAAAGCATAGACTTCAGTGCTGATGTCTGGCTAGATTTTGAAGGCCTTGAACGAATAATAATGGCAAAGCCACTGATCTGAAAGTGAATTTCTGAACTTTGATGACAAAAATATCTATGCACTCCACTGCTTGTGCTCAGTGTGCCAAATAATAATATCTTACATTTATATATAGCTCCTTCCATTCCACGGTACTTTACAGAAGAATAGATTTGATCAGATAGACACAGATACTGAAATCACTTCACCTTCCTCTGAGGTAGAAAAAATGGCTGCTTCACAGCGCACAGCAGTCTAGGACCGAAAACAAAGTGAGGGGTGCCACATCCATCTGTGGTAGGCATTTAGGTTACTAGCAAGTAATAAGCAGAACTGGACTTTGGCTGAGGCACTGGTGCTATTACTAACATTCTAAAACAAAAAGGAACTTTTTTACCAGCTCTAGTGGCAGGTCTCATCTTGCCACAGAGCTGATCCAAACACCTAGGCAGCAGGAATACAGTCTGCTTCATTGTTGATCCCCCAACTCGGAGACGTAGTTCTGCTGGGAATTGGCCTGTGGTACTCTGAAGTCACAATTAATTAATATGTCCGTCAAGTCAGAAAAGTGAAAACAGTTTTATGTTATGCAAAGATCTAGTGCACCAAAGCTGAAAAAGGGGTTTTATCACTGGGACCTTGATTCTGCTCTCACTTGAACTGGTGTATATTAAGAATAGCAATGGACTCAGAGGAGGGAAGTGAAGAATCTGGCCCTTTAAATCCAGAGGTGCCTGAACGCATCATTGACCCAATGCTGCATTGTCATCATCTGATATTACAGGTCAGAAAATGATGAGACGGTTGCATTACCAGGCTGAAGTAAAACATCCATCTCATTTTTCCCTGGGCAGGCCCCGATTAGTAGTGGCTCCTTCCACTCTGACCACATGGTTCCTGGCCACTGAACCCGTTACTTGTGCTAGCCACAATTTAATGAGTTGAACTGGGACACATTTGGGAGGCATTGTTGCCTGACAATGCCACTGGTGAAAACAGCAGCTGCCTACCGTTTCAAGGCTGCAAGGCGCAAGCCCTGAGGAATTATAATCAGTTACACATGCATCAGTCATTCCTCTTTCTTTTTCTCGCCGTCCGTTATTGGGGAGGCTTATTAAATGATACAATAGCAAGTGTCTCCTGAATTACAGTTGGGCCAAATTCTCTGCTGACATATTTCCATTAAGGTCAATGGCGTTTCCCCAGCAGAGACATTGGTCTCCTGTTTCCAGCACATTCTCCCTCATTTCACTCTCTTTCTAAACGATGATCGTTATGCATTTCCACAGCCCCTTTCATATAAGCTTTGTGCAGCCTCTCTGAAGTGCATTCTTTGCCCATTTTACATCTGGGGAAACTGAGGCACGGACAGGGGAAAACGACTTGCCTTGTGTTACTAAGTATATCAGAGCCAGAATCAGGAACAGAACTCTTGATTCCCGGTGTTCTTCTGTTATTCAAAGATGCAATGGCTTTGACTCCAATTCTGTTGGATTTACTCTGATGTAACTGAACTCAGAATCTACCCTGGTACTTCCCTTTCTGCAGTGGTCTGATAAATAAATGGTCCTTTGTTCAGAAAGCCTGATGCTGGAGAATCTGTTTTTGTTTCCCTCTTGTCCCTGGAATTGTGATTGGAAATAATTGGAAGTGTCACTGGAAGTAATCAGAAGTGACAGTCCCTGGGCTATGAGGCTTTTGCTTGAAGTCTAATGATCCCCCCCGCAAAACAAAACCTAAATTTAAACAATGAAGTCACAAAGTGATTTGCCTTCAAGGTTGAAAACCCTATGATTTTTTTTTTTTTGAAATGGAAAAAAAAAAAGCCTGACTGTGTTTTAGTTTGATATGCCAAGCTCTGTCTGGTATATGGAAGATCCCTCCTGCCTTCCGTGGTTTCCTAGCGCTCTGCATTCCTGTGCTAACAGATAGAGTTCATTTCTATATTAAACATTTCCATAGCTGCTGAAATTTTATTTAGGCTCTCTCTCTATATATATATGTATATGTGTGTGTGTGTTTCTCCTCAACAGGCTGAGCTGTGAGATCCAGCTAGCACATATCTCATAAATATTCTGAGTACAGGAAAACCACCCCCTGCTGATATTTTTACTAAAGAGCAAATGGGGAAGGGAACTGAATGGTTCTTATCATGATGTTGATTTATATTAAGTAGCGGCTGAAGGACCCAACCAAGATTGGGGCCCCATTGTACTGCATGTTGTACAGACACATTGTAAAAAAGAGAGTCCCGGCCCCAAAGAAGGCACAGCCTTAATAGTCAAGAAAAGAGTACAGTGCACAAGCAGATGAGGAACAGAGACACTATATGAGTTGGCCAAGGTCTGCAGGAGAGCTGGGAACTGAACCCATCTCTCCTGATGTACATTTTTTTTTTAATTAAAGGCCTCACTCTTTCCCTCTTACTACAGGTTGATCCAAAGAAGAAGGATGTTTCAGTGGTTAAAACACCCACTTCAAGTCCCTGTTTGACCACAGTCTTCCTATAGTCCACTAGTGTGTCTATCTATCTGTGCTGGGGAACACCTTCCCAGCAGCTACAGAAACATACCCACAGGTGTGATTCCCAGGTCCTGTGGACATACTTGTGCTAGCTGTCATCAAGCTAACGTGCTAAAATAGTATTGTCGCTGTAGTGATGCAGGCTAACAGCTCCCAGTATATACCCACAGGATTCAGGTGGGTTTGTACTTGAGGTAGCTAGTACAGTGCTACAGTTACACTACTATTTTTAGCACACCAGATCAGCAAATATATATCCACATATGGGAATCACAGCCCTGGCTCATAGTGTAGCTACAGTCTCTCTGTGCCTCAGTGCCCCATCTGTAACATGGGAATAATAGCACTCCCCTACCTCACAGGGGGGTTGTGAGGATAAATACAGGAAGACTTGAGGTGCTGAGATACGACAGTAAAGGGAGCATTATAAGTACTCTACATGGAGTGTTTAGACAGTCCCTGCCCAAATGTGGAGCAAAACAATAAAGGGAACAAACATATGGAGCCCCAAATTAATTTTCTTGTGGGGATTCTCTTAATAAAACTTTATTGTGTCATTCATGTAGTCAGAACAGTATCTAGTGGCAATGTGTCCATGTTATAAACCCCACCATCATTTTTTATATTAATTGTTGAGCAATTTTAGCAGGAAGCAAGGCCAAATCAGACTTCTCTTCCCCTTTGAAGTCATCCCTCCAGATAAGAGTTAATTCACATCAGTATGAAAAGCTTTTCTGCCTATTGTAATGATCCCCGTGCATTTATTTGTTGGCCTTTACTGATTCAGCTATGTGCAGCTGGGTGTATTTCAGGAGGTATTAGAACAGGACACAGCAGTGGTTGAAGCAGAAGATTTGGGAGTCAGGACTCTTGGATTCTACATTCTCAGCTGTGCTGCTCAGTCACTGTGTGGTCTTGGGCAATGGTTTGTGCCTCACCTTAGCCGTCTCTAAAATAGGGCTAATAACACTTCTTCACCCCACAGAGAATTGTGAGGCAACATTAATTAGCTTGTACACTTGTAAAAGTCCTATTAGTTCCTCATTATGAAAGATCTATAGGAGTGGAAAGTAGCAGTTGTGTGGCACTGCTGTTAGAACAAAACCCGTCCTTTCCTCCTCCTCATTATTCTCTTTTACCTATGCACATCTTTCAATCTGAGAAGGGCAGGCTCCCTCTGCAGATGCAGCTTGCCTGCCCACAAAAATTGCAGTGATCTTTTTCCACAGACAATTAAACTGCAGGCACAGATCTGAGTTCCTACCTCTCTCCCTAATCAATTGTGGGGACAAATCATCTGCAACCAAACACACTCTGATTTGTGCCCCAAATTCATTTTGTAGGCACACAAAAAAAGGGGGGACAATCTACATCTGAGAGAAAGGAAGCCAGGCTGGAAATGCACCCGTTAATGTACAATGATCCTTGCAGGAGAGGGATTCTGGTATACACAAGTGAAGCCTTTGCGGTTTAGGACAGGTGATGAGCTAGAAGAACATCTGCCTTCCAGAAACAACCCAGCCTTTTCCTGGAAAGGAGGAAGGTGCAGATTAGGCTTTCAGAAGAGAACTTGTTTCATACCCCTGTCCAGTCATCATATTACCATCTGCAATATACTTTCCAAACATTAACCCATCTGTAAGGGAGAACTGACCTCTCTTTACATATTGGGAAACCAAGACACAGTGAGGCTAAGAGCCTACAAAAAACCTGAGAAGGGTTAGGCTGCTAGCATTCTGAAACCACTTCCTGTTATGCTGACCAATACTGTCTCATTGTTTACTTGTCTTCCCCCCATCCATCTGTCTGAATCCATCTGTTATTTCTTGTTTTATACTTAAATTGTAAGCTGGTTGGGGTAGGAATCATTTTTTTTGTTCAGTGTTTGTACAGCACCTGGCATAATGGGATCCTGGTCCATGACTGGGGCTCTTAGGTGTTACAATAATACAAATAATAAGTGACTTTCCCAGGAAGAGTAAGCATCCAAACCAGCATTAACATGCCTATCTTGGGGTCTTGTGCTCTTATCACCAGAGCTCTGCTCTGTCACAGCTACTGTGCCAGCCAGTACTGTTAGGGCCCATAGGTATAAAAGGAAGGAGATGATAGCCAGGGTAAATGAGAGAAATAATACACTGTGTTCTCCTTTTTTCTGCTAATTCCCATTCCCATTCCCGGCAAGAAGGCCTTAGGGGACACTTTCAGTTTATACCTTTGCCATTATTCATGATGTTACCTTTCCTGATCCTCCTCCCTTTGAGTCTTCCGGATATCTATTCATAACCATGTGCAGGGAGGGTCCCAGAGCCCTAGACCCATAAGCCTGTCTGAGCCTGAACAACTAAACTGGAGTTTTGCAGCCTGAGTCCTACAAGCCCGAGTCAGCTGGCACGGGCCAGCCACAGGTATTTAATTGCAGTGCAGACGTACCCTTAGTGACCTGATTTCACCCAAGCCTCTTCACTGAGCCACTTGGAAACTAGCAATTTTCTAAAAATAGACGAAGAACCCGTCTGAAAAAGACCCATTCATCTTTGAGACAGGACGGGCGCCAAGTTTACACTGCAGCCAGAATGCCTCTGCTTCATAACACACGTGCCAGCACACTCAAAACACACAGGGAGTCGCACACATAATACATACGCAGTCACTTGTGCATAAGTTCACACACACACCAGTCATTCCTGCTTGCATGCACAGGATATAGCAATGGCCACCATCTTGGCTGACACACTGTGGACTGAATCAGAGACCTCCACAACTAAAAGCATTAACTGCTGCAGCTTGAACTACAAGGCCACTGCCAGTGCTATAACAGACACTTTTCCTCTGGGGATCAAGCACAGAGGCAGAATCTAAATATGAGCGCACGTGCGCGCACACACACACACGGCTCTATGTGCTTTGCTGCCCCAAGCACAGCAGCCTTAGGCGGCATTTCTGCGGGTCCGCCAGTCATGCGGAGGATTTGGTGGTGGTTCTGCGGGTGATCTGCTGGTCCTGCGCCTTTGGTGTACTTGCTGCCAAATTGCCGCTGAAACCGCGGGACCAGCGGACCTCCCACAGAAACGTCGCCGAAGGCTGCCTGACTGCCGCCCTCAGAGCAACCAGCAGGCTGCCCCCCACAGCTTGCTGCCCCAGGCACACGCTTGCTGCGCTAGTGCCTGGAGCCACCCTGATTGGGGTCAATCCTGCAGTCCTTACTCATGCATAATTCCAGTTAATTTTAACATCTTGTCCCTCCCACACACACTGAAAGCTTTATCCGGGTGCTTGTTTACATTCTCTCTTCCCCAGGGAATTTCTAAAGATTCAAACAATCCCCAAATTCCCAGGCTATCTGTCCTCCTTGTAAAACCCCTGTATTTGCCATGAGGGAAGCAGAGGTATTTGTTGCGATCATGAGGATAAACAGAAAGAGCTCTCCTTCCTTAGGAGCCAGTTGTGCAAGGAGGGACATTTCTGGGAAGCAGTACTGCAATTTCACAAGGCTTCTTTCCAAACAGAGCCAACACCCCACAAACAGATGACAGATTACACAAAGGAGACATACAAGCAAGGGCCTGTGGGGGCAGGGTTGGGGGGAGATGGGAAAATGCCAGTTGTTTTTCCATGGACAATTTAGAAAAGTTTTATTTTCTTTTCCTTTTAGTTTCCTGTGATTTTTTTTTACCTCTAGTAAAAATCATTTGGCATTTTAGTTTTTCCTCCTTTTCCAGTGGCAAAATGAAAATAAATAAATAAATAAAAGAGAAAGAAAAGGTAAAAGACAATTTTTTAAAATATTTCTTTTTGTTGAAAATCTGAAAAATTTCATATGAAACAAAAATTTTCATTTAGAACACAAAGGACATTTTCTGTAAAATATATATAAATGGAGACTTTTGGACCAGTTCTACTCGATTTCTGACCAGTTATAAAAAGTCGTGTGGTGCCTTTCACAAGGAGTGTTAACACTGATGTCTAACCAGATTTCAACCAGACCTAAAAGTGGCAATTCTTCAACAAAAAAACTTCAGAAACAGACTCCAATGTGAAACTGCAGAACTGGAATTGATTTGCAAACTGGACACCATCAGATTAGGCCTGAATAAAGACTGGGAGTGGCTGGTCATTACAAAACCTAAACCTAATTTCCCCCATACTAATTTCCCCCTATTGTTACTCACACCTTCTTATCATCTGTTGGAAATGGGCAGGGGTGGCTCTAGCTTTTTGCCGCCCTAAGCACAGCAGTCAGGCAGCCTTAGGCGGCTTGCCTGCAGGAGGTCCCTGGTCCCGTGGATTCAGCGGCTTGCCTGCAGGAAGTCCGCCGGTCCCGTGGCTTTGGCGTACCTGCCGCTGAATTGCTACCGAATCCGCGGGACCGGCGGACCTCCCGCAGGCAAGACGCTGAAGGCTGCCTGACTGCCGCCTTTGCAGGGACCAGCAGGGCGCCCCCTGCGGCTTGCTGCCCCAGGCACACACTTGGAGTGCTGGTGCCTGGAGCCGTCGCTGGAAATGGGCCACTCTCATTACCATTAGAAAAGTGATTTTTCCTCCCTTGGTATCCTACTGTTAATTGAATTGTCTCGTAAGACTGACCTCCCACTTGATAAGGCAACTCCCATCCTTTTATCTGCTGTGTTTTATACCTACTACTGTATATTCCTCTCTATGCATCTGATGAAGTGGGTTCTAGCCCACGAAAGCTTATGCCTAAATCAATTTGTTAGTCTCTAAGGTGCCACAAGGACTCCTTGTTGTTTTTAATTACATCAGCCACTTTGAATTGCCCCAGCAGTTTCAAATAGGTAGGTTGCTTTTCTTCACTTACTTTTCTAATGTTCACATACACTGCTGTGTACTGTTACATAGCTTCCAGGCCTCACTCTAAATGTAAACGCACATCATTGGTGCATGGAACAATTCTATGAGTTGGTAAATGTTTTCTTGTTTCCTTTAGGTTCTTTCCTGTAACATAAATGTATATCTGTGGTTACTTCATATTCATTCTTCTTATTATTATTGTGCTTAGCAGCTCCCGTCATGGACCAGCATCCCATTGCACCAGGCATTGAATAAACACAGAATAAAAAGATTCCCCTTGCCTCAAAGAGATTACCATCTAAGCAAAAGACAAGAGAGAACAGGTAGATAAAGACAGACGGATGTGGATGCACGAGGAAAGAGTGAGTCAATAATACTAATGCTTACCAATTATAACTTTTCAAAGGAACTCAATAAGAATATTCGTGGCACCACGACGTTACCCAAAGATTTTAGTCAGTTAACTAATGAACTAGGAGATGAACAGTGTAACAAACAAAAAAGAACTTTTTAATGAGGGTCCAGCAGTCAGATCTATTTAAGATCACATGATTTTCTCTACTGATCTTACATTTCTATAGCACCTTTCATCCAGAAGGATCCCAAAGCATTTTACAATACATATACAAATATAAGATGCATAACTTCCCCACCACATAATGCAGTAGCATGCTGGAGTGAAACACATCAGCATAACAATATAAGAGACATAGAGAATATTTTATCCTATTGGAACTTCTGGGGAAAATTGTAGGTAGGAAAAATGCAAGTACTCAGCTGGAATTTGACAATAACAACACTATAGCCTTGTGAGAAGTTCTGTGGCATCTTTAACAATACATAACGACAACTGTCATTTGATGTTCTCTCTGAAAGATGGTGTCCCCAGGACCACAGCATGCCAGACCACCCTGCTGGTTCAGTACTATCTCCGACACCACTTTCTCTAGCACTAGGCCAGGGATCGGCAACCTTTGGGCCGGGCCGGTATGTTTCAGGTTCGGCCAACTGCGGCTCCCATTGGCTGTGGTTCGCCGCTCCAGGCAAATGGGAGCTGCGGGAAGCTGCACGGGCTAAGGGATGTGCTGGACACTGCTTCCGGCAATCCCCATTGGCCTGGAGTGGCAAACTGCAGCCAGCGGGAGCCGCGATCGATCGAACCTGCAGACGCAGCAGGTAAACAAACTGGCCTGGCCCACCAGGGTGCTTACCCTGGTGAGCCGCTGGCCAAAGGTTGCTGATCCCTGCACTAGGCTTTCCTTTGATGATCTCCCATCCAAATGTTGACCTAGTCTAGTTTATGAGATCTTCTAACTCACAACCTAGTATGATGTAGGTTCAGGCCTGTGCTGTTGGATATCGAACAAATCCTAATTTATCAAACATGCAAAGATCACTGGCTTTGATTCTAAAGAAAGAAAAATATGTCAGCAAATAAGATAAACTGAGGAGCTTTTTTTTTAAGAAGAACCGATGACCCTGCCACGTAGCGCACATATATTACAATGATGGGAGCATTAGCAATGTGTGGGATGAAGAGATCTAAAGCACAGACCAAACAGATCTAAAGCACAGACCAAAACTATTCCCCATCCTGATTAAGTTTAGTTTGGAAGTAATGAGCCAAATCCAGAGCTGGTGTATACTAGCATAGTTTTGCTGAAATCATAGGGGCTATGCTAATTTACACTAGCGGAGCATCTGGCACAGTATGTAGCTGAGAAAAAGAGATGACAGAGCCAGTGCAGAGTTTGGGGGTTACTTAATACCAAGTCCCCTTCCCTCTCTTTCCTGTCTCCATTAAAACTAGTAACAACTTCCCCCACTAGGAGCGGGATGAATAGCCTTTATGACAGACCCCTGATCTGCTTTAGTATTATTACGCTTGCAGTTCCTAAATGCATCAGAAAAGCCTCCACTTTATGCCAGAAGATGCATCCTGGCACTCTGGTGAGTGTATAAGACACTGCACATCCTCTGTCAGACCTGATCACTCCATTCTGGGACAGCTGTGCTCATGCCAACTGGCACTAGAGGGATTTTCACCATAACCTTTTCCCATACAGTGAGACTATAGTAGTCTTGGAGTTTGATTCACTAACCGTGGACCCTTGGGACAACACTGAAATACTTCCTTGATATCAGAGATTCAGTGGACAGAGCTCAACATAGTGCTATGAAAATTAGACCAGACGCCAGAAAACCTTCTCTTTATTACACACAGTCAGCTTGTGGCATACGTTGCCTCTAGAAACTGAAGTGCGATCTAATATGTCCCAGCCTTGTGCTCCTGCAGGAGTTCCTGAGTATTAACTAGATCCTTTTCTTCCTCAAAATATTTCCAGGGGGTTTTGTCCATTTTTTTTTCAAGTTTTCATCAGAAACTGATTTTAAATGGAGATATTTGGGGGACTGATTGCAGAAAACAAACCAAACACCCATGCACAGTTTAGGGGTTTTCAACAAAAACACACACACAAAAACTAAGATTTTTTTCACAAAACTCTTTATTTTCATTGATATTTTTCATGGGAGGGGGCCAAGTGGGGGAGGGCGGGGAATTCTTGACCAGCTTTATTTTTAACTTTTCTTTGTAAAGGATTCCCTGCATAACCTTGGTTGAGTTACTTACCTCCTGGCTGCTTCCCTAACTGTACAATAGGGATAACTATACTTACTGAGAATGTTGTGGGGATTAATTAGCACTCATAAAAAGCTTTGAAGATGCTAAAGGATAGTGAGTATTTGGAAGTCAGAGTCAAGATTCAGGCCAGGCCTTGGGAAGAACCTGTGTGGCAACTTTAGGCAACACTAATCACGGAGCTAGAGAGAACCACAGGGTCTGTTGGTGTCCAGCAGCCAAATAAAGAATTCTCTTTATATTCATTACAACCTAATCCTGTCTCTCTCACCCCCAATGTACCCCCAAAAGATACATACAGCAGTTGTTCTCAGGCTGTGACCCAAGGAGAGAGCAGACTGGTCACATGGTGCTGGCTCTTCTTTGCCTCCAGCTGGTCAGTCACATTAAAAGAAGCTATGAATACTTCCCTCAGATTAATTTTCCATGTAATAAATTGCTGTAGTTCTGAGAGGGAGGTTATCTCCACTATGCAGATCTATGAGGCAGTTTATCTACTGATTTGTAAGTACTATTGCCAAACCATACAACGTTGCAGCAGCACTTAGTATATTAGGGTGGGTTACAGAAGCATCATGTCTCAGTCACTGCAAAAGGCAGGATGCTAGACTAGATGGATGAATTATCTGATCTGATCAGGCAAATCTTATGTTCTTTTGGGTCTAGAACCCATCTGCAGTATCTCTGAAGCTAGACACAGCCAGTGTGGTTGCCAGCATCTGTTATGTCTCTAGTATGGAGCACCTGGGAATATTTTTTAGCTTTGTGATTCACAAAACCTTTCCCAAGATAAAGGGGTCAAATTTAGCCCTAGTGTAAGTTAAGGTAGTTGCAGCCACTTACAGCAGTCCTGAATTTAACCCAAAGTGTCTAAAAATTGCATGTGCTGATGCATATTTTTACAAGCAATTTTTTTTTAATGGAGATATTTTTCAATGGGATGACAGTTCTGGAACTGGTTGGAAAATGGAAGACTATTTTTGCAAAAAGCCTTCCCCCTTCCCCTCTTTTTCACTGAAATTTCATTTTGGCAGAATTCAGCTCTAGTGAAATGTTTCTACCAGGTTCCCTTCAGATGGGTACATTGAAAGGCCTCATTCTGTTTTTATTCACACTACTGTAAATCCAAAGTCTTCTGAAGTCAGCCTAGTTATACCAATGTGAAACTGGTATGATTTTTTTTAATCTGAAAAATTAGCAAAAAAACCATTTTTCATCTTCCTCAAATTTTCTACAGTTGGGGGGAGGAGGCTTTTCACAGAAAAAAAACCAAAATCTCAAAACTGATTTTTTCACTTTTGGCACTAAACAATGCAGTCGTTTAAGCAAAACATTTTGGTTTTATTGAAAATATTTGCTCAGCTGGATGATTGTTTTCAGCTTTTAGTTGCCAAAAAGGTGAAAAAAATGAGTATTTAGGTTTTTAAGAAAAGTCATAAAAAATGGACATTTCCCACAAACATTTGCATTTTGACGACCCAGAAGCCATTTTTGTTGTTACTACAATTTGAAAGCAAACTTTCTACCAGCTCTAGTGTGATTGGGATTGGAATTCGAAGCCTCCAGAGCTAGAAACACTTCACATTTTCCTTCTACTTCTCTTTTTTCTGTTCCCTCCACCCACTCTCTGATTCATGCCTTTTGCTCATGCTCTGCCCCATACTTGGAAAAGTCTCTTACTTTATCTTTTAAGAGCACAACCTCCCTTCTTACCTCCCTTCTTCCAAGAGTCATTAGCTCCTGTTTCTCACCATTGACTCCCCTCCCATCCTTACCTGAACTGCTGGTTTATCTCCATTAGACTGTTTTGGGGCAGGGACCATCCCTCATCCTGTCCGTAAAGCACAGCATGTCTTAGCAGTGCCATAGACATGTTTAATAACAATGAAAACCAAGCTGTGCTTCGCTTCCCCTCGACTACCCTCCTCCCAGCCCTTGCTTGTGTCTTTCAAATGCTATCCCAAGGCTATTCCCTTTGTTTTAACAGTGAGAAGAGAAGTGGGCTGTTGGAGCTTCAAAAACACAGTTGCAAGTGGATTGTTTTTGGCTGCTGAATGAGACTCTCCAAGCCTTCCTATATCTGACTCTGATGTCTGGATCCCAGGAAGAGAAGCCGTGGTCCCTTCTTATTTTTCTCTGAAGCATATTATTAGTGAATGGTGCTGGAGTTACAGTTCCTGAAGACTGAATTCCTCTATTTATCTACAGAGCAGGTACAGTGGGGGCAGAAGAGACAAAGGAGGTGCAGGACAATTTTGTGGCTGAGATGAGAGGACTAGGAGAACTGGGTTCTAGTCCCACCTCTGCTATGATCATGGGGAAGTCTCTTAACTTACTCCTCTGCCAGAATGGGGGTAACAATACTTCTAAGATTCACAAAGGGATGGCAAGGCTTAACTCATTCATGATTATTTAAAGCAGTGGTCCTCAACCTTTTTTGTCTGGCGGGCGCCAGATGACGAGCCACGGAGGACTATGGTGGTGGACAGGCATCCGCTGAAATACCGCTGACAAATGGCATCATCCAGAGGCATCGCCGCTGAAATGCCGCCGAATTTCGTCAGCATTTCAGCGGATACTCGTCCGCCGGCCAGTACCCCTGGCAGGTGCCATAGCACCCGCGGGCACCGCATTGGGGACCCCTGAAATAAACTATAAGTTCTTAGGGCAGGGACCATCTTTCACTGTAGGTAGAGCCCTGCAAATCTGCGGATATTCACGGCCAGTGTTCGCGGATTGGATGCAGATGCAAATGTATCCATGCAGGGCTCTAACTATGGATACATACAGCGCTTAGCACCAGGGAGCGTCTAGAGGCTATTAGAATGCAAATAATCATGAGTTATTTGGGACTCTTGGATAAGGGTTGCTACAGCAATGCAAAGTATAAATGCAGCTAAGGCTTAATTCTGTCTTCCTGTCCGTCCCATATATGTAGCCATCTTAATAAGACTCAGTGGTTAAAGTGGGGGAAAAACTACTCTCACTGGCTGGGGCAAGGAGTGCTCTCCACCCTTCCCCCTTCTTCTCAGCTACTGCACTGACCTCCCCTGCTACCTGAATTAACTTTAACCACTAATAAAACTAGGCTAGGTAGTGCCAATATAGTGGTGGTTCTGTGGCAGACCCAGGTCTGACCCTTTTAAGAGGAGACTAGCTGTTGGTCTTTACCCCAGTCCCTTTGGAAGGCCATGTGCTTTCAGAGTCTCTCAAACACCCTCAGCGGGTGGAGACAGAAGGGAAGAGGCTAACGCGCAGAGGGGACATGCTCCTATTCGTACTTCTGCTGCAGACTTTGCAGCGTCTCTGAGCTGCCTCCAGCAGTCTCTGGCACTCCAGCCCACGTCCCTGCAGAGAAAACCTTACACTCGAGTGACGAAAACCTTTGTTCATAATTAATGTATGTAACAACTGATGGAGCGGGGAAAAATGAATGGAACACATGAGTTGTGATTATTACTCAGCCAGCTCTACTGATGGTTCTGTGTCTCTTGGAGCCCTATTTAGAATGCTGACTAGACTCTGTTTTTCAGACCTATGAGCCTCAGCAGACAAGACCTTCCATTCCAGCATCTCCATCTTCCCGTCTTAAGCCACTGTGGTGGCTCTCTGACCTGCCCCTCAGAGTCTGTGGCACCTCGCGCTCCCCAGAGAGGAGGAGACCTTGCCCTCACACCCAACCTCAGTCTGCTGGCAGGGATCCAGCCACCACAGCCCACGTCCGGCCCTGACACAAGATTTCTTGTGGAGCTGTCTGCCTGTCACTGCAATCTGGCAGGGGAATGGAGGCAGAGACTCACTCATTGCACTGTGGAGCCTCTGGAGACCACGAGCTGCTTCGGAGCCTGTCACTCAGGCGAGGTCCCTCAAATACTACAGGGCTGCAAATCCCTTCCTCCAGAGGTCCCCTCTTTAATAAACATCCCTCCTTCCAGTCTGCCTTTTCTTACCCCTTCCTCCTCCATTCATTCTTTCTCTCATCTTCCCTTCCTGTCCTCTGCCTCCCTCTTTCTTTTCACTCCTTATCATACTTTAATTCCTCTTATCCACTCCTCTCTCCCCAGTTTCTCTTTTACCCCTCATCCCTTTCCACCCTTCAATCACCCCCTTTCTCGTCTCCCTCTCTTCTTTCTCCATCCCCTATTACTTTGTCTCACTCCCCCCCTTCTCTCTCCTCTGTCACCTTCTCTCTCCCTTTCTCTACCTTCCTTTTCTCCTCCCTTTCCCATCTCTCTCCCCCACCTCCCTTCCACTTGCACTTTAACACATCTGTTTCTAATCTGTCTGCAGCCTCTACTGGAAACAATAAGCTCTTTTTATTTTTTTAACCTGAAATTAAAATTCCTGGATGAAACAAAATAAAGTTAAACAAATTTGACACCATCCCTGGAACAAAGACACTTTCTTCACCTTTGTTTTGTCAAGAAGAGCCAAACCCCTAAGTAGTTCATGGCTTAAAACCGCTGCACCTTTTAAAAACAAAAATAACTCACACTATAATGACTAGGTTCGATCGATACATACGAAAGCAAAAGCAGGTTTAAAAATTCTCCCATTTCCCAACCTGGTAATAATTAAAACAAGAACAACAAAAACTCCAACAACAAAATTAAACCAGTAAGTCTTTGAACTCAACAGACTTTGCTACAAGTTTTTTTCTGTGCAAGAGCTTCTCCTTTGCTAGTCCCTGTGGCATTTTCTGTTGCTTAGAGAAAGCATATGCAAGTTTAATTTCCATAAAAAAAAGCCCCACTCACCCAAAAAGAGGATGGAAAGTGCAGACATTCCGTCTCCAGGAGAGAGAGAGACTTTTTCTCCCTTTTTCTTCCTTTCTCCCAGGAATGGTAGGCAGACCTGCACAGAATTCAAAGGAACGCCTCTGGAATGCACTCAGCGTAATTGCATCCATGTGCCAGAAAAATAACCAACTTTGCTCTTTCTTGCTTTCTGCTATTCATCCCCTTTCCAGTTTCCATCCAGATTTGATAGCAGATTTTAGATCTCTCTGCCTGCTAATTCAGGCCCTTGAGTTTCTGGAAGAGAAAAGACAGAGGCAGTGCAGCAGGGAGAGACAACTATGGCTGTATGGAACAATTTTGCATGTCTGAAAAGAAAAGGAGAGAAGAGGAGAAAAAAATACACTGTGCACAATGTTAACCACATGGCTGCCTCCCAGGACAGCCCCTCCCTACCATCAACTGGGATTAGCATTAAAGGCCAATCATGTGGGTGAGATGTACTTCTGGCAATAATGCAGCTCTACCTTCTGAGGGGAAACAACCAGAGTTCTCTGGTGTCAAAATAGTTAAGTTTGAAGATAGTCAAGATTCAGCCTGAAAATATTAGGCACTTGTCGCTCAAGGGCCAGAGACATAGACTCCCTTGGAAAAAATACATGCACTAGATAAATAGATAGACATCCACATACGTACAAGTGTTATTGTCATCGGCAGCAGAGAAGCTGCAGAATTCACATTTATATCATCACTCAGGGGCATTCCCAGGGTGGTGTGATGGTGGGTTTTTTTTTCCCTTTGAAAGCACAGTGTTAATTTCCTAAGGAGGGAAAAAAAAAAACTAAGCAAAACAACTGAAGAAAAATTGATTGATTTTGTGAGTTCCCCCCTTACTTTGATTGCCACAGAGAGCAAACAGGAGGGGTCTCTTAGAGCCTGATCCTGCAGATGGAGCTGCAGGGGCTTGCCTGGAGCCCCACTGATTTAAAGAGGGCTCTGCGTGAGGTGCAAGATGCTGCCCATGTGAACCACTTTGCAGGACCCGGCCCTTAGCTAACAGGGAGAGGGACAAATAGAAGGCAACCAGATATTGCAGTGATAAAGGCCACAGAATGTATGTACATAGGTCTTTATAAGGTCAGTCATCAGCGTGGCAGCTGAGCATCTAGACAAACAGATAGTTTTTTCCCCTCGTTCTGATACCTAGATTTAAATTATTGTCTCGGTGGGGTCACAGCACTGTCAGTTGAAGCCCTGCTTAGCTGATGCTGCAGCCAGTTTTTCATTCATGTAATAAGACTATCTCTCAGCAGCAGCAGCTGGAAACAGCCAGTAAAGGAGAATTTCATACTAAATACCCAGTCATTGTCCTCCACACCAGTATTCAATCTCCACTGATCTGACTGAATGAGAATATATCCATAGGTTGAAATCAGTCAGTTAGTCCTGTCTTACAATAATGCTTGGCTCTTGCATGTACGTTACCTGTCCTACAATGATCTCACTGCATGTCAGGTGTGCTCAGCCCTGCACAGGAAGCAACTAGAACATAACAGGATTGGGTTCAAATTACTTAAAGGAGACCTGGAAAAAAACAAAAAGTTGGACTTGTGCCTCTTCCTTCTGATCATAAAGACTGAAAGATTTTCAGCAAAACCGGCTTTTTTTCAGCCTTTTCCATCCCATTATCTCATGTTACAATGGAAACCATTTTTTTGTGATTCCCCTCTGCCATAAGTTTCAGGACTCCCCTGCCATCTGACTATAAGGAAAGAGAGGATGTTTATGATCACCCTGATATCTGTTTGTGGTGCGCAGATGGGTGGGAACCCATGTATTCTAAAATTTGGTAGTGGGTAAAGTTTTCAAAAGTATTTAGATCCTTAGGAGCCAAAGTCTCACTAAGTCAGTGGGACTTTGGCTCCTAAGTCACTGAGGCACTTTTGAAATTTTATCTCTTGTCTATTCTGGAAGATCTCTCTTGTGGGAGGGAGATGAACTTTTCTTCTGTGCGGTAAGAGAAAGTGAGTGATAATCTCACTGCACTGACCACAATGATAATGTTTTATGTGTTTGTGTATATTCAGCAACTTTCATCCACAGCACGTTACACACATCAGGAAGTCACTTCTATCACCACTAAGATGCAGTTCCCTGGGGAAGTGGCCAGAAGAGTCAACACATTGCACCACAAGGAGGAGAGCAAAAATCTTGACCAACTGCATCAGGATAAACCGTCACTCTCATGAGCGATGCTATGAAGTTGGGTATCATGCTCTAGATGAGAGATGATGATGGTCCAGTGACTAATAACAGCAGCCTGGTGCTCAAGAAATCTGGACTCAATTTCCTGCTCTGTCGCAAACTTCCAGTATGACTTTGGACAAGTCATTTAGTCTGGCTGTGCCCCAGTCCCCTATTAGTAAAGTGGGGTTAATAGCACTTCCGAACCCCACATGGGTGTTATGACAGTAAAGACGTTAATGATGATGATGTTCTCAGATACTTCAGTAATGAGAGCCATGATTGTAAGATCTTGAGGTAGGGTAAATCTTTTTCATCTGTGTTTGTGCAGCACCTAGCACAATGGGATTCTGATCCATGATGGAGACTCCTAGTGCTACAGCGATACAAATAAATAATAAGTACTTTAGATTAATACTATGTTACACTATAATATCAGGATACCAACTATCACTGTTTAACATTCTTGGGCATTCACACCTACATAGCAGAAGAGAACAGGCAATGCAGAGCACTTATTATCATTTAAAATTATTTTAAAGCTTCACCCACCTGGAGGGCTGGATTATGCAACCATTCTGCTCCCAAACAGCCCTGGATTGGCTGCAAAGCAGGGCCCAGAATGAATTAAAGATCTCTTATCTTGATGTGAAGTGTACACTGTAAGCCATGCGGCTGTTGCCACGGGTTGTTCTCTTTCATTCTGAAATTTCGGTTTGGGTCAGACTGTGCCTCAGGCCTTTGTCTTCAGGTTTGGAAATTCCATGCCAAACTGCCTACAGAAATGTACCAAGATCAAAGGTGAACAGCTGAACACAGACCGATGAGTATTTCCCATGCATTTCTTTTGTTCCTCAGCTAACTGCCCCTGTGGCTCAGGGAACTTTTTTAAAGGTGATAGGGAGCCCTTTACTGCTATACCATAAGTATGGATCCAGCCCAGCTTAGTGGTAACTGAAGCTCTTTAGCAAATCAGAGCTGCTCAACGGCCCCTAAGAGAGATCCCACCTGGACAGAGTTGAGGTACATCAATGAGGTAGAGAGTGAGTGTAGCTTACCTTGCTGCTGGACATGTTCTTTGGAACAAAGGCATCTGTCTCCAGATGTGTCAGGCCATCACTTTCCACCGTCACTACTGGGCAGAAAATATAGCCTTTACACATTATCCTTCCTGTGCTTCAAGGACTTTTGTAACCTGGCTCTTCACTATGACAGAGGCTTTTTAAATATTTATTTCAGGACAGGAAATAGTTTGACAGGAAAATGTAGCTACTCTGATCTCAGCAGGTGCTGACACACACATGGGTTCTATCAGAGAAAAGTGATGGTGATTGATACCCAAGGAACAAAGAAACCTCCCTCTTCCCATTGCTTTGTTAACAGAAACAGCCCAATTTGACTCTCAGTTACATCTGGGTAACCCCTGTTGGTTTCACAGATGTAAACGCGAGCAGAATTTGGCTCATTGTTTACTATATGGCTGTTCTCCCTGTAACAATGACAAAAAAGGAGCTTTAAATGGCATATCCAACTAATGGAGACAAGTAGCAGAACCCATCATAGCGGGCAAATGGAACAGTTGTTAAAAGGGAGTGGTGTCTGTCTCATCTGCCCATTGAGTAGAAACTGGATTCCTTCAGAACTTTCCCTCTCACACTTGGCCCAACAGGCTGCTGGTTCTCAAACAGCAGCGAGGATGGATCTGAGAGAACAGCATTGATTTTCAGTGTCAGACATAAATCAATGGAGAAAAGTGCATTTAATCCCTTCCCCGGCTCTCCAGAATCCCAGGAGCAGTGAGCTTGTCTCTCCATATTACAGCTCTGACAAAAGATGGCCCGGTCTATGCCATGAGTACCCATAATGCTTCCTCACTTTAATAGAATCAAGCATCAGGAACCGAGAGAGAAAAGTGTTGTCACCCTGCACTAATTCCCCAGCATCTACTGAAATCTGCAGAGTGGGGACTAGCATGAGAGGTTATAGGGAGGGTGCGGGGAGAAAGCCATGCTTGCAGAAGCTCGGTCTATCATCTAAGCAAGCCATTCTACATCCTGTTGTCAAGCTATATTTCCTCTCCTCTCCATCCCCTCAGGAAACTTGTCTTGGGGTAAATAATGCTTTGGGGCTCAGTGAGGATTCCCGCTTTTGTGTTAGTTCCTGCTATTGACAGGACATCTCTGCTGCCTGCATAATGAGACAATTCCAAAGTGGTGACTTTTAAGATTGGGTTGGGCTGACTGAGACAGTCACAAGAAGTCCTGAATCAACCCCATACACGCTGATTTTTCAGGATCTTGGCTGGTCTATTTAAGGGTAAGCAGGTGGTTTCTGCAGTGTAATGTCTTCTATTAAAAAGACCGTTTTTTTCAGGAAAGATTGTGAATGATTTTCCTTTGGTCACACTCTGAAGTTCTAGTAGCATGAGAGATGTGGACTGTAGGCTTATAAAAATCCATGAGGAGAGAAAGAGAGCAGAGAGAAAGAGAGAGGCCATTGCAAGTATCTAGAACAGTAGACTTTAATTAAAATCCCTGTAAAAATCAATAGATTTGGATTGCAAAATTCCAGTAACAAAATTATAGTAATAATTACTCCTTCTCAAGGCACATCTTTAAGTATAAGAAAGTGTTTCCTATAAAAACCTAGGCTCAGGGCAAAATTTGATACTGAGCCCCCACAGTCCTTTAAAAAATTACTATCCAGGGGAGGCCTGGGGGTTTAAGAGTGAGCCCACCCCACATTCACCCTGTAGAGGCAGCTTCTGTCTTGTGGGGCTAGGGCTGGCTATCATGACAAAGGGGTCACTGGGTTAAATTTGAGTGAATGGCATTGCGACCTGGTGCACAGTGCTGCAGCACTACTCAGGTTTGCATTAGGTCGCATCGCCACTCGGTTGGGGGCCTCTCTAAAATAGGAGGCCCTGTGCAAACAGCCCCTTTTTCCACGCCCCTCCTCCCCCGGGGGCAGTCCTGCCTAGGCTAAGCTAAGATCTACCCTGCAGTGACTCCCAGCTGCAGGTGAATTCTGAAGGTTTGAAGACCGACTTTAGAATCCCTTGTCTGCACCCCTTTTAATTTCAGCCACTCAACCCCTTCCACCTTTGTACCTGTGACCCACACTAGAAGGATGAGTGCCTTTGTTTCTCTCTAGGGCCTGGTCTGCAGAAGAGCTTGCTCCAGCTACTTGCCAGAAGAACTCTCCCTGCAGCTCAAACAATAGCAGGAGGGGGAGTTTTTAACTCTGAAAATCTCCCCTTCAAGCCCTGATAATAGTTGTATATAGATATAGTTGTACCTTAAAACAAGTTTGCCTTTCTTCCTGCCCTGGAGGAAACAAAGGGCTGCCACCCATGAACCACTCAGCATAAATAACAACAAACTGGAATAAAAAAAACCCCAAAACGACCACACACCAAAAAATGAAACTGTACCTTCTCTCCTCACAGGTCAGCTGCAGTGCTGCGTTTCTAGCACCAGGGGGAGCTGCTCCCAGGTATAAAAAGCAGGCTAAGGCACCCTTTCCCTTGACTGCAGGTGGAATGCAAAAGGGTTCAGAGCCAGTTCTGAGGTAAAAGCTACCAACAGGTCTCTAGGCTTTTTGCTAACAAGCAGAGGGGAGGAAAACCAGCATTGCAGTATCTTTGCCAGTGGTGCTTGATACCTAGTGTCAATGGCAGCTTTTAATAGACTAAAAATGCTCTTCACTAATCCCCTTAGCTCTGTCCCTGGTGTTTTCTAACCTGCAGTGCAAGCTTGCCCTGTTCCACCTGTATAAGCCACTCCCAGCCAAGCTAACCTAGCTCTCCTTTCCCTCCTTCTTCCTGTATCAGTCTTGTCTGGTTAGAACATGAGCTTTCTGGAGCAGTGACTGCTCCATACTATGTGTATGTACCGGGCTTGGCACAACAGCGCTCTGGTCTTGAGCTGTGGCAGAGAGGAAGGATGGCCTTGGTAGGGCCTCACTCTAGGAGCTGAGTGCCCTGCTCTGGTATGGGCATCTTGAGTGCCCTTGGTGGAGTCACTTAGCCTCTCTGTGGCTGTCCGTTCCCTGTCTACAAGATGGGGATAATAGCACTTCTCCACCTCCTGGGGGGTTGTGAGGTTCTCGGATGCTACTGTAAAGGAGGCTAGTACTTAAGACAAACATTTCAAGTAGGGGAATGTTGGTGCTTACGTGAATGTCTGTCAGCTGGCAGGGGATTAAAATGCATTAAACCTAAATAAAGAGTTTGCCTTAAACTGCACTGTCACCAGGCAGGAGAAATAACTGGGTTGCCAGTCCCTTCCTTGCTGGGACACCTGACTGTGAAGCTCTAACTCTGTGTTTCCTTCAAGCAATACCAGGCATGGAGTCCAAAGCAAATGCTTAACTATCCCTCCCAAGTGTGAAGAGGAGGACAGGGAGAAATCAGAGCAGAGTACTTGTCTTGGATACGGCAAGGAAAAAAACATTCAAGTGCTGTAAGAAAAGCTGAAGAGAAACAAAATTAGATAGAAGAAAGAACTATGGGAGTGGGGAAGCTGAATACATGGAAAAAGACAGGTAAAGGAGACACTGAAAGAGAGAAACATGGGGGTAGGGTAGAGAATGGAAGAGGAAAAGGGGTCAGCTTAATGTAATGGTTTTAATATATTCTACAAAGTCTGACACAAACATCAGGCTCATTTAAAAGAAAATCTCAGAGTGCAGAGTGTGTATCTCATACACAACAAACCTTGTGAGCTGCCTTCTCTGCTGCTATTGACCCACTTCAATTGCTATTAATTTGAGACTGATAAATAAAAGCTTGAATCTAGAGTCTTACAATGCAATGCATATGATTGGTTATAAAATGCAGTAAACAGAGGCCAGTGAGAATGATCAAAATACAAATATGAGAGGAGGTGGGAGAGGACTTCTCCAAAAAGAAGACAAACAGCAGCAGCCTAGCTGTTAAGAAGTCTCCACCCCTAATTAATAGAACCCCAGCTGGGGAAGGGACTTAATCTATAAGCAGACCTTCCTCCATTTTGGAACTGTTCTGAAACAAGGACAGCTCTTGCTGCAGAGAAACTTGCTCTGAAGCAGGTAGGTTTCAACCAAAATGGACCTAAAAATAAAAGTAGTGCAGGAAAAAAGAAATGTGACAAAACTTCAGACAGAGTGTGCACCTTTTGTTCAGCCTGACTGCTAAGAGAGTAGGAAGAAGGGAAAAGACTTTAAACTTTTACTCAGGGAGACTGGGGCATTTCAGGCATCTTTCTCATGAGTAGTAAAAATTTCTGGTTATTAGTATTACTGTGCGTTTAGGAGCTGATCCTGAAGGGGCTCTGGGTGGCTGCAATACCCATATGTGTTTATGCAGGACTGGGGTTTGTGTACTAATATTAGCCTCCCAACAGCTGATATTTTATCTGAAACAGTGGTTAGCAATCTGTGATAATCAGTTGGGTGCAGTCTCAAACTTTTGGTTTAAACTGAAAACTAATGCAGTGCTACAAATGAGAAGAGAAATACAATGTTAAGTGTGCAGGACTTTTTCAGTTCCCAGTTGCTACTGGAGGGGGATGTGCCGGGGTGATAAATTACCAAAGAAAATTACAAATGTAAAATTGGAATAATCCTTATAATGTGCATAAGGGATAGTGTGAGGATTGAGTCATTGTGGGGCAGTTTTATCTAGTGGATATGGTATAGACAAGAACTCAAAAGTCCTGGGATGACTTCATCCCTGAAATCTGCCCCAGTTCTCCCACTGACCGACCATGCTACCTTAGACAAATTACTTCCTGGTTCCCTTCCCTTGTCTTTGTACAGAGTTGAACAAAATGAGGCCTTAAACTCAGCTTGGCCTCTAGGTGCTACTCTAGTCCAAATAATAATTAGTTTGTTTGCAAAGTGCCTTGGAAATGTAAATTAGTGCTAAGTCCCAGGCTTCTCCAGTGATGGGAAAGATAGAGCTCCAAATCTGAAATTTATTGAAAAACTTGGGATCTAAAGAAAACTGTAACACAGTTTGTTTATCACTTAATACTAGGGTCAGAATCAATGCCAATAATAGGATGCAAAACAGGCTTTGTTTATTTTATCAGGTTTTAAAAACATTTGTGCATTGTTTATAAATCAAACATCTGAAGATCTGTGCTACTCATTTGTGCATTAAGAATTGCCTTTTATTTTTGTTTTCTTCAGTACAATGGAAATAGGACAGGTTAGCTCAAGCTCTGTCTTGGTTATCTAAAGATCATTCACTTGTCAAGGGACAATGTCAAGGTAAGTAGATCTAAAGCTTGACTTGATTTTAAATGTCTTAGGTTGGTATGAAAATTCCATTACGATATTTTAAGGCACAAATCCTAAAGTCCTGTCTTCAGTGAAACTGTATGGAATATAAACACTGAGGCTGAACTTTGGGGTTTGGACCTATATTTTTACTACACATCAAGCAAATGTTTTAATACTCTTTAAACATACATATGTAATATTAATACCACTCCTGAACAATCTGTTAATAATAAACCTGTATGTTCATCTCAACACAAATGAGCAACCCAATAGTAACGTGTCAGAATGTGGTGTTAGCATTTCTGTGTTATCCTATACTTCTCTTTATACAGCCCAGTGCTCCTACACAACCCTACAATAATAAACCAGTAAACTTAAGCCAGAACTCAAGAGCATCTCTGTAGTAACAATCTAGTACTCACAAGCACTGGTACAGAAATAAAGCCTGTGTGCACAGCTTAGCATGGATGATGCAATGTAAAAGTTTTCGTTAGCAAGCGCAATTTCACATTCAGGCTTACAAGGGTTTGTTTAAATACACTGAGTTGAAAAGAAAAAGTTAGAAAAACGCTTGAAGAGTTTCCTTTTAAATACATTTCTGGACACTCAGCAGTGAACTGGAAATGGCTCCAGCAGAAGCAGGTAGTGCCATCCAGACATGCCCAGACAGGGAGCCAGGCTCCAAGTCCCAAGCCATTGTTGGCTCTCTTGTACTTTTCATTTATTCAGGCTCAGCAGGGGGAAAAAGTCATTTCTATGTGGAAATGGTCACTCTGTATTATTTCCACCTCCCTGCAGCCTCTTTTGTTCTCCTAAGGCAGTCACCAGTTTGTTAGCCACGGAGAGTGTTGCATGTAAGCATTTGGCACTAGGAGGGTATCTCATGTGACCCTAAAGACAAGGAGAGATTCGTACTGAACTGGAACAGGGAAGAAACAAGAACAAGAAAGGGATAAAATGGTTTGTCTCTTTTTGTGTATCAAGTCCAATGGATTCTTAACTATGTATCTTTTCATTACAGGGACTAGTATGCTTAAGTTTTTGTTAATGGTAAATGTGAGCTGCTGGTTTGCATCTAACTCAGTTGGATAGTGATCAAAAGTTGTTAGCATGACACAGTTGCTCAGTGGACCATGTGAAATGAATTTGGTTGGTCTCAGCCAAGTTCCTGCTGGGCACCTGTCTGCACAACTCAAACTGCCATTGGAATTGGCAGTCTCAGCAGAGAGGCTAAAGATTAAATGGTCAGTGGAGAGTTGAAGGCTCCATCACCTAGAACTGGTTCTTCCAGTTCAGAGTTCAAGCATGTTGTCAAATTGAGGTAGCACGGGGTGGGTGGGGAGGGCAGTGTGTTTGTGAATGGTTGCCCATTTTGTGTATAGTTGGTGGCTAGGCAGCAGAGGGCTTCTATCTTGGGGGCTGTGCTTAGGATTCTTTGCTACAGGTATGTCTAAACTGCAGTAAAACACTCACAGCTGGCCTGTGTGAACTGACTCCAGCTGGAGCCCAGAGAGGGACACTGTAATTTTATAACCCTGCAGTCTGAGGCCTGAGTCAGCGGCTGTGGGCAAGATGCAGGTGTTTTACTGCATGTAGACATACCCTTGCACTGAATGTACTTAAATATACAGTGGAACAATTCAGAGAAACTTGCACGTTCTTTAAGGATAATAAATAGAAAGAAATGAAATAGAAGCAGGGCTTTGGAGCTGTCCTCTGGCTCCACTCCAGCTCCAGGCAAAAACCTGCAGCTCCACTGCTCCGGAGCTGCTCTTCTCTGCTCCGGGCTCAGCTCTAAAGCCCTGAATAGAAGTATAGGGAGCAGTGCTATGTAATGGTTAGAGTAAGGTACTGGACCTCAGGACTCCTGGGTTCTATTCTGTCTAGCCTTTTCCACTGACTCACAATTTGACCGTGTAAGCTATTTAATCTCTTTGTGCATATGTAAATAAGTGAGTATAATAATAGCACCTCCCTCCTGAGGGAAAGGGAAGGTAGTTACATTTAATATTTTTTTAAAAAGTGCTTTGACACCCTCATATCAAGGACACCATGTATGCACACTTTTCCATTACATATGATCTTTTCTCCTCCATTTGTTGTGTTTAGACTTTTTTTTCTTCTCAGCAATCAGATTTGCTAACTTGAGTGGCTAGAATGACAAGATCACTTCATTAGGTATCCAGTGTTGTGCAGGAAACAAAGCCATTTGGACAGATTCCTTGTTTGCCAATGTCAAGCTGAGCATAACATTGCTCATAGAGTTGATTTTAGGAACTCTTCACAATAGCATGGATGTGGATGCTGGATAAAAAGAAGGGGAAAACATGAGCAAGTAAACAAGCCTTTGCTGTGGTTGCTCAATATTTAAATTTGCCATGTCCTAATGGCTGGCTTGACTTGTTACGGGATAACATTGGCATATTTTGTTCTACTGGTCGGAATTCTTGGAAGCCCAGATTGTTGCATTATTATGTTGTTCATGTTATTTCGAGTATCAGAGGGGTAGCCGTGTTAGTCTGGATCTGTAAAAGCGGCAAAGAGTCCTGTGGCACCTTATAGACTAACAGATGTATTGGAGCATGAGCTTTCGTGAGTGAATATCCACTTAATCGGATGCAAGTAGTGGAAATTTCCAGAGGCAGGTATAAATATGCAGGCAAGAATCAGGCTAGAGATAACAAGGTTAGTTCAATCAGGGAGGATGAGGCCCTCTTGTAGCAGTTTGGGAGTGAACACCAAGGGAGGAGAAACTGCTTTTGTAATTGGCTAGCCATTCACAGTCTTTGTTGAATCCTGAGCTAAAAAGGTGTCAAATTTGCAGATGAACTGAAGCTCAGCAGTTTCTCTTTGAAGTCTGGTCCTGAGTTATTTTTGCTGCAGGATGGCTACCTTTAAATCTGTTGTTGTGTGTCCAGGAAGACTGAAGTGTTCTCCTACAGGTTTTTGGTATATTGCCATTCCTAATATCTGATTTGTGTCCATTTATCCTTTTACGTAGGGACTGTCCAGTGTGGCCGATGAATGTAGCAGAGAGGCATTGCTGGCACATGATGGCATATATTACATTGTTACATTTGTTATTTCAGCTATTCTATCAATATCAGTATGTAACTGTTTTGGCAGCCTCTGTACGTTGAGTGCATTATTATAAGGAAATCTAATTTATGAAACTGTTCAAGTGCCTCCACATGTTGTAGGGATGCAGTGGTTGTAAGCAAATGCTGACATTTTAATGGCAGTGGCTGAGCCACTGTATGTTTCCACTGCTGCTTAGATACCTGTGCATTATATGTTGACAAATGGGGGCAACCTCCTGTTGCTGAAGGTAGGAGTAATTGTTGCATCCTTTAGGGATAGCCCAGTTAGAGCTGGGTAAATAATGAAAATTAAAGTATAATACTTTATTTGAGCTATAATTCTACATGCATTGACTATATTAATGTATTTGTGAATGGGAGCATAAGCACACTTAGAGAAAACAGTACACAATTAATTAAATGAGTTTATTAAAATATTATTCAAACAACTCTAGCCACAATAATTCCTCACCTGCAAGTTCCACTCATTTCTCTTCACATGTTAAAATGAGTTGGGACGCATCTGAGCTGCTTGCTTGTTAATGTCACTTTGAAACATGTGGACTAAGGCTGGTGACAGATGCTGACCCTCCAGCTGGCTCGGGCGGTCTCCCCTTGAGAGACCCATACAGAGACAAATTGCTTGCAGCCTCTCTTCTCCTCCGCCCCCCCACATGAAGTAAGTGTCAAAAAAGCCCGCAACAAAACAACCTGAAATTGACCATTTTCTTGCCTCAAAAGACAGGAATGGAGTATTTGGTGCTGGAGTGACAACCCTGATGACTGAAGTCCTCTGTCATGTACAGTGCTAGGAACATGTCAGAGTGCACAAGCCATAAACTATTCCATGTACATGTACTTGCCTCGTCAGCCCTAACCTACAGGGACCATCTCTAGTGACAAGGGGTATTTTAGCATCTGTGCTCTCAGATGCTTGGTGGCCCTCTGGTAACACTGCCAGTAAGGGTGCCAGTTGGTTAATGTGAATGGGGACATGAGTCCACAGGGAACTGGACTGAGATCCACCAGCTGATTTCACCTGTCTGAAGCCACTGAATGGGCACCGAGGGTGAAATCCTATCTCCTTTGAAGTTAATGGGAATCTTGCCGTTGACCTCAGTTGGGCCCGGATTTCACTCCTGATGTTTAACAAGTAACGAACTACTTTTGGTTACTAGTACCCACCTGGGCTGTGTCAGAACCCAATGTGATAAAGGTGAAAGACTCAATGTTCTGTGACACATGTTGGCAGGACATTGCATTAGTCGAGCTACGTCGCTGCGACATATACATACAGGCTATGTCTGTACTAGAGAGCTTACAGGGCACAACTGTAATGAGGCAACTGCACTGCTGTCAGATCTTGCATGTAGCCACTTTATGCTGATGGGAGAGAGCTCTCCTGCTGACGTAATTAAACCACCCCCCAATGAGCGCCGGTAGCTATGTTGGTGGGAGAAACAGGCGCTTCTGTCTGTGTAACTTGTGTCACTCAGAGGGGTGTTTTTTCACACCCCGGAACAACGTAAATTATACCAGCAAAAGTGGTATTATAGACAAGCCCACAGTGGCAGGGAAAATCATCTCCAAATAGAGAATATTTTTTTCCAGCAGAGCCATATCACAGAAAATTTTCATAAAAGTGCTGAGTTACCCACTCTCTGGAAATCTAGGGCCCTTTAAGGTATCTCAAGTTGAGCATCCAGAAATCACTGGTCATTGCTGAAATCTTTCCCCTGAGGGCACTGGATTCTGACCTAGTTAGGATTATTTAACTTTTAATAGCAACTGTGCAGTCTGCATGCGTGCTTGACTATTAGCACAGACTTGTGAACTTGCGTATGCACAGTCACACATCGTATAGACACTCAGGCGTACCCAAGCAGCGTGATCACTCCTCTATCTGATGCAGTTTGCTTGAGGAGAATGTCCTGTGAGGTATGTTTGAATAATGCCATTTAAGATAATCATTTGAAATATATTGCTAATTTAATCGGAGCTGTAAGTAGTGAAGGTTACAAGACCTGTTCTTTCAGCTTCTATTAAAATGTCAGTGTGGTCGCTGAAGTCGTAACGCTGCCTTTTCATGGTTAAGAGAAACTCAGGAGTGGGTTACTCCTTAGTGGCTAAACCTCTTCTGACAGTCCTGGTTGCACAAATCAAAACCATTTAAACCAAGTGGCCCAGGGGATGCTTTTGAAGAGTGATAGGAATCCTCTGTCGGAAAGAAGGACCATGGCCATGGGAGCATAGAATGCCAACAGTGGATGCCCAGCTTCAAGTTCCGTTTACGTCCTGTCAGAAAAGGAAGAGCTATGAGTCTGCATAAAATTCAACCCCTTCTCCAGAGCAACCCCACTTAAAAAAAAAATTGCAGTGGAGATGATGTGGGTTTCTCACAAGTATTTCTTTAGCTGAAGCATTTTGTTCTTTCCTTGACCCCCCGCCCCCGCTTCAAACTCCTCTGTTCTCGCCTGATGAAGTCTGAGACATTTTCCACTAACAGTAAAGTTAGTTATGCGTGAATGAATGGGTAGCCTCAAAGAATCAGGCCCACAATTAATAGGCTTCATTTGAGAATTGCTCTGGCTAGGGCCCTGGAGACCAATTGCTTTCTGTAGGAGCTAACTGTCTCTCAGAGGGAAATAGTTCATTCAAGCCAAACTCTTACTCCTCAGTCAGCAAAGACAGGGAGAAGAAGACTCATGCTTCTGCTTCTTTAATGAAATTATTTTTTTGTGCTGTCAGCCCTACCAGTTGAAGCTCTGACCTTTCAAATCTTGCAAGGGAAATCTAGATGCTACAGAAGGTGATGTTGGGGATTTAGTACTTATTTTTCTGAGTTAATCCTGAGTTAGCTTCTGGAGATGTAAAATCAGTGTGCTGACCACTTGTGTTCATTAAAGATCCCATGGCACATTTTGCAAAAGAGGGTGTTAACTTTCATGTCTTGACCAGGCTTCAGCCAAGGTGAATAAATTCCTGAGTACCTATGTATCCCTCTGCTGTTTCAAATCAATATGCTACTCTTCTTCCCTTCCTTCCTGAGCTTCTATTCATTGTTGTGCAGCTGTTCAGCAGTAGCTGTGTTCCACTCCAGAGGTGGCTGCATTTTAGGAGTGGATGAAGGGATTGCCCTACAGCTTCAGATGTATTTCAGTTTGTTTTCCAAGTGCTCTGGAATCCTTTAGGACGGAAGGTGCTGTAGAAATAATGTAACATTATCCCCCATGTGCTTGACACAGGAAGCTTCATAAGTTCCCTGATCTCTAACTCCTTATTGAGGGTTAGAACAGCAAGAACTAAATGTTTCAGCTCCAGTGCATTAACATAGGATGGCATAGATATGTCAAGCTGAGCAGTCTAGCTGTCCACCAGCCACCTCATCTCCCAAGACTCGCTTCACACATGACCAAGATAAGGCAGTTACGGTTAGTCTGTGCTGACGCAGGAAGTCATGCAGCTCCCCAGAGGAAATCAGTTCCTTGTCCAATAAAATTAACATTGGAGGGCTAATTCCATCTCTCTGCAGAGTGATTGATGAAATGAAGAGCTCTGGAGTTTTAAAAGGTTGCGTATGGCCTTCAGCTAATTGTAGCTGTGAAAAGCACTAATGGCCCCGAGAAACCAGGGGGAGGAGGGGAAGGGAAAACTCTTTAAATATCTACAGCTATTAAGGCATTTGGGGGTAGGAGAGAAATGTGTAGCAGCTTAGTAACAATTGAAGCATAGGCTGACCATGAAACGTGCTTGTAGGAAACAGTATGTGTGAGCTGAAGAGGGGAACCTTGTGCCGTAGCTGATGGGACTGTGTAAAGGGAACGGCAGCCTCTTCTATCCTCAGCCAGAATCAGATGTTAATTGGTACATGTACCCCCCCTGAAAGAGCCTCTCCTTTCCCTTACATGCGCATAAAACAATCTTCTTCTCTTAAATCTTGGACACTTGACTTCTTCCTTTCCTCTAGCATCACAGGGTAGTTAATATGAATGTACAATTATCTCTACTAGAGAAGGAGAGTGGGAAAGCTTGGAAGGGCTTCTGTATTACTGAGGTGCGGGTAATTTATTGTGATTAGGGCACTTCAGACATTTCAGGTAGTTTCCTCGTTGGTGTCTGTCTATATAGATATAAGGAAAACATGCCCCCTATCACTGTAGTATCTGAGCACCTCATAAACCTCTCAAAACTCGGGGGAGATAGGGAAGTACTGTTATCCTATTTTATAGATGAGGAACTGAAGCATGGAGAGACTAAAGGCTTGTCTACACTGGCACATTCAGGAAAGTTAATCTGAATTAACTAAAGCTGTGAAAAACCACATTTGCTTCAATAGAGACAGGATTTCACCCATGCTGAATAAGTAGTGTGCCCAATTTGTATTTTCTCATAACAGAACAAGGAGGATACAATGAAATTTAAAAGCAATGAATTTAAAACCAATAAAAAGAAATACTTAAACAAAAAAACAAACATGTAATTAACCTGTGGCACTCATTGCTACAAGATTTATTGAGGTCAAGAGCTTATCAGGATTTGAAACAATGAACCTGCTCTTTTATTTGAGTGTGTGTCAGGGCACTGCCAGGAAAGCCCTTAATCAGCCTCTGCCACCCCAGCCCATCAGGAGGAATGGATTGGGGCTGGGTAAATAGCCAGTGTTGGCCTGGGAACTGCCTGCACCTGCCAGCCTCATTAGCAGGAGCTAAAAGGCTGTAAGGAAGCAGAAGAAACTCTGGGGCAGAGACCAGGATGGCCTGGCCAGGCCAGGCTCGGCTCGGCTCAGAGGGAGGAAAGAGCCCACTAGTTTGTTGCTTGTCAGGCCTGAGTGAGGCTAAGCCATATACATCGCCTATAAATAGTGGAAAACTGGTGGTGGGAAGGGACACAAAATACAGAGCATGGGTGTTGCACGAGCTTGGAGTATCCCTGAGTCTTTAAGGAGTGGGGCCAAGGGGCCAGTCCTATGGTGTGTGACATGTGCCCCATTACAAAATGAAAAATGTATATAAGGGATACAAGCCCTCTGGTTTCGGGGTATAATCTGACCACTAGCTGCTTGAGGTTAGGAGAAACTTTCCCTCTGAGAGGGTTATTTCATAATTGCCCATTATGCTGTGCAGTGGATTGGTTGGGGGCTTTTTTTTTTTTTTGATGTCCTCCTTTAAAACTGGTCACTGTCAGAGAAAAGTTACTGTGCTAACCGGTCCATTGGGTTGATCAAGTGTAGCTGTTCTTAGGGATCTAGTTTTCATAGTGTTTTTTTTTTATTATTTTTTAAGGCCAGAGGGCACCATTCTGATCATCTGATTTGGTTTCGTGCCTAACACACACCACAGAATTTCAACCAGTAGTAATTCCTGTATCAAGTCCAATAATGCCTGGTCAAAGGACAGAATGGTATGCATCTGGATTGGATCTGGGGTGTAGCTCTATCATTCTCTTCCTTGCCAACTTCCCAATTCTAAACAAGTCACTGTGGAATAGTCTGTGTTTGGCATTGTTTTCCCAATTTGCTTAGGAAAGGCAGAATTGTCACCGTTCTGTCTCAGAAGAGCATTTACTGCAATTACCAGATGACAACCTGACATTTGGAAGCTAAAAATACAGGGAAAAGTTTCACAACTTGTAATTACATTAGCGAGACACAGACAGTTTTGGGTCGTACTAGGGGACTTAAGGGATAAACACCACTATATTTGAAAGAGATGAATTTTGCATTGTGAGAATCACCATTCAGATCTATGCACAGAAGTATCCTGAGATGGGTTCAAGACTCTAGCTCCATTTGTTTGGAAGCATTTGGCAAGGGGGTACTGTGTTATGATGGATTAAAGTCTGTAACCTTGGCAAGTGTCTTCAGGGAAGATGTAAATTAAAAAGGTTAGAACTGTGGTGGTAACCAAGTCTTGATGAGTGCTGTAGATGGTGGTGATGTAATTGGGCCAAACACAATGGTAGTTTGCTTGAGTAAAGACCTCACAATTTGTTCCATAGTGTGGAACACTCTGCTGGCAACTGCACCCAGATAAGAAACCATTGTCTTTATCTGCTCCGTATTAACTGGCAAGACAAGATCAGCAATGAGGATATTTGTAGCTGACCCAAGCAACCACCTTCATCAATGCTAGTCTGGTTTTAATTGCTTTCCTGGTACGGACATATTATTAAAATGGAAGACCAAGGAATTATAAAGCACAGTTACCAAGGAATGCCAATACACAGCTGACAGTCACATGATTGCCAAAGGTTGCAGTAGTCTGGAAAGATGGCCAGTGATGGACAGACTGAACATCCAGCCAGATCCTCTTAAGGATCTAACTAGAGATGGATCCCAGTGGCATTTAATGTGCAAGGAGCCTGTATACATCCCTTGGAAATTTGCCAGGATGATGATGATACTTGCAGTGATAACACTGAGAGGATAATTGTACATTCATATTAACTACCCTGTGATGCTAACTTCAGAAAATCTCGTTATGTTGCGATCTCTGTGTGTGCTTATATAGCTCTCAGTGCCGGAGTACCTGAGCAGCATATGATGGTGGAAGTCTTATCTATGTCTGCTGTGGCACAGGTCCCTGAAACCAGCAGCCTCCAGCCATGCAAGCACTGCCTTCCAGGCCCCTCTCTCTGAGTACAGGTTAGCGACAGACACAAAGCAACCCCTGAGTCCTCTGAGCCTCCTCTCTAGCATCGAGTCCCTTATCTACCAAACGTTCACAGAATTACCAGGCCTTTGTTCCCAAAGGAACAGCACACCACGGTTTATTGGTTATAACTCAGACGCAGCTCTGGTAAATAAGCAGCACTTAAATATATTTATAGTGAAAAGAAGAAGAAGGTTATTATGAAAGAACAGATTAAAATGATTGTAAGTAAAAATATTGGAAACAAATGGTTACATATAAAGCAAAATCATAACATGCTTAACAAGTTGCCCTCCTGTCTAAAGAAGCTTTGGTCACCAAAGTTCTCTCCAGTGGTTCCAACCAAGCCTTGTTGAGACCCCTCTTTGATGCAGCAAACTTGCTGTCTATTTACTTCCAAAGTGACGATGGCAGAGTGTCATCTTTGTCCCCCAATACACCAGAAGAATCCTTTGATATGCACCAAGATGAAGTTCCCCCCTCTCGCTGTTAACCTCTTTCTGTTACATTTCTCTCTGAAGTTTTCACATACAGTACCTTCATTAATATTCAGTTCTGACTGGTGTGAGAAGGCCCATTGTGAACCATATAACACTTAATTACAAATAAACAAATATTTCTTGCCTGAAGGAAAACCTGTCCCTTTATCATTGAGAAAGCATAGCCTACCCTTATCCTTCTCCAAAATGCCTGTCAAACAGATGTATCGCAGTGTGCTTGCTAAATCACCAAGTTCTGACTATTTTGGATCAAGTTGGGTGGGCATGTTCCAGAGTCTGAGTCTGCATAGATTATGCTCTTCCAGCTGTCCCTTCTTTCATAATAAAGGGGATTCAGCTCAAGTGGCCCTACTGTCTGCATTTGTGGTAGTATGGACGGGAAGAGACGCAATCCCTCATGTGGTACATCCTTCAATGTAGTAAAGATGAAATCTCTAGAATCCTCCTCCTGGAATGTATACTGCATTGCATAGATCCTATATCGAAAACTGTTGTAGTGTTAAAGTAACAGTGTAGACTAGTTCAGAAAAAGATTTGCTTTGCTTTGCCTTTTTGTTTCTATTGTGAGTGGGTAGGGCAGGACCCAATCACAGGATCCACCAATGCTTTCTTCAGACAAACAAACAATTGTCACCAACAAAGAAGTCATCAGTGAAAATATTGGCTTTCGAATATGGATTTGCCTCCAAATCTGCCCTCAAAAATTCATGCTAATGCTGTATGCGTTTCAAGAAAAATGTTCCTCCATATGGAATCATTTTACAGCTGACACTATGTTGCACAAGAAAGCAATTGCATATGTGTTTGTTTTCCCCCGTGCTTTTGAAGAATCTAGTGCAGGCTCCTTCTGGGGTCAGGATACAGAACTTTCTGGACTATTGGTCCTGAGTGTCTCTGGCAAATCCCATAGTTCTTTTATGAATTATAATTTGTCAGACTGTATACCTGTGAAAGATAAAACAGAACTTTAGTCTATTATCTTCATCTCATTAGCAGGATAAAAATACCACCTCCTCTCCTCCATACATCTAATGAAAACATATATCACATTACTAGGATTTATAGATAGATTTGGCAGTCTTTTCATATTTACTTGCACTCCGAGACCTAATGTGAATCTCCCTCTGCTATTAATTATTAGTCATGAATAATGTGTGCCTTTTATGATTTTCGTTACTCTGTGTTGTGTTAAAGTGGTTTGGGTCATTGTCCTTAACTGTCACTGGCACATAGAGTCCTTGCCCCTTTTTGCAAACAATTAATTGGGAATCGGGAAAAAAAAATCAAACAAGATGGTCATATGATTTGCAAGACCTGAAGAAGACTTTTGTGTAAGGTCGAAAGCGTGTCTCTCTCTCCAACAGAGGTTGGTCCAATAAAAGATACCACCTTGCTCATCTTGTGTGTCTAATATCCTGGGACCTGCACGTCTACAAAACTACTGCTTACATATGGTTTGCAAGTCAGGTATCTACCATAAAGTCTAGTCCTACCAGAAATGTAGGAATTGGAGAACAAAGCATAGAAGGACTTCATAAATAGTTTTTAGCTTTATTTTTTTAAGCTTAGGGCTGAGATTTAGGTGTCCAGCATCCGCTGAGTTTCAATGAGAATTGGACGCCTAAGTTTCTTAGGCTCCTATGGAAGTCCTTGCCTACTTGTGCAAATCCATATGCAGGAATAGTGGGGATCTGTTGGATTAGAAATGCAATTGGGTTAATCTGTCTGAGAAGGTATCACTCAGGCCTGACCCAACTATACCTATAGCCATAGCATCTTGGACTGCGTTCTTGTCATGGTTCATCAACCAAGCATGATTCAGCATAGCCAGTACTTTGAGATTCTTCCACGGCCTATACAAACTACTCCATGAAGTGGATTTGGGATTAAGGTGTATGTTTGCGTTTGAGTCAGAATTGAAGGAAGGCTCCAATATGGCATTAGTAGTGCTGTGCTGTGTGGGGTTAGCATCTTTCAATGGAGTGAGAAACCCAAAGCTGTGGCTCCTTGTGCCCATGGCAGACTTCTGCAAGTCTGAGGGTTTAGCCCTAATGTCCCTTGCAAATTCCAAAACAGGTATTTAAATCCCTCTTACTTGAAATTGCCTTGTCACTTCAATATAAGGCCCTATTCTTAACTTCCTGCCTCTAAGAAACTGCTATGCAATGTTGGCAATGCAATTTTTGTGGCTGCCATCATCACAGAGGTGATGGGGAGTGGTGATTTGTATAGTTTGCATGTATGTTGTTTGTAATTTCATTAAGAACATTGATGCTTGTCAAGAGATATATATAAATATTAGAGGGAGCATGAATCCAAATTCTATATCCGAATACCCACTGTGACAAAGTTCCTCCTCTACCTTGGGGGGTCCTGCGCTTATTGGCGGATTTGCTCACCTCAGTGATCTTCCCCTCTTGTGGAATCCACAGTCTGGGTCAGCTCCTCCTGTGTCTGATCAGGAGTTGGGAGGCTTGTGGGGGGAACCCGGGCCCGCCCTCTATTCTGGGTTCCAGCCCAGGGCCCTGTGGATCGCAGCTGTCTATAGTGCCTCCTGTAACAGCTGCATGACAGCTACAACTCCCTGGGCTACTTCCCCATGGCCTCCTCCAAACACCTTCTTTATCCTCACCACAGGACCTTCCTCCTGGTGTCTGATAATGCTTGTCCTCCTCAATCCTCCAGCAGCATACTCTCTCTCTCTCTCAGCTCCTTGCCCTCTTGCTCCCAGCTTCCCACACATGCTCCTCCCCACCTGACTGGAGTGAGCTCCTTTTTAAACCCAGGTGCCCTGATTAGCCTGCCTTGATTGGCTGCAGGTGTTCTAATTAAAGTAGCTATCTCCACTGCCTTCTAGAAGTATCTTAATTGGCCCCGAGGTGCCTTGATTAATCTGGAGCAACTGCCATTCGGTTACCAGGGTACTAGGGATTTGTTTAGCCTGGGGTTAACATACCTGTTTCTCAATACTTTACTGTAGCCATCTGGCCTTGTCCCATCACACCACCTACAACAGACTGCCCTGCATAGCAAATTCTGTATAGGCTGGTGGTATGCCAGTCAACTAGGGTGGCATATTGTATCCTGAGCATAGACTGTGGTGGAAGGTGTAGGGATTGATCCTGGCTGGCAAACCACCAGATAATTAATCCCTGCGACCCCCCGTTACCCCCCGTGATCATAAGAACAGGCAAGTACAGCACTACATGCCTGAGTAGAATGAAAAACATAGCACGTCACGCTTGCAAGCAGCGGGTGAGAGGCAGGGAGATAAGAAAGATCCTCCGCCATAGGCAAGGAGATAAGAGAGATCCTCCGCCAGTAAGAAACAAGTAAACAAGGCTGTAAATTGTGCTGACAATGTAACCAGAAAGAATAAAAGGGCTGCCACGCCGGCTGACGGGGCGCCTTCTTGAGCAAACAAGCTGTCTGTGTCTGGTTCCTTCCCGCATCTGGTGACCCCGACGTGATACCAGCCCTCCGTACCCACCGGCTGGCCAAGCCGTGGTGCACCACAGTGCGTTGTCGCGCACTCCCTCGTGAGTATGGGGGGGGATTTGTCCGTGCAACAGAAGGCTCATGCGAAAGAGCTGGTTCAGTTACTCAAGGTAACCGGTCGCACAACAGCATCGCAGCGACATGTGGAAAATTTACTCCATGTCATAGAGGTTAAATGCCCTTGGTACCCCGAGAGAGGGTCTCTCGAGGTTTCCGATTGGCAGACTGTGGGCGAGCGATTCCTAAAGGAACCGCGAGCACCCATCCAACACATTTTGCTGTGGCAACATTGTGCAGAGGCAATCGGGCGTTTGCGAAAGGAGGCGCCCCCGCTTGCCTCTCCCACCCCTACCGCACCTCCGTCCTATATCACAGAACCTAAAACCCCCTGTCCTGCCCCTCGGGCGCGGGCGACGGCCCCCAGTCCTACCCTCTCTGATTCACCGTCGCCCTCCTCTCTTTCGCCCTCGCCGGCTCAGAGCGCAGTACAAGCCGCTCTTCAGCAGGCGATGGCGATAGACGCCTCCCCCTTATTGGAGGAATGGGAAGGAGACCTCCCGGCCCTTTACCCCGTTACTTATGCCTTGAACGACGCCAGAGAGACAGTTGCTACACACCACCCGTTACCGTTCAAGGTTATTAGCGAGCTAAATAACGGGATCCGCCAATCCGGCCTTCGCTCCACTTATGTGGAGGGTCTCATTGAGGGGCTGGGCACAGTCTATGTTATGTTGCCAATGGATTGGAAACACCTGTTCCGAATGATTTTATCTCCTGCCCAGTACTGTGTATGGGACAGTGAGTTCCGGGCTGCAGCATTGGCTTGCTCCTCTGCACAGAACACTCCTGAACAGATTTATGGGTCAGGGGCGTTTGCAGAGGTGGATGCGCAATTGGTGCTCCCGGCAGAGTCTTTCAAACGCACCGCACTTTCCGTCATGCGGGCGTTTCGTCGCGTTCCCATAACTGGCAAGCCCTTGTCGTCCTTCACTAGTATTAGACAAGGGTCCTCTGAGCCTTTTCACCAGTTTGTAGATAGATTAAAAGAAGCCATTTCCCGTCAAATTGATAACCCAGAAGCCCAAGAAGAACTAATTCGTCGGCTGTCGGCAGAGCAGGCTAATGCCGACTGTCGCCGTATTCTCCAATCAATTATTCACCGCGCGCAGTACTCCTTGGCGGACATGATCCAGGCTTGTGCCGAGGTGGGGACACAAACCCATGCCATGGCATTGCTTGCCGGAGCCCTGCGCACCGGCAGCAAACCTCTGGGCAATTGTTTTAACTGCCACAAGCCAGGCCATTTTCGCCGGGAGTGCCGGGCACCGGGAGGGGGAGCCTGCCGGGAGCGAGGACAACCACCGGGGGGAGGGGGTGGAAACCGCCCGAACAAAAAGTGCCCCAAATGTAACAAAGGCTTTCATTGGGCTAATCAGTGCCGTTCTGTCCCTTCGGGAAACTCCCAGTCGGGCTCCCCTCGGGCCCCGGTCTAACCGAGGGAGAGAGCGATTTCCCTCCCCCTGCCACTTCTGGTAGTGCGGGTATCGATCTGGAAAACGCACAGGATATGAGCTCTCAGCTCCCCGGGGAGGTACTCCTGATGCCCACTCAACTTCGGGGCCCTCTTCCTCCCGGGACGGTGGGGCTTGTGCTCCCCCGTTCTTCCGCTCACTATAAAGGCATTATGACTGTCCCGGGGGTCATTGATGCTGATTACACTGGCACCATTTATGCCCAATATTGGGGGCAGCTTCCGTTGTCCCTTAAAAAAGGGGAGTCCTGGTCCCAATTGTTGTTGCTTCCTTACTATTGTTCCGCAGTTTCCCTACAGGAACGTACAGGGGGATTTGGCTCCACACGCGCTAACCCCCTACAGCCCACCAACGGCGAGAAAGTGACAACCGACTCAACTTACCACCCTCAAGTCGCCGCCGTGCTCCAACACATACACAATCGTAAGCCTACCTGTCCTTATCAAATCCACGGTAAGGTTTTGACGGGGCTCTTAGACACTGGGGCTGACGTCTCAGTAATAGCAAGTAAGGAGTGGGACCCTTCCTGGCCCTCCGAAGTGGCCCCTTCAGTGTGGGGTGTTGGAGGTAGCCAAGCCTCTAAACGAAGTAGCAGTTGGCTCCCAGTGGTGGACCCCGCAACACAATTAATAGTGGCTCAAATTAAACCCTGTATCCTTCCCATTGAGTTCAATTTGTGGGGCCGAGATCTTCTTTCTCAAGTGGGAGCTACGCTTGTGTTTCCTTAAATCCATGCACCCATATCACAATCATTATTACAGCGAAAGCTGGACCGAAACCGAGCTTTATACGGCTCTTGTTAGCCCTCTTCTTAGTGATGGCATTCACTGTGATGATTCCAATCCAGCTGCACAAAATGCCTATAGATTAATACGCCACCCTGATCACCGTAGCCGGTTGTTTGTCCGGCGCTCCTTCTCACAAACCTCCTGCCTTGCGGTCTTACGCCCATTTCTGTATATTCGACAAATAGGAGGCCGCTTTGAAGTATATTTTATAACTACCAATCCCAGCCACCCGCCTGCGGCGTTTTATGAGGCAGAGTACAGCGAGGACCGTAACTGGTGCCTTGCCTTAACTGCCTTAAATCCCAACTGGGAACAGTTGGACCACCTGTATCGTGACTTTTTCCACCCTGTTGGTTAAATTATTCTTATCTGGGTTTTATATGGCACATGCTCCCGCTGCCTTGGCCCTCACCTGGAAACCTCACTCCCCTGTTTGGGTGGAGCAGTGGCCCCTTCCCGCCGATAAGTTAACCGCACTCCACACCCTAGTTCAGGAACAATGCAAGGCCCAACATCTTGAACCCACTACCAGCCCCTATAATACGCCTGTTTTCGTGATAAAAAAGAAATCAGGAAAATGGCGTCTGTTACATGACTTGCGGGCCATTAATAAAATTTTGGAACCTATGGGCCCCTTGCAATGTGGTTCCCCAAATCCCAATCTCATCCCCCAAGGTTTCCAATTGGCTGTAATTGATTTAAAGGATTGTTTTTTCTCCATCCCACTTCAAAACCAAGATAAAAAGTATTTTGCTTTTACCATTCCTGTTATTAATAATTCTTGCCCAACACAACGTTATCAATGGACTGTTCTTCCTCAGGGCATGCTTAATAGCCCCACCTTGTGCCAATATTATGTACATACTGCCCTAACCTCCTTTCGGCAAAAGTTTCCCTCTCTGCTTGTTTACCATTACATGGATGATATTTTGGTCGCCGCCCCCGTCCTCCCAAGGGAGTGGCTAAGTTATTTAACCTCCTCTCTTCACAAGTATGGGCTACAAGTTGCCCCAGAAAAGGTCCAACTTCATGAGCCCTTTCAATATCTGGGCCATAAGCTGCAAGCCACCTACTCCACCCCGGTTCTTCCCTCTCTCCACCTTCCCAATCCCGTCAGTTACGTGGTCTTGCAACAACTTTTGGGGGCTATTAATTGGCTCCGCCCCTATTATCAAATTACCACCCAGACCTTACGCCCCCTTTTCATGGCCCTCACCCAAGGTAAACATCCTTCTGATTTAATTACCCTCTCCACTGAACAATTGGCTGTTTTAACTACATTAAACCAGCTATTAGCCCAACGCTGGGTGGATCAGGCCTGCGAAAATGTACCGCCAAAATTGATTTGTCTCTGTGACACCCTGCAGCCCTGTGCCATTGTGGCTCAAGAGCCTGCTACTGCACCTCTACACATTCTTGAATGGCTCTACCTTCCACATTCGCCCCCTAACACCTTGTCCCCTTTGGAGCTTATGATTGCCCAGTTAATTACCAAAGGCCGACACCGTTGTCGCGCCCTTTTTGCACTGGATCCTGTGGAAATTGTTCTCCCTTTCCCGCAGGAAGGAGGGGTAGATTTCCAACAGTGTGAATAACAGAGTTGGATGATCTGTTGTTGAATTCATGCTAGAGAACTTGAAGATGATGGATACTGAAATGAGAATATTTTATTGAGAACAAAGGAAGGGCCATAGTGCTGAGTTTGGCTCCAGGCAAAGGCACAATCCTTTATTCTGTGTAAAGAGAGAAATGCTGGTATGTAAAAGCAGTGTCTTCAAGTTGGCAACTGAAAGCAATAGATCCTGCTTAATGAGAAACTTTGTCATATAGTGCTGTACAAAGGAGAGCATTGATACGTGGCAACATAAACCTGGATTGTGGGAAGACATTTCAGGAAATATTTACCTCAAAGTGTTTCAGGCATGTGAGGCAAACGACATGGTCTGTAAACTGTACTGAAGCTTCAGGTAGCGTAGTAGTTACGAAGTATAAAATGAATTTATGTGATGGAAGGAAGGTCTTGTGGGTAACACACTGAAATTGCAGTTGTGAGATGTGGATTCATTTCCCAGGTCTGTCATGGACTTCTGGTGTGGCCTTGGCCAAATCATCTTTTAAAAAAAAACAAACAAACAAAAAAAACAACCAACCCACCAGTGCCTCAGTTTCCCTATCTGTAAAATAGGGATAATGCTGCTGCTTTCCCTCACCCCTTTGATGGTTTGGATTGAAAGTACTTTGAGTCAGGGATTGTCTCTTCCTATATGTGTGCGAAGCACCTACCGCAGTGGGGCCCTGGTTTCAGTTGGGGCCTCTAGAAGCTACCATAATCCATATTTCACATTAATAAGGTGAGGAAGCATTGTCCAGAGATGAGCAGAGGAAGAGTATGTCACAATAATACCTGCACTGTATGCTGAGCTTGTTGATTTGGTGCCCCACCTTGGTGTACTTCCTCTCTCTGTGCCTGAGCTGTAAAATGGGAATAGTGATACTATATTAACCACGGTAAAGAGCTTTGAGATCCTCAGAAGTAACGCAATATGTTAGATGCAAAATCTTTTGATATGGGTCCGGATTGGTCCACATTTGGTCTGAGCCATTGCATTGCTAAGCCCTTGTGCTGCCTTCCTCATGGTCCTCTATGCATTGTGCAACCTCCCTGAGCTTATCTGCATGTTAGCTCTTACCCCTTCCATATTAAGCTCCTCTTAAAGATGGACTTCTGCTGTGCCTACACTGAATGGAATCTACTTGTATATCAATTACTTGTCGTTGTTCACCTTCCCCTAACTTGTTACCTGTCTGTCTTTAGATTATGAGATTCCTGGAGCCAAGGGTGTTTGGAAAGAATAACACATGTGGGTGCAGCTGTAAATAAAACAGTAATACATGGGTAGATGTATAAAAGTGTATCCAAGATGTTCCTGGAGATTCAGGGATGGTGGATTTAGTAATTCTGAAAAATGGTATTTTAAGAAAATACTAGATAGACAAAGTCAGGTTTTATACTTGATGTATTTTAATGTTTCAGAGTCTATAAAGAAGCTGCTTTCTGTGGCCCCAATGAGAAGAGGATAGAGGCAGAAGGATCTTTTCCCCTGCATATAGAAATATTCATGAATATGTTCAGATTGCCGGGCTGGAATGAGAGTATCTATCAATAAATAAAGAGCATCAGTATCTTATGACATTAGTGAGGAGAGACTAACATCTCTTTGCTTTTATTTCCTTCTATTTTAGAACATTATGGCTATAATATTCAGCTCAAGCTGATGTTTTCAACAAGTTTTCAAAGGTTTTAGTAAAAACCCCACTCTGCATTGTGCTAAAGGAATCCATTAAGCTCAGTGGGGACGTTTTCAGTGTCAGCCCTCCCTTAGTTTCTTGATAGGGTAACTTAGTGCTGCAAAGAAAGTGGGCCTGCAGGTCTGTTTGTTTGTCCTAATTTCAGACAGGAGAGGGAATCGGTGAGATGCTAGGAATGTATGTTCCTCAGCAAGTGTGTGAAGAGAAATATGCCGTGTGAGCTGGTGGGACCAACTCACTGGTCACTGCATCAGAAGCTCCGATCTGCAGCAGAATTTCAGTCTCTTTATTGAGGAATGGGATTATTTTTCAAAACTAAACAGTCCCACACAAAGCAGATAAGCTGCATCCTGCTGCCTGGACTCTCCTAAAATCTCTTCCTCAGGAGGTGCTTCCAGCCAGGTCTTTGACATAGCTGGCATGGAGAACCCCTTTAGCATGGCCAGCCCACAACATTTTGGCATTTGAGGCGGGGAGCTCAAATGAGAGTGCCAAACCTCCAGACCTGAGGTTCCCACAGTGCTAATTACTGCTAACTCCCATAACTCCTGAAAGGAAATAATTTTCAGAATTAAAACTATAAAAGGGAGTATCTGCCCCTTTCCTACCGAGAAAGTCAGCTGAACTGCTGTGTTAAGTGACATTGAAAATAGCAATCCCCAATGCAAGTAAATGTGTCTATTCTGATGCATCAGCTCTGTAGAGGAGGAGGAGGGGCTCAACAGACACGAGCTCCTGTTCTGAATGACTTTACCTGGAGGTGATCTCTTCCACCAGGCTGACTTTGACATTAAAAATGGAAGAAGCCAGGGACATTTTCCACTCAAAGCTCAATGGAAAGTGGCAGGTGTCAGATTTTTGCAAATTTCTAACTGTAACTCACAGGCTTCTGCTGACAGGGATTTGAAAGCTCCAACCTGGAAAAGCTCCAGCTTAAATTTTCACAACAAACTTTATTTTTTAAGGGGGAGAGGAGGAGGAGGAGGTGTTTAAAGCTGGAATCTGAAATGAATGAGGCCAGAGACTCAGTAGGGGGAGGTCTCACTTGTGTGCTGCCTTAATCACGGTGAGTCTTTACCTGAGTTGAAGCTCATGTTATAGGGAGCAGGGCTTTCCTTCACAGTCAAACAGGAATGCAGGAAACTTGGAAGACCTTCTTGAAACACAAGCATGGTTGGGTCCCTCAGATAATTGCTCTTGAGTTACTTCATCCTATTCATAATAAATTCTAGTTTACTTCAGTTAAGCTATATGTAATTTAATTCTTTGCACTCTTCTATAGGAGGCTGTATCTAATGGGGTCCCACAAGTGTCAGTCCTGAGTCCACTACTAGTCAACATTTTTATTAATGGCTTGGATAATGGAGTAGAGTATGCTTATAAAATTTGCAGATGACACCAAGCTGGGAGGGGTGGCAAGCTCTTTAGAGGACAGGGTTAGGATTCAAAACGACCTTGACAAACTGGAGAATTGGCCTGAATTCAACCAGATGGAATTCAATAAAGCTAAGTGTAAAGTATTTCACTTAGGAAGGAAAAATCAAACGCATAACTACAAAATGGGGAATAAGGGCTAGGACAGGTGATAGTACTGCTGAAAACAATCGGGTTTATAGTGGATCAGCAATTGAATGTGTCAACGATCGGCTATGAAAAAGGGTATTATCACTCTGGGATATATTAATAGGATCATCATATGTAAGAAACGGGAGGTAATTGTCTTGCTGTACTCAGCAATGGTGAGGCCTCAGCTGGAATACTGTGTCCAGTTCCGATTGCCACTTTTTAAGAAAGATGTAGACAAATTGGAGACAGTCCACAGGAGAACATCAGAGCAGCCATAGTGGGTCGTACCAAAGGTCTATCTAGCCTGGTATCCTGTCTTCCAACAGTGGCCAGTTCCAGGTCATTCAGAGACAAGGAATGGAACAGGTAATCATCAAGTGATCCACCTCCTGTTGCGCATTCCCAGCTTCTGGCAAACAGAGGCTAAGGGACACCATCCCTGTCCATCGTGGCTAATTGCAACAAAAATGTTAAGATTTAGAAAACCTGACCTATGAGGAAAGGTTTAAAAAAAAAACACCCACCAAGGGGAGACCTGATAAGTCTTCAAATATGTTACTGGCTGTTATAAAGAGGACAAGGATAAATTGTCCTCCATGTCCACTGAAGGTAGGACAAGAAGTAATGGTCTTAATGTGCAGTGAGGGATGTTTAGGTTAGATATTAGGAAAAATGTTATAACTGTAAGGATAATTAAGCTCTGGAATAACTTCCAAGGGGAGTTGTGGAATCCTCATTAATGGAAGTTTTAAAATCAGTTTGAACAAACACCTATCCGAGATGGTTGAGGTTTACTTGGTCCTGTCACGGTGCAGGGGGCTGGACTTGATGACTTCTCGAGGTCCCTTCCAGCCATACATTTCTGTAATTCTATGTAGCACTCTGCCGTCCGATCAGGCACAGATGTGGCTGAAAAACTGAGCCCAAATGTAGTGTGTAGCTCTAGCCAGGATAGTTCACTATCTGCCTCCAAGGGATACATGAGGGATCTGTCTCTTTTTTACACTTGGTAACGCGTGCATAAGCTTGTCATGCCAATAAAATATATCAATTGAATTAACCCAAAGACTAGATCACAGGCAACCTAAAATCGTAGCCAGTAGCAGCTGGACCTGAATTTATCATGCAAATGGCACAAGCTCTGAGTTGATTGCTCAAGTGGTGTGGTACTTGGACAGTAACCTTAGAGATCTGTGTTTTAATATCGATCTAGTTGAGACAGAATCCATTTGGGTATCTAAGTTCAATGCCGAGCTGATAGAGAGAATCTCTGCAGTAATCTGGTGTTTGCAGCCATGTCGCTCCTAGGATATGAGCGAGACAAGGTAAGGTAACACTCTTTACAAAAGGTGGTTCAATAAAAGATAATGCCTCATCCACCTTGTCTCTCTCAACTGTGCCTCACAGCAGGCAGGAGCATCTTCCTAGCCAGATACTTACACAAACCAGCTCCAAATAACAACCTGTTGTCCAGCAAGGAAGACGCCATGGTGGGCCATTAGAGTTAATGGAAAGACATTGAAACTGAGGGGATTTTCACACTCTGAATAAACATGAGTTACCATGGACTGAGACAGGAACAGAGGGGAAATGAGGGGCAGTCACTTGACTGGGAGAAATGCTGGACTGGATCTTCCCTGTGACAAGGGGTATGCGGGGAAACTTTTCATAAGCTATAGGGAACTTCTATTAGAGCAGGGATTTTATTTACAATAGAAGTGTAAAGCTGAGGTTGCATCTTTTATTTTCTGTGTAACTTGCATATGTTTGCTTTTCTTTGCTATTTCATCTTTTTTTACCCTAGGCAGGTTTTTGCTGTGTAAATTGTGGCGTGTGTGTGCCAAAACAAACTGGTGTCTAAAGGGCCGGTTCTATGCTTTGGGGCGTGATGAACCAGAGGGGGAAACTCTTCAATGTTTTGGTAGTTAAGAACTCAGGGAGGACGGATTTGGGGACGCTCTAGTCTAGAAGGGCCGTTGGTATGACGCTGCTAGGAGTAACTAGGCTGGCTGAAGTCAGGGTGAGATCTTGTGCTTGAGGCCAGGCTACTGGTGTCAGGGCTCTGAACCAAAGATGTGTAGCATGAAGGCACCAAAGATTATAGGGCAGGTGGTGACAGAACCCCTTACTGGTCTAGGTGATCTCCAAAATGTCACATGAAAAACAATGAGCTATGTCTTCAGCTGCTGGAGTAAAGGACTGTGTAATAACATAAGTAGTGTTTGCTCAATCGTTGTCTGCCTCTGGACAGGAATGGAATGGAACCCATGTATTTTCTGGCTAAATTAAGACTTGCAGTTCAGAATTATTAAAACAGCAGAAGAATGTTGGAAGGAAACAATTTGATTCAGTTAGGCTTCTGGAGAGAGAATGCCTGTTAATAAAATCAGAGACTTTCTCTTCTTGATGCTCACTCTTGTCACAGGCATCTAAACTTTCCCAATTGCTCTAAAAATTAGCTTACTAGGAAGAATGTTAAGAATGAGAGTTGTTATAAACAAAAATGCTACTTTTGGCACTCAGATGACTAGTCTGCAGTTGTTTTGGGTTAGAAGTGTAGGATGCTGCAGTATATTTTATAAAGGTTTGGTGTGCATCCTTTTCTTTCCTCTATATACATCAACTCTACTTCCTTCACATAGATTATTTTTTCCTTTTCCACTTCTTTATCTCCCTCCTCTTTTCCTTACTTTCTCCTATTTTCTCTTCCTTCTCATTTTATCTGAAGATTCTGTATGATATCGGGCTTTGTCTTCTAGCTTGGAAGTTCACCTAGTGATTATAAATACCTGTCTAAAATCTCTGGACTATAGCTGCTCAGAAACTGGAATTTTCATTTCATGGGAAATTCCAACATTTCAAAATTCGTTATTTCAAAAATTCCCATAAAACAAAAATTCTGATGTTTCAATTCTCAACCATCAAATTGTTCTGATAATGGCAAACATAATATGAAGTGTGTGTGTGTGTGTATATATATATTTATCAATGGTAAAAAGTCACAAAAAGCCATTAAAAAAAAAGTCTAAATGCATCATAACGAGAAAGTCAAAATGATTATGCAGAAATGTTTCATTCTGACTATTGTTTCAATTCATTGTGACTAACATAAGAAAGGCCATGCTGCATCAGACAATGGTCCACCTAACTCAGTATCCCATCTTCAACAGTGGCCAGTACCAGTGTGTGTGTGTGTGTGTGTGTGTATATATATATATATATAATTGTTAAAATTAATATTTTTTTCACTTCTCTCTGCAGCTCTGGTACTGGCCACTGTTGAAGATGGGATACTGGGTTAGGTGAACCATTGTCTGATGCAGCATGGCCTTTCTTATGTTAGTCACAATGAATTGAAACAATAGTCAGAATGAAACATTTCTGCATAATCATTTTGACTTTCTCGTTATGATGCATTTAGACTTTTTTTTTTAATGGCTTTTTGTGACTTTTTACCATTGATAATTTTGTCAAAATAGGCAGGTTTCCATGAGATGTTTTTTGGAAATACAGCATGTTCGTCCAAATTTACACTTACTCTATGAATGCAGAATCAATCTTCTGAGAATATATATGTAAATCCATTTATTTGTTTATGAATTTAAAAAGAAATACACAGTTAAGGCACTCAAACAACTGTAATTCTCTCTTGTAATGCTGAAAATATGAAAAAAAAATCTAGTGTGTCTTAAATATAGTTGAATCTAATCTGGCATGTTAAACACAGATACCTCAGTCGTCATAGCAGGTCATTTCATAGTATCTCTACAGGGCAGAGCTAAGGTTGTTTAACTGCTTAACTGGACATTTCTTACCTTAGGACATTGAAACCTGATTTGGGTTTCTTTTAAAAGTAACCTTAACTCTGAATTTCCTGAGTTTATTATGCTTGGTTTGTGGGATAATTATAACAGTGTGTAATGTGTTTTACCATTAACTGATACGAATCCTTAACCTTGAGTCCTTGACATATTTTTGACTGGTTATTCTATAGAGTGTCTGTTTAATAGTTGGGTCCTGAACGCAGAAAACCTGTTCTTTTTGGTAGGGTGCATGTCTGCTAGCTGGGTATTGAACAAAGAACACCTGTTTTTTTTTGTTTTTAGGGTGTCCGTCTATTAGCCATGTACTGAATGCTCAGCACCTGTTTTTTTTTGTTTTGTTTTGTTTTTTTCTGTAGATTGCCTTGTCTAGTAGTTGGGTACTGAAAGCAGACCACCTGGCTATTCTGTAGGGTGTCCATCTACTAGCTGGGTACTGAACCTAGTGTTCTGAAAATGCAAAGCCTTATGTAAGGGCTAAATGTTACTTCATAGCCTTTCAGCCCAGTTGTCGTCCTCCACAATTTCCAGTCCCTGGCTCTTATTCCATTCTCCTCCAGGTCGTCTTTCTCTTGTGAGCTCAGCTATCTCAGGATAAGGAGCAAGTGCTCTGTCAGAAGTCATGTCTTTTCTCTGATTTTTTTTTTAAATAAATGTTTGTGATTTATAAACGAGTTGTCACAATGTATTACCAGGAGCATTAACAAGAATCTCCATAAACTGATTGTAAAGTGATAGCCGCATGAGTCCTGTTACTTGGACAACAGCTCGATATAAGAGGTTTTTAATTACACACTCCTGTAGTCTTGGATGAAGGGGACAGCAGCCAACAGAGTGTTCACAAGGTGTCCTGGAGACCTGGACAATCTGGGTAGAAGACGTGCGCGCACGTGTGTGTGTGTGGTGATGTGAAACTATATGCTACAGATAAATTGCTAGCATTACAGTATCACCCAATACAATTACCTGATTGCACGAGGTGCTGTATAAACACAACATGTGTCTGATGAAGTGGGTATTCACTCACACAAGCTAATACTCCAATACATCTATTAGTCTATAAGGTGCCACAGGACTCTTTGTTGCTGCTTACAACAAAAAGGCAGTCCCTGCCTTGAAAAGCTTGAAGTCTGAGGGCTTGGCTACACTCACACTTTACAGCGCTGCAACTGGGGTGTGAAAAAACACCCCCCTGAGCGCTGCAAGATACAGCGCTGTAAAGCGTCAGTGTAATCAGGGCAGCAGCGCTGGGAGCGCGGCTCCCAGCGCTGCACACTACACCCGTAAGGGATGTGGTTTACATGCAGCGCTGGGAGAGCTCTCTCCCAGCGCTGCCGCTCTGACTACACTCACACAGCGCTTTGAAATTCCAAAGGTAGCCATACCCTGAGTAAGATGAATCTGAAGACAACCTAAGCTCGATAAATCTCTCTCACATTCCTGTGTATCTGAGGAGACAGGAGAAGAACCTGGGCACTTCAGCTCCAAAAATACAGGTTTCTGCTTGATCTGAAGGAGAGCTCTTCTTGCTGGAGGTAATGCCTAATAGTAGGCCTCATAACCTTCCCATGAAACAGACAGCAACTTTGCTCACACAGATATGCAAAGCCAGTGCATCGCAGGTGAGCAGTTCAGGTGCGGAAGGTGCTTTTAGTGCATGTAAAACGGCTACATGGACACCCCTGTGCCTATGCTGTATGTGAATGTGAGCTGAAATTTAAGGTATAGGGTCTGATCTAGTCTTTTCGTTTAACTGACTGCCAGGATAGTCGTCATCCCAAGAAAAAGGCACTTACTAGACAGAACCAAACAGGAGATGGATGCTACAGGGATTCATGCTTTAAGAACAAAAGGGATGATTGTGGTCATTGGGCCTCACCTCCTGCATAATGCAGGCCTGAAATGTTCAGAAATAGAAAAGTACTGTACTTTCACATATACTTTGTGTCTGCTCATCAATGTTGTTTTCAACCATTTCTGCTGCACTGTATTCCCATAATCCAGTCTTCCTATACAGGTAATTATCTAACCTGAAAATAGAGATGGATTTAATGCAATGGAGCCACAGTAATCTGAGATGGAGAAGACCTGCTGGTTATGTAGCCCAGTCTGCACTTCAAATACAGGGCTGTTCCTTACTGTGTTTTTCTTCAATGTCCAATGCAGCTGCTACAACTCCCCAGGGAGACTATTCCACAGTATAAAAGATCTCAGGCTAGCACATTATTCATGATCTTCATATTTTTGCATGCATGATTATGTGGCTTTAGATGGGATTATATGCATGCATGCGTTTGTGTAATGGCATAATGTATGTGTTTTACTGTACTGTGGCTTCCTGACTTAAGCACTGTAAAATATGTGTACGTATTTTTGATTCATTTTCCTTATGTGCATATATATGTGTGTGTGTGTGATAGCACACTTTTATATTGTTGCAATATAGTGTATGATTATCTCTTCATTAATGTGTATGGTTGTGTGTACGGTTGTGTCCATAAACTTTTGCATATGTATAAGTCTGTCTCTTTACATGTCTGAGTTTTCCTTCAGTGGGTATTTCTTCTACCTCTAAATTATTCACAACTGACCTTTAAAAAAGAATTGCTAGTTACTTGCATCTTTTGAAAAGATTTCAGTTACGTTTCAACAGTGCATTGTGTGTCTGAGTTTGGGATTAAAGGCAAAATAACATTTCTGGAAGATAAATTCTAGCAAGCCAAGCCCTTCAATCTCAGCACAGGGGGAATGCTGGGTGGTCTGGCTCTGTCCTTGGGAAGCCGGTTTTGGCCTTTGCGAACAGACCTATTTCACTTTTTTCATTGCACTGTGTCAGTCTCCATACCCACAGAAAAGCAATGGGGTAGTTTACTAGCAAGTCTGAGATTAGGGGAAAGGGAGCTCTTTACACTGCTAATGTGATAACTACGTAAGGAAGACTATTTATAGCGTTATTTACTGATTGAACAGGCTAGGTCCTGACCTGTAATCTGATTCTGGCTTGAGTTAGCATTAAATTTAATAACCAGCAAATTAATGTCCTTTCATTTGGGGGGGGGGGGGTTCCTTTTATTTTGGCCTCTAGTTTTCTGTGACATGTAGTTAGTTTTTTGGCACGTGGTTTTCTGCCCCCTTGGTTGGAGGAGGGGCATTGTGATCACTTGATTTCTTGTGTCTCTGGCCATTTCATTTTGCTGATAGGCAATGCAATATTTAGCCTTGCAGAATCCTGCCCAGTTTTGTCTGAGATGCATTGGGGAGGAACGCAGAGGTGGTGACTGTTTGGTAGGTTCCAGAGTTATTGTGCTGCCAGGATTGGATGGGCAGGGAAGCATGCAGCAGGCATATCTTTCTGCAGCTACAGCTACTCCCAACTAGCACACATTGCGTGCTGCAGCGTACATGTTAGGAGCTTGACTATATGCTTTTGCTGGAAGACCTTGCTCTCCTGAAGTCATGATGTGGCGGGTGCATTAGCAGGGCCCCTGTTGAGTACTCCAGGAGAAAATCTCACCAACTGCTGCATGGGTTAAATGGGATGTGAAGGTAGAATATACTCTTTGCATTGTTTTATTCCTCACTTCTCATCCTATGCATGGCAGTATGTGTAGTCCCCTCATAATACTAACAGTTGTCAGCAATGCCTTATGCTTACTTTGCACTTTTCATGTCAAAAGATTCTAACGTGCTCATATGTAAGGATCACTTCATCCACCACTGGAAAAAGATCTCTCTCTCTCTCCATCCACCCCTTTTCCCCCCTCTACCACACTCTTTGGAGGCTGTTTCACAGAGCTGGAATTTTCAGAGAGCATTTTTTGTTTCCCCTCCCAGCCTGCTGTTGAAGTGGTTACTGAATCTTTTCCCGAACAGTTAGAGCATGAGTTGTATTTTTTTCCTTTGTTTTTGTTGATTTGTTATTTAACTCAAAGAGCTATGAACAGCCTGACTAAAAGCCCCCTTTTTTTTAATTGGTCAGGTGTCACTTTATGGCTGTGTGATGTCCTAATTCTACAATTTCTCCAGTTTGTCCATAAAGTTTTCCAGGAAAAATTAGTCGAGATCTGATTTTTTTAAAAACAAAACACTCCCCCACAACCATTAAAACAGCAAAATCCCATCTCAGGCTACCTTTATACAGGGCTGAAAGCAAGAAAAGGTGCAAACTTAATTCTTCATCTTCCCTTGAGAGTCAGTTTTAAGCTATACTTGTCATCTGTTTTCCACTTAACGTATGGAGGCTCCATCAATATGAGAGAGTTTGCATCAGTTTGACCTCTCCCTGCCCCATTTCCACAGCAGGTTTAGTGAGTTCAAGAAGCAATGCAGAGTAATTAGAGTTGGGATCAACAGTAGCCTTAATAGTGTTTGAATCTTTGCTGTTTCCCACAGTATGTGGGACTGGCTCAGCATCAAAGAGGAAATTTAAATATTTTTTTCTTTCATCCTTTGGTAAGGAACTCCTTGTGTTATCTCACAGATTCTGTTGGGTCTAAACTTTTGGTGAACTTTGGGGAGCCAAAACACACCCAGACTGACTGTCTCTGCATAATCCTTCCTGAACCCTTTTGAACAAAGCACTGACCTGCAAACTACTCATGACACCCCCTTTCCCTAGTAGCCATTAGCCTTTATCTCTATGCATTTACTTGTTAACTTGCTTTTCCTGTAAAATCTTGATTAATTATGCATGACCATTATCTTTTGTTAATCACTTTGTTTACTTCTGTGTATAAATATTGATGCTCACCCCTAATAAAGGGGCCACACTTAATCTAAAGCTTTTTAGAGCTAAGGATAGTGTGAGCCCGTTGATCAACGCATTGGTGTCTGGTCTCTGACAGAATTGTGTGCCCCATACCAACTCCGCACGAACTCGGGTGCTGGAGAGGTGAGTGAGGACTTGCTTTATTACCTAACAATTTGGGGGCTCGTCCGGGATTCCTTCTGGTGCGGTACCTCTGTCCAGTGGTCAGACCACTCATATATGAATTGGCAAGGCGCCACAGGAGATTTCTCCCAGCCAATTCAATATTGAGGGGTCGTGTATTGGACAGCAGGGTAAACGCCAGTTGGAGGGCTCCTGTCAGACACCATGGGTCAAGGGACTAGCGTGCCTCTTGAGAGTCCGTTGGGGATTGTAAATAAGTTATGGAACGAAGGGAAACTCCCAGTACAGACAGGAATGTCTAGGAAGAAGTTGTACACACTATGTGTAAGGAATTGGACTGGGTATACCGCGGTATTGGCCGACCCGGAGATGAGGTGGCCTTCGTATGGCTCTTTCGAACAGGCTGCCTTAAGAGGAGTAAAGAGCCAGATCGAAAAGACCATCCGGGACAGTTATGTTACTGGCTTTGTTGGAACACAGCAGCAGAGCTGTGGAAATCTTTAAAAATTATGGCAGTCAGGTACTCTCCCGAGAGTGAACCCCCTCCAGGTTATTTCGATGAAGGGTGTAGACCAGGGCGTGTTTTGACTCGTCAGCTGGTCCCCTCTGCACCTGCCCCTATTCCTCCGCAGGGGGACTCTCTCCATGTAGCAGAGGGGAATCTGCAGAATCCCAAATTGGAATTTCTGCAGAAGGATGAGGAGGAAATGGAGGGGCAAACCTCGGGAGGAGTAGTTACTAGGCTAATGTCCAAACAGATACAGCAGGGTGCATGCCCCCCCCCCGAGGATAGCCCAGAGGATGTCCCCGTCAAATCTCTTGCGAGTAATAAAAGTATAGTTAGAGAGATGCCTTTACAGGTGCACCACCAGCTCAGCCCATTCCCCAGGCCTGGATCAACTACGGGAAACAGCAGCAGCCGCAGCAAACTCAGCCTCCTCAATGACGGTACCCCGGGGGCGAAGACAAACAATGTGATGGTCTTATTTCCTTAATGTCTTTAGCCGGCTCCTTTCTCACTTTCTCCCCTCCCAGCAAAGAGCCTCGTTTAACCCTTTCAGTCCAGGGACTGCCTGTCTCTTTCCTCATTGATACTGGGGCTACTTTCTCTCTTTTAAATCATGCCCCCTCTCCCTGGCTATCCTCTGAGGTTAAAACTGCGACTGGGGTGGAGGGCAACCCACAGTCTCTGGGACTCACTTTGCCTTTGAATGTTATTTATGCTGATAAATGTTTTCCTCACCGTTTTCTTTTTTCCCCAGCTTGTCCGATCCCTTTGATGGGCCGGGATTTACTCTGTAAGCTTGAGGCTACTTTAACCTGCACTCCTGAAGGGGTAGGATTATTGATGACAGTGTTAGGAGATTCGGCCCCTACTCAGGGTAATTGGGAAACACCCCCCTCTCTCTCCCCTGACCTCACTGACTTGCCTTCAACCCTCTGGGGAATTTCTGACACTGATGTTGGCCTGCTCCTTTCGGCAGAGCCCGTAAGGATTCAGGTGAAGCCTTCCTTAACCCCCCCCCGTCAGTCCCTCAATACCCCCTGTTGCTGGAAGCCCGGGAGGGCATCCGCCCCATTATCGAGGGATTCATTGCACAAAAGCTAGTCCGCCCTCAGCGCACTCCCTGTAACACCCCTATACTGCCTGTCAAAAAGCCTCCTAAAAAGGACGGAGACCCTGTTCGTTGGCGCTTTGTACAGGATCTACAAGTTGTTAATCAGTATGTGGTCCCTCTTCATGCAGTAGTTCCTGACCCAGCTACTATCATCAGCCAAATCCCCTGGGATGCTGAGTGGTTCACTGTTATTGACTTAAAATCAGCTTTTTTTCATCATTCCTGTGCACCCAGACTCTCAGTATCTCTTTGGTTTCACCTGGGAGGGACAAAGTTATGTCTGGCAACGACTTCCTCAAGGCTACAGAGACAGCCCCACGATTTTCAGCCAGTGCCTCCGCCACAACTTGGAAGGTTTCACCAGTCCGCAGGGATCCACATTGGTCCTATACGTAGATGACATCCTATTAGGTAATCGCGAAAAAGCTGCCCTCCGCATCGATGGTAAGGCACTTTTATTATACCTACACACCAGAGGCCACAAGGTAGACCCTAAAAAGATTCAGTGGGTCTCACAAAAGGTCCGATATCTGGGCTTCCTGTTAACCCCAGAGGGAAGACAGATGAACCCAGCCCGCATAAAGACTATTCAAAACTGCCCTCTACCGAACACCAAGAAACAACTTCGAGGTTTCTTAAAATTAATTGGCTTCTGTCGCCCCTGGTTGCCGTCCTGCGGGGAGTTAAGCAAACCGCTCCACCGACTCACTGCTAACCTTGCTCCTGACCCTTTGCAGTGGTCCCCGGACACTATTCAAGCCTTTCAGTTACTCAAGGACAGTGTGGCCTCCTCCATGTCTCTCCGCCCCCCCAATTACAGCAAACCCTTTCACCTTTTTGTCCACGAGAGGGGCGGAATTGCTAGTGGTGTCCTTACCCAGCTGAGCGGGCCCCACCATTTCCCGCTTGCTTTTTACTCTCAGCAAATCGACCCTGTCGCTCAGGGAACCCCATCCTGCACCCGAACTCTGGCAGCAGCTGCCCTGCTGATCACAAAGGCAAAGAGCCTAACCCTGGGTCATTTTACCACGGTTTGGACCTCTCATGCCTTGTCAGCCCTTCTGTGTAGGGGCACAACCCAAGTCTTTTCGGCCCATCGTCAGCAACAGCTAGAGGCCGAACTCTTAGAAGACACTAACCTAATTTTTGAAAGGTGTGGACCCCTTAATCCAGCTACCTTGCTTCCTGACCTGCCAGTCCTCCAGGATCAGCACGACTGTGTGGAAGTAGTTTACAGCATCTTACAGATAAGAGACAACCTGTTTGACGTGCCACTGGACAACCCCGATTGCATCCTCTTCTCGGACGGAAGCTCCTTCTATGTTGATGGCAAGCGTTTCACTGGTTATGCTGTCACCTCTGAATGGGACATTCAAGAGGCCGCCTCACTGCCAGGCAACTGGGGAGCCCAAGCCGCTGAACTCTATGCCCTGGCCCGAGCTTGCCAGTTGGCCGCTGGTAAGACCGTTACCATTTTTACTGATAGCAAATATGCTTTTGGAGTTGTGCATTGTCATATCCACCTCTGGAAGTTTCGAGGTTTCCAGACAGCTGCCGGTAAACCCATTCAGCACCTCCCCCTCATCCACAAGCTTTTGGACGCCCTCCAAAAACCCTCTGTCCTGGCTGTAGTTCACTGCCGGGCCCATACTAAAGATAGTAGCCCCGTTACCCGTGGGAATGCCCTGGCTGACGCCTCCGCTAAGAAGGCTGCCACCTTACCTTTAGCCATGCCCACATTGGCTATTGCAGCCTCCTCCTTTACTCCACCGCACCCCGTACCAGTACCCGCTGCTGAACTACAATCGTGGGAGAGCCTCGGGGCCACTCTGGTCAAAGGGACCTGGCTTATGCCAGATGGCCGAGCCTGCCTCCCTCGCTCCACATACCCCGTGGCAGTTCGCTGGCACCATGATAAAGGGGGTCACTACGGCACGCACGCCCTCGTGAACACCATCGCTCGCTTTTGGTATGCTCCAGGCATTCAACCCTATTGCCTATCAATAGTGAAAGCATGCAGCACATGTCAGCGTAATGGACCTGCTCCACCTCTTAACAAAATTAAGGGTGGAAAACCTCCGCCTGCTGCTCCATTTCAACATCTTCAAATTGACTTTGCAGATATGCCAAAGGCTTTTGGAAAAAAGCACCTCCTTGTTTTGGTTTGCCCTCTGACTTCCTGGGTCGAAGCTTTTCCTACTGCTAATTGTACTGCTGCCACAGTGGCGAAAATTCTCCTTAGAAACATTGTACCCCGTTTTGGCATCCCTCTTGTGCTCGACTCAGATCGCGGACCTCACTTTACTGGTCATGTCCTTGGCCGTTTAAAACAAGGACTGGGCATTTCACACTCCTTTCATACACCCTACCACCCCCAGTCTAGCGGGAAAGTTAAGCGTATAAATAGGGAACTTAAGTTTACATTGGCTAAATACTGTCAGGAAACAGGATTAAAGTGGCCTCAGGTACTTCCCTTGGTCCTGTTTCACCTTCGTACTCGCCCAACCCGCGCATTGGGATTATCCCCCTTTGAACTGCTCTATGAACACCCCCCCTTTCAAAGGCGGGGCGCTACCACGTGCTGATGTTTCACTATTGGGAGGGGATCATTTAACCGCGTGTCAGTTTCTCTCCCTACAGGCTCGCCTCCGTACCCTTTGGAAAGCCTCGCAGTTTTCCCAGACCGTGCCGCTGGAGGAACAGATCCACCCGTTCCAACCAGGGGACTTCGTCTGGGCCAAAAAGTTCGTTCGTGACGACACCCTCCAGCCAAGGTTTACTGGACCCCACCAGGTTCTTTTAACAACCCAGACTGCAGTGTTCCTGGAAGGACGCAAATCTTGGATCCACCACTCCCACGTCAAGCCAGCCGTAGTGGACCACAGTGACGGACCAGCAGCTCTTGTCACCACTGAGGACACTGCCTTCGACCAGTGGACCAGCTTACCTCTCTCAGACATTAGACTTAAATTGACTCGAAAAAAATGAGAGGACCCTTTATTCTGACAACTGTATGTTTTTTTTAATGCTTTTTTAGTTTATTTTCTGCTTATGAAGAATGCTGTGTTTTTGTAAATGACACCTACTCTAACACTTTTCAACGTACCAAACACCTAAGGGAAATGGCTAAAAACTACTCCTCTGGCCAGCCACCTTATGATTGGTGGGGAGCCTTATGAAATTGGCTGCCCGGATTTGGGTGGGTTAAAAAAAAAAAACTCTTGGTGGGTGTTGTTGGGGCCATAGTAGTCCTTATAATACTGTGTTGCTGTATTCAGTGTGTCCCCTCCCTCATAAACTCATGTAAGTCAGTTTATTCTTTTCCCACTTCAGCTAAAAGCCTTACTCTCTTCAAATTGGCCCAGGCTAAAATTGCCAAGCGGCCCTTGAGATCTTAAAATAGGGTGTAGCTTTTTGATTAATAGTTATCTCAAAGCTACAAATGGAGGAATGTTGGGTCTAAACTTTTGGTGAACTTTGGGGAGCCAAAACACACCCAGACTGACTGTCTCTGCATAATCCTTCCTGAACCCTTTTGAACAAAGCACTGACCTGCAAACTACTCATGACACCCCCTTTCCCTAGTAGCCATTAGCCTTTATCTCTATGCATTTACTTGTTAACTTGCTTTTCCTGTAAAATCTTGATTAATTATGCATGACCATTATCTTTTGTTAATCACTTTGTTTACTTCTGTGTATAAATATTGATGCTCACCCCTAATAAAGGGGCCACACTTAATCTAAAGCTTTTTAGAGCTAAGGATAGTGTGAGCCCGTTGATCAACGCATTGGTGTCTGGTCTCTGACAGAATTGTGTGCCCCATACCAACTCCGCACGAACTCGGGTGCTGGAGAGGTGAGTGAGGACTTGCTTTATTACCTAACAATTCCATTTCTTGTTGCAATCTGATGGATTGTTTTCTGCCCTGCAAGAAATGAGAGAGGAGAAGAAAATTGCTTGGAAAGTCAAAAACTGTTTCTGTTTTCCAGAATACAGAGAAACTAGTGAAAAGGTGCACAGCTCTTCATTTCCGCAGTACAAGCTGTGACGTGGCTTACAAAAACAGCCATACTGGGTCAGATAAATGGTCCATCCAGCCCAGTATCCTTTCTTCTGACAGTGGCCAATGCCAGATGTGTCAGAGGGAGTGAACAGAACAGGGCAGTTATCAAGTGATCCATCCCACTTTTGTCCACTCCTAGCTTCTGGCAGTTAGAAGCTCATCCAGAGCATGGGGTTGCATCCCTGGTCATCTTGGCTAATAGCAGTTGATGGACCTGTCCTCCATGAAATTATGAAATTCTCTCTTGAACCCAATTTTACTTTTTGCCTTCACAACATCCCCTGGAGGCAATTTCCACAGGCTGTTTGTGGGTATTGTGAAGTAGTCCTTCTTCATGTTTTGTTTTAAACTGCTGCCTATCAGGAGCGGCTTTAGGGTTTTTGGCACCCTAGGCGGGGGTCCTTCCGCACTCGTGGACTTCGGGGCACTTTGGTGGTGGGTCCCGAAGCCAGTAAAGGACCTGCCGCAGAATTGCCGCCGAAGACTGGGAGTGTGGAAGGACCCCCCGCCACCAAATTGCTGCCAAGGGTGGCAAAATGCCGCCCCCCCCCCCCCCCCCGCAAATCCTGGCACCCTAGGCGACAGCCTAGGTCGCCTAAATGGAAGCGCCGGCCCTGCTGCCTATTAATTCCATTGGGTGACCCCTTTTTCTTGTGTTATGTGAAGGGATAAATAACACTTTCACTTTCTCCACACCATTCATGATTTTATAGACCTCTATCATATCTCACTCTTAGTGGTCATCTCTTTTCCAAACTGAGCAGTGCCAGTCTTTTTTTAATCTCTCATATGGAAGCTGTTCCATATTTCTAATCACTTTTGGTTGCCCTTCTCCACACCTTTTCCAGTTCTAATACACCTCTACCCTGATTTAACGCTGTCTTGGGGAGCCAAAAAATCTTACCGCGTTATATGTGAAACCGTGTTACATTGAACTTGCTTTGATCCACCGGAGTGCGCAGCCCCCCCGCACCCCCTCCCCCCCCGGCACACTACTTTATCGTGTTATATCTGAATTCGTGTTATATCGGGGTAGAGGGGTATATTTTTTGAGATGGGGCGACCAGAACTGCTCACGGTTAATCACTTGCACTGTAGAGTCATGCTCTACGTTTCTTTCAAAAGAATGTTATTGCACATGTAAGGTGCTGGATTCACAGTGTGGTGCAGCTCCTGGCCGGAGCGGGGCCGAGCCACGTGGCTGGCTTAAAATGGCTCGTGGGCTGGATGCACCCGAGGGCTGTAGCTTGCCCCCCCCCGCCCTAGAAAGTAGTTTCTCTAGCAACTATTTAAACAGAAGGCTGTTGACTTTGCCACTGAGAGCAGTGCCTCTTGTAATCTGCATTGGCGTCTAACTTCGAAGCTGGTATATGGACCTTTTGGGAACCGTCAGTTGACTTCACAGCAAATCTAGTAGCTGGCCATATCCCGTTGGGACATCTTTAGAAAGCCTATAAATGAAAAATATGAAGGTTTTCTGACAGACTTTCAAGTTGTTGCATATAATGAAACAGATGCTTGCAGCATATTGTGGTTTTCAGAGTCTAACCACAAAAGAAAAGAAAAGAAAATTCTCCTTCATGAATAATTCACAGACCATGTTCTGTTAAGATTAGCGCCTCTAACTGGGTGTATGTTGACTAGTGCTTTTCATTTCCTGTAAATTCTGTGTGTGTGGAATGTGTGAATCACACATAGTGAGTATCAGATGCTAATTTCTCATTAACAGCAGAAACCTCTTGTCTCACTTTGGGCTCAGAACCAGGTGCGCCTTTAAGGAGAGGGAAGAATTCAAAGCAAAATTATGGGCATTTTGTGGGAGCTAACGAGACCTGATAGCTGTAGGAAGCAAGGTGGGACTGATGTATCTCTCTTTATCTTGGGGAACTGCACTGTAGCGGATTATTCTTGAAGCTAAGAGTCAAAAGATCTGGGGCTGCATCCTCTGGTGGGGTAAATTCTATTCTGGTTTACACCAGCTGAGAATCTGGGCTCTAGTCCTGGTTTGCACACTGATTTTCTGTGTGGCCTGGGGATATATTCCTGTCTCCTAGTCCTAAATTCAATCTATTAGACCATGTGACCTCTAAGAACCTATCGAGACAACAGTGTAAACTTTTCACTTCATGGTGAAAATGTGCAAGTGCAGCCTTTAATCGTGCAGAAGTGGCTTTTTGACTTGAGTCATCTAGACAGCAGTGGATAGTATTGTATGTGAAAATTGGACCAGGAATTACAGAGAAAATTCATGAAATTTCATTGTGGTTGAAAATTCTTTTTAGGATGAGATTCTAGACCAGAATAGTAGTAATATCTTGCTCTTATCTAGCAATTTTCATCTGTAGAGCTCAAAGCTCTTTACATAGGAGGGATAAGCATCCTTATCTCCATTTTAAAGATGGGGAGACTGAGGTACAGAGAAATGAACTCACTTGCCCAAAATCACCCAGCAGCCAAATCAGGAATGGTCCCAGTCCAGTGCGCTATCCACCAGGTAACGCTGTCTAAAGAAGGACAATTGGATCTGTAGGTTTAAAATTGTTTTGTTTAGCATCTTGTGTATATTCCCAAATGTTTCAGAGTTAAATAGTGGAGAGTTGCAGGAAAAAGGGCTTTAGAGAAATGTTTTCCATCACATGAGAAGGTAATGGACAAGGACGGAAATGTCTCTACTGGCAGGCAAAGAGAAAAGAAGACCCTGATGAAAAATGGAAATATCAAGGGAAATGGGGGTTAAACTAGTAGGTGAAGTCCAACTTTATACAACTCTTGTGGCCTGCAGCCCCTCTGGTTCTAGTGGTGGTCTCAGATTTCATTAGCTAAGTAGGTTACTTAACAGGCTGAGTTGGCACATGGATGGGAGAGCACCATGAGCAAGCGAGTATTCTGTAGGGAAAGGAAGGTCGGTCTTAAGGTTAAGGCACCAGACTAGGACTCAGGAGATCTGGGTTTGCTTTCTGCCTCTGCTACAGAATCTGTGTGTGACCTTGAGTAAATCACTTAAAATCTTTGTTCCTTTATGTGTAAAAGGAGGATAATAATGACTTCCCTTTTGTCTGCTTAGGCTCAGCATTTCAGAGCAGGGACTGCCTCTTACTATGGGTCTATGGTGTATCTAGCACTCTGGGGCCTCCTGGCACAACATAATGTGAATATGAAATAATAAAATAATGCTGTAGGAAGTGATGATATTTCGGGGGTCTTGAAGAACTGCATGCAGTTTCACTCATGAGTAGATTCTAGGAGGAAGTACTTTGTTGTAGAATGCTGGATAAAAGGTACTCTACAAATAGAATGTATTTGTGGTGTTAGCATGAAAGCTGGTAGGAGACTTGCTCATAAAAATGTGAATTCAGCAGATAGCCTCATTGCACATAATCTTTTTCCATATTCATAAGCCACACTGTGAGACGAGAGCTCGATCACACTGGATTTTGGTCTGACTGCACATCATAAAGGTATTGAAAACTGCTTACCTAGGCATGGGTTGGCATGCCCCCTAGAGGATGTTCAGTGCAAGATTATTTCCATAAAATTAGTGAAAAAACAAAGCAGTTAACCATTGTTTTAGGGCACACAATGAGCTCAGATTGTTTCCAAAAGCCTTGTTTATGAATGAGGGACTCCTGTTTTTACAGAGCCAATCCTGCTTTTTATTGCAGCCAAAGAGAAGAGGTTCTTCCTATTTGTTTTTGTTTTGCTCATTCCATTTGGTATGAGAACAGAATCAGGCAAAACAGTAGTTAATCAGTTGTCTGTACCTTGGATCTGTGCCAGGGAGGGGCACTGACAAGACTGAGGATAAGGTTTATTCTGGCTATCAAGTGAAGAACTGGCACGTGAAACCTGTGCTAAGGCGATCTTCTATGACCAAGTTTCTTGGGGTATTTAATGTCTCAGAAGTTACACTTCGTAAATGTAACGCCTGACGTGAAATTCTAGACAAATGGATTTTAGCTCAATCTTAGTGAGAGAGTTAAGCAAACATATTCAGTAGATCAGAACAGTCAAGTAGATGCACATGTCCCCCATGACACTTCCATTATTCACTTAAATGATTGCCCTTTAATGCTCTCCTCTAAGTCAGCACATTATGGTAAGAATGGGAATGAAAATTGAGTGATGGTTAAATGCTATTTAATCCAAAGCATGCAACAAACCTTACAAATTAGGGGCTAAATTCTATTCTTGCCCATATCCACAAAGCCCCTTGTGTAGTTTGGACTAACCTTCTACGTTTTGGTTTTTTAACATACTAGGGCGTAGCTGGGTGGACCAGGTAGTCAAGAGAACTAGTTTTTTATTCCTGGCTCTGGCCATAACTTGCACTGTGACCATGGGCAAGTCACTTTCCGTCTCTAGGCTGGTGTTTTCCCCATCTGTAAAATGGGGATGATACTGTGACCCTACTTTGTAAACCACTTCTAAGATTTATGGATAAGAACTAGGTGGTGGTAGTGTTGTTAGTGCAAAAGTTTAACACAGCACCCTTATCTGATGCTGTCAGAGTGCTTCCTTAATATAAACTCACAACAACCTTGTGAGGAACTAACATATCAATCCACTTTACAGGTGGGGAAACTGAGTCATAAGGAAGTGAAATGACTTGTTCGAGGCCATATAGTGAATTGGGAGTAGAACCCAGAAGTCGAGATTCCCAGTTGTCTTGTGTATGGACACCATACAACAACTGCTCTGAAAGACCCTTCCATTTGAAAAAGGTAAATTGGATTAGAATTGCTACCAGTTTCTTCAATTTCTGTTTTTCTGGTACATAGCAACTTTCAGAATGGTGAAAAGGAAAAGGTGTTGAGCTCTTGAGTGGAGGTCCAATCTATTCAAAGTGTTAGGGTGACCAGACAGCAAGTATGAAAAATTGGGACGGGGTGGGAGGTAATAGGAGCCTATATAAGAAAAAGCCCCAAGTATCAGGACTTCCCTATAAAATCGGGACATCTGGTCACCCTACAGAGGGTATATTTGTTTGCAGGGGGAAGATAAACCATGCTAATAGAGTAGATGGGATTTGTAGAATGTGTCTGTCTTGCATTACTCCACAGTTCAGATTTGGTGGTTAGGCTGTCACACATTCTCAGTCTGTTGCTTGTCTTTCCCCCAAATTATACTGTTGGTTTTTCTTCTAACACCCTCCTCCCAAATGAGTGAGACACTTGCTATTAGCCTGGGAAAAACATCCTTCTCATACTTCCTATTTTGCACAGTGAAGTAGAAAATGTCTCTTGGTTTCAGATTCTCCTCTGTCATGTTGATTACACCCTTCTGCGAAAAGGATGTGATGATCTTTAGCAGCAGAAAGCTGCGATTTTTTGCATCTTTCATGATCTGAAGTAAACATTAGGTGTTCATCATGCAAAGTACTTTCAAACAGAGTTAGGCCCAGTGCAGAATTTTGGTTCTGGATCCAAAGTGCCTAAAAGTTTAGGAATGTTTGGATCCACTTTTAGGGACATAGGAACTGCATCACTCTAAGTTAGGCCAGTGAAACATCTAGTTCGGTCTCAATTGCTGTTCTCATCAGATCAGGTTAGTAATCCATATAGCTCACCAGCTCAGGTCCACCAAGTCCAGCATTCTGTCTCTGACAGTGGCTGTACTAATGTGCATATGGCAAAAGTTTCTTCTTAACGTCGGACACAGGCATACCAGTGCTTCCTGCTTGAGGACCATCCATAATTTCTAAGCACGTGGGTTCCTAGTTTGCTGTATCTCTCCCCCTGTCCCTCTATCTTAGTTTCTTCCTAAGTGGTTCTATTTCTGACTCTCTCTTTTTTGCTGGTATATTTGATGGGTTATGCAGTAGACCTGCCTCATGTAAAAAGTGCTCTTAGGCATCATTTATATGTCCTGCTCAGGCAAGTTAGCTCTGCGTAATCACTGTAATTTTCAAGTCTTAAGTTAAACCTCTAATTAGCTGCATGCCTCTCCAGGGCTTTGGAGAAAGTTTCAGATGGGTTTGAGGTATTTCTGATATGGTACAGGATGAGTTGAATCCTGGAGTTGCCATGGCAATGTCAGGGGGTCATGTTTATCAATTTTACTTTAGCCTCTCAGACCCCTGGGGCTAATGTGTCTCAGCTCAATTTTCTCATTAGTTACATGGGAGCATCCATATTGGAAGACAGATTTGGGCAGTACAGGTGTATCTAAACTGTACATATTAGCACACAGAAATAGCTGTTAGAATATCAGTGGAAGCGTAAAGGGAAGGGTCTTTCATCAAGTGTGAGCAAACTACAATTACACTCGCTTTGGGGCCAATTTATTCTGCCAGAATGATGTATATATAAATGAGAATCTGGCGCAATGAGTGTAAATTAAATGGCAGCAGCCAAGACTCTGGCCAGTGATGCTCAATTCTACTTGAATGTTGCTTTGCTTCATTACTAGCAGAGAGGATGCTCTGAAGAATAAGAGACCTTCTCCCATGTACAAAGCAACTGAGAACAGTCCTTTCTGGATGTGCTACATGGCATGTTGGTCCAATGGTTAGAGCTTGCTTGAGATGCAAAAGACTGGTGTTTGATTCCCTAGTCCACCACAGACTGCCTGTGTCGCCTGGAGCAAGTCACTTAGTCTGTCTGCCTCAGTTTGCCATCTGTAAAAGAGGGGTATTTTCCTACCTCATGAGGAAGTTGAGGACAACTCAACTCATTGCATAGTTGATTTTCCCCCCATTCTTCAGACTGGTGAACTCACAATTTAAAGAGTGTCCCAATGTCAGGATGTGTTCTGTGTTGGCTCTTCTTGATTAAAATGGAATATTAGTAATTTTACAATAGAGACAATAGAGATACTTACAGTCACAAAAATTGAATCGAGATTGAAATTTCCCCAGCATGCAAATCTGTTTAGATCCTGGGTTTTGGTTGCTTCCATCATAGCTTTGGGAACTGGCTGCAAAGATAAGAGTTTTAGCTATGGGACCTCAGTCTTCCCCTAGAGTTCAGGGATGTTCTGATTTTGAATTTGGCTTCAGTCCAGCTTTCATCCAGTACCATGCATACTCTCGGTCACTACATAAAAAGGCAAACATTTCTCAGCAATCGTTGTCATCAACTTCCAATATTTTCAAAGAAATAGGGTGCATAATTGTGGTTCTAAGGTGGCTTAAGAAAAAACTGAGATGGTCCGTCTTTAAATGAAAATGTAACAGAGGATGTGAAGAAGAGACTGAAAATGAGGTGGTCTACCAAAAGCATTGGATACTGAGGCATATGTCAAAACAAGTGAAATTGAGGAGGAAACTGTTTTGTTGATGCTGCTGTCATAGAAATCCATACAGGAGAGAATGTACAACAGTGTGAATGCTCTGGGGTGAGCAAGATAGACGCCGAATTATTAAAACCAAGGTACTGCCAGAGATGGATGTTAAATCTAGGGATGATACCAAACCAAGCCTCCAAAACTCCTCCCCTTCAACTTCACATCAAGACCAAGTTTTATGGCTAATTAGTAGTAGGCTTTTTGCAACACAAATACTACTATGAGCCACAGTTGTGGACCAGAGCCCCATTGTGCTAGGTGCTGTACAAACAGAACAAAAAGATGGTCCCTATCCTAAAGAGCTTACTTATCCCCCTACAGTCTGTGGAGAGAAAATCCTGAATCCAAACACCCCCTGAGAAGTTGGGAGAAATCAAATCAGGATTCAAGCTTTGCATCTTTAATTTCTTTAACCCCCTCATAATAAGTGGTAAAGAGGCTTGGTTTCTGTTTCGTGAAATGATGCCCTGTATTCACTGAGTTCTGTTCTTTTAGTAATCATGCCACCTGCTGGGTTTGCTCTTCAGTGCTGATAGAAGTAGTGTTCAGAAGAGAGACAACAGATAGAAATTCAGTTTGGGACTTACGAGCATGGCTGTTATAGGACCCCATCTTCTTGTGGGGGCTTGTATCCTTTCTTTTTTAGTCAGCCCTCAAATATTCCCTTTATTCAGCAATAGTCAGTTTGCCATTCCAGCCCCATCTTATTCTTCAATATTCATCAGTTCTTGACCATGGTGGAGTTCTAGCTTGTCTGGAAGCTTGTCGTGTGGTTCCCAGGCTCCTCTATAATTCACTTGTTGCTCTCTCTGTGGCATATAGCTCAAGAGGAGGACCTGGAAGACCAGTGGAGAGTGACTGAGCTCAGGACAGGTAGTGTTGGACAGATGGGAAGGGAATAAGGAAGTTGAGAGAAGAGAGAGAGAAAGAAGGGAAAGCAGAATAATCTCTTCAAACAGGTGAAATGTCCTGGTCTGAGATAGAACTGAATCTGAATCAGTCAGCTGCTGTCTTTTCTCACCAGAAAGAGCAGCAGTGAAGTGGGTCTGAGAGGGGTATATTTACAGAGCAATAGATGCAAAGTCCCTTCAATTCCACCTTGTCTGAGTGGCTGGAAACTCCCTAGTTCAGTGGAGTTAACATTCACTTCTAATAGGATAAAGCTTTTATTGGTAGACTCAAAATTCAAGTGTGCAGTTTTAATATCAGAAGTCAGTACTTTTGAATTGTTGGACATTTCTGTCAAATATATGTCAGGGAACCAGACTGCTCATGATTGCTCCTTTACTGAAATTATTTAATAATTTTCACTTACTAAATGCCCAGCTCCTGTCCTTTGAAGATTTCAAGGGGTGTGACTACATCAATCAAGTCTGTGAGTGAAGTCTCACAGCCCTTTCACAGACGGGTAAGTCTGAAGCACACAGAAAGTGGCTTCTTCAGAGTCCTAGCACCAGGGGCCATTCTCTTACCATTGTGCTCACTGACTCTTTGGTATTGGAGAGGGGCCTTTAGAAGATTCAACCCTCTTATTTTTGGCACTGTGCTCTTAAAAGGACGAATGAATTTCAAAAAGCTCATCCAATAATAGATGGATTTGGTACAATGTCCTTTAAAGAGGCTTGGAGCATTTTTGCAAGTGAGGAGGTGGAGAGGAAGCAGAGGTTAAGGCTTGCAGCATGAACAAAAAGAGCCTCTGTAATTATTTTATATTGTAATACCTTGTGACAGTGATGGGCAGAAGAAAACAATTGCGTTAATTGCTTTTTTTTGTGTTTTTGTTTCCTAAGCAATTGGAACAAGAATTTTTATAAGAGTGCAAATCCTAACTTGTTCTCGTTCTTAATTATTTCTACTATGAAATAATGATTTTTTGATCCTGCCTATTTCATTTCCGACTAATAATAGTTCTATAAAGGGAGGCACTGTGGCATTGTAGTAGAATATTGGACTGGAAGTCAGGATACCTGGCTTCGCTTTCTGGCTCCGCCACTGGCCTGCTGGATGACCCTGAGGAAGTCATGTCCCTTCCCTCTTCCTCAGTTTCCCCATCTGTAAAATAGGGATAATGATATTGACTTCCCTTTGCAAAGTACTTTGTGATCTTGATATAATGTCCTTTCGTTCCATTGGATGCATTTAAAAAAAGGGGGATGGGGCTGAGGAAAAAATTCAAGAGCCTTCGGCAAAGGAGAAACAGAAACTTGAATCTGAGATTTGAAATGAGGGACCTTTGCTAAAGCAAGGATATTGAAAGGCATTCTAGATATCAAAAAGTACAGAGAAGAAAGCAGCAAAGAATCCTGTGGCACCTTATAGACTAACAGACGTTTTGGAGCATGAGCTTTCGTGGGTGAATACCCACTTCCTCAGATGCATGTAATGGAAATATCCGGTGCCACAGGATTCTTTGCTGCTTTTACAGATCCAGACTAACACGGCTACCCTCTGATACAGAGAAGAAGGCTCTTTTGCTGACTTAATTAAGACTGCATGATCCCATGCTGTCATGCGATTGTTGTGACTACTTATTTGCATTGTGGTGGCATCTGCAGGCCAACATCAAGGTTCCCAGCTGACCTGTGCACACTAGAGCTGGTTGGGAGTTTTCAGATGGAAAGCATTTTGTCATAAAATGCAGATTTGAACCCCAAATGTTTCATAGAAACATCTTGGGACTGACCAACTTTTGTTGAATCACAGGCAGGTTTCTGGTGGAATTCTTCTTGTCAGGCGTTATCTCTGTGGAACCCTGCCTGCTTTGTTGGTGGGCAACTGGGAAGCTCAGGAGGTCTGCAGCTCTGGGGTCACCCACTTTGCACGCTGCCCAGGGTTGGGTACCCAGGAGCTTCCAGGGTCAGTGCCGTCATATTGGTGTCTCCAAAATGAAAATGTCTTGGAATTTCTGGTTCACAGACTGTTTGGAAATGTCAGAATTTCCCTCAAAACAGAAATCCTGAATTTCAGCCGCCTCTAGTGCGCGCACGCAAAAAAGGAGGGCTTCTGCTTGAAAGAGCCTACAGTCAGAGTCTAAGATGAGAGGCAGGAGAAAGTGGCTTCCACAAACAGACTTGGGGGAGCACATAGAAACAGTACAACATTTATGATTGGTATAGTAAGTAGCAGTTGCAGTGCGCTAAGGGTACCATTTTCAAAAGTACTTAAATAATGTAGGCTCCTAAGCCCCATTTTTGTAAGTGCCTAGGGGCCACTGAATCTGGCTGGGGCTGGTACCAACAGTAGAGAAGCTGCAGGAGCGTGGGCTTCAGCGCAGGCTATATATGCCTGCTAGGGACCCTGGGTAATTCCTTAGGTGGCTATCCCACACAAATTCATGCAGCCATGGCATCGCTGATATTGATACCCAAGCTAGCTCCGGTGTGTCAATGTGTATTACAATCAGCTCTCCATCCCTGATTGCGGTGGAGATGTACTTTTGGTCACTTAGGTGCTTTTAACTGCATTTAAGCACCAAGAACATGCTCTGTTGTAGAAGACACAAAATGAAGATGGTCTTTGCCCTGAAGAGCTAACAGTCCAAAAAAACCACACGTTTTTAATATTTTCTGTGGAATGATGCATTTTGTGCATTCACTAAATTTCCTAACAATTAAACTGTGTGGTGAACAAGAGACTTCATTTCAACCCCTAACCCAGGACCGAGTTATTGAAATCCTCAAAATTGGTTTGAAGACCTCAAGCTGCAGAGAATCCACCAGCAAGCGACCCGTGCCCCACGCTGCAGGGGAAGGCAAAAAACCTGTGAGTCTATGAGCTGTAACTCTGTTTAATTTTCTAACCGTTTCCATAGACTCAATAAGATCTTGTCCATGTTTCAGAGGACATCAGTGATTCCCTTCAGAAGGCAGGAAATAAGCAGAGGCCAAAATATTAAAGCTGCCACTGGAAAGCAATTTTGAATGGCTTAAACCTTCACAGCCTCATCTGCTACAAAGGGATAAAGGATTTCAGTAAAGGCCAAGGTCTGAAGAGTTGCCAGGTGTCCAGTTTTCAACCGAATACCAGGTCGAAAAGGGACCCTCCTCTGCCTAGTGAAAAT